>NC_056736.1:441255548-441605548 GCF_019279795.1 Protopterus annectens | reverse complement strand
GTGATGAACTATCCTAAAGCCAGAGCCCTCCTTTGGTTACAATCATTCTGTCTTTTTGACTCTTCCTGTTCTAGTAGTCTAGAAAGAAACCTCCTTAACATCTAAAATGGCTTCTTGTGTCAAGCCTTACTTGTTAGATTATGAAAATCAGGATGGAGTGACAGATACCTCTTATACTTGGCCAATTCTTCCTCCACTATGCACTGTGTCATTTGTATTAAGACTGGGCAGCCCTTCCTGACATCGTTACCTCTTGCCTGACTTTGCTAACTATAATTGCTGCCATGCTCCAACATTTACCAGTTCAAACCTAATCACTGTCTGCCACTTAGAGACAGGGGACTCTGTACCACGTGGAGTGCAGTGCATCATAAGTCAAAGACTGCTCAGTTCACAGTGAAAAAATTAATAGATTATGATTCCCACAGAATACCATCCGCAATGAGTACTGGTCACAGTCCTCAGAAGAGTATCTCCAAGAGGAATGGTGCATAAACTGTGAATACAATCAGATAAATTGTGATCCTGCTCTCACATGATACTCTGATATTACAAAAAAGTTCAGTTCCAGACTTTGAACTACACTGGGTTGTTTTGTACATCAATCTCTTGGTTAATTCATACTAAGCTGCCATGGGTAAACCAGATTGTGCTCTTAAAATGAGCCCTCAAAGCACTGACATATCTTTCTAATCAATCTCCACATCCTATCAAGCAATGTATAAAAGACTGCACTACAATCCCTCATTTTGGGTTGTGATTGGCATAACGGTTAATGTGTTTAGCTCTCAGGCGCAAGGTACAGGGTTTAATTCTCACCTTTGAATGGAAACTGGATAGGCTTAACACTGTTTGCAAAGGCAGCTAGCCTACTACTTACCTGTGAACTTCAGCTTCAGAGGGTAGGGGTTGAGATAATAGTTAAGGTATTTACCTCACAGACACAAGGCACAGGGTTTGATTTCACCATTGAAAGGGAAATTGGCTAGGCTTAAAATGGCTCACAAGGGCGGCAAGCCTAGTACTTGCTAATGAATCTAATATTATTGTCTGGATTTGAATACAGCCCACTTTATTGTTGCTGATTGAGTGGGTTCTTCCACTGAGGCAGTGTGAGCCCCCTTAATTGAAACAAAACTTACATCAGTGCTATTTACACTAGTAGCTTCCACTGGCCAATAACCCTTGTGGATGGGGAACATACGTATACCCCATACTAGTAATGATGGATCTTCTGTGGATGGGGATTGAGCCTGGGAATCACCACCACTGCTTGCAGAAGGGGTTTTTATTGAGTCAGGCTCCTTTCTACCTTGTTCTGCTGGCCATGACCCCTGTGTTCCAAGAGATTGCTCATGCAGTGGGCTGTATAAACAATTCTTGCATGCCTCTGTGTGTGACATGATCTAAATCCAACCTTTTCTGATTTTTCAGAGATTCGGTCAAGAGTGTGCCCAAGACATATGCTTCTTGTCCCTCTTACTGGGGAGAGAGATGAGTAGACTTTAAGCCTCATCACTCCTCTCTGACCCCAATCCAGCTCCAACAGGTGTCTAAGCTGCTAACTGAACTCTAATAATTTAAGTTATTGTCTGGGCATTATTCCTGTATACTAATAGAGTCTGTTTTTTCACACAATCTATTATATCCATTAGCCTCACCAAAAAAAAAAAAAAAGAAATGGTAAATGAAATAAAGCCAGTCGTGTTCTAATTTGGCCTGTGGCAGGACTGGGTCAAAACATTGACACCACCCAGGTTGCCTTTTAGCAGAGCAATCCTGCACAATAATTTCAAACACCTCTTCTTCATACTAGGCATAACTGCCACTAATAAACAGAACCATCCCACAGATGATCTGAGATCTCCAGGGCATTTAGCTGAATAGAAATTCCTACCAAATTATCTAAGCCTTCCTATCCTACTACACAATGTATTCTGAGCCAGCCAGATGTGCACACAAAAATTATTTGGTAAGGCTCAGTACTTGGCAACCTTTATGTTATCTCCCAGACTGTTAACATCCATTGTTAACAACTTAACCTGTGTCACCAGCTCTGTGTCACAGAGGGAATAAGCTCTGACTAGGCCACAGGTGTCCTGAGTATGATTAGCAACTCAGATGCATGTAAGAATTGTACAGGGAAAATAGGAGTGAGTGGTCTATGCCAGCCTACCCATCCGGAAGAAAGGAGGCAGATTCGGCTGACCATAAGGGTAACACCTAGTCAGAGCAATGAGTAATATCCAGTTTAGTCTGAGATGGTCAGGTCTGTCTTGCTATTGTGCAATAAAGCACTAAGAAACTCAGGGAAACTTCAGCTGTGGGGGCAAGCTTTCCCTTGGGAGACAGTAATCCTGGGCTAAAGGAAGCTGCCCAGGAGGAAGGAGGTGCTCACATGGGTAGAGGTTAGGTCACCCCTAGGGTGAGCAACTGGACTTTTGCCAGGTAACAGAAGACTGACTGGAGCACCCAGCCAGGAATGAATGGGCCTTAGGACTCTCACTTCACCCGGGAATGTCCAGATTATGATGGCCAGAACAAGCGGGTTGACAGGGTGATGGTAGAGAAGTCATCCGCTGAGGTCCTAGGAGAAAGCAAAAAAGAAAAACAAGCAAACAAAGAAACAAACAAAAATAGATCATTTTCCCAACTTTATTAACTACATACATACAATGGTATTGAACATCCCATTTAACAAAAAGATTCACAGAGGCTTCCTGACACCAATCAAAAGAGACTCTCAGCTGTGTAGTCCTCCAACAAATTGCATTATCCAGGCCAGCTGTCTCTTTCTGTTGCTTTCATAGGTAAGCAGAGCCCTCTTGCTCCCAGGTGGCTTCCCACTTTAATGGGTACTCATACCTGCAAGAGAACCAATCCTGCTCTTCCCTGTCATCATAATGGATATAATGCAGTGTGTCCATGGCTGACTACTTTCTTGCTCAGACAAAACACTACCTTCTCCCTGTTCTACTGACAATAAATATCAAACAGACTAAGCCCATATAAGGATCTGTCTACAGTAATGACCACACCAGCACACTTCCATTTCATTGTCATATTGTGGATGCCACCACTGTATGGCTCACATCATCGCTCCTTATACCCTTAGCTACAAAGCAGAGTGAAACACTCATAGTGATCCAGGGAGGGGCTGCTTGAGGTGATCCTTTAATGCCTGGTCCACCTCAGGGCCATATATTTAATCACTGGTAAGTAATTTTATGGTATGGGGAGGACACTGTTAATGTACTCAGTTTACCACACACATTCATTCTAACAGGGCACCCTTCAGTCCTGGACCTTGACTAATAAACAGCACACTAATATCTAGGGTACACAGCCCCATATTCAGTAAGGTGCCACCACTTCTAGTCACCCCACCATGAGAGTTACATATTGTACACAGAAGTTAAAGATCAACTGAATGTCAGCACTTCCTCTGAAGTCACCCCTTTGCTATTTCACCAAGAGTAACAACTTATAGGTCAAGTTGAGCCTCTCATTGCATGAAAGCTTGTATAAAGCAGAGAACTAAGGAAATCAAGAAAAGATACAAATTGAAATGTTTATGGAAGAATTAAATATCCCAAGGGTACAGGTAGATGAGGCTCAGTTACTAACGATTAGGATAGGAGAAGATGAGATAAAACTTGTGATGTATAACCAATCTACAGGAAAGCCCCCAGGAATAGATGTTATTCCTGAGGAAGTTTGGAAGCTATGAGTGAAAAAAGATTGCTAAAGATCTGGAAGGTTTTGTTTGACAGTATTTTGAGAGGAGGAGAAGTGCCAGCATCCTGGAAGAAAGTGGTGGTAATGGTAACATCTAAAGAGGGTAAAGATCCATTGAATCCAGCTTCATAAAGGGTCATTTCAATACTAAACCACGATTATAAAATGTTTATGTCTATAATGGCTAAAAGAATGGCAAAAGTGATACCAACATTGATAGATATGGATCATTGTGGTTTTGTGGAGGGGAGCAAACATTTGACAATACTAACAAAACACTGATGATCCAGAGGGAAGCAGTGTAAGAAAATACCACTCTTGCTAGTGGGTCTTGATGAAGAGGAAGCATTTGACAGAGTAGACCGGGACTTCACGAGCAGGGCAATGGAAGCATTTGCTTTCCCTGATACAACTATAAGGTTGATTAGGAGTATATATGAGGGATTGGAGGTGAAATTTAAAGTGGGTTGGGTCCTCTCTGATAATGTACACTTGAGCAGAGGAACCAGGCAGGGATGTCTGCTTTCCCCTTTATTGTTTGTATTATATTTAGAACCACTGGCAAAGAAAATAAGAGATTCAGAAATTTAAGGATATAATTGGTATGGTAGTCAGGAAAAGCTGGCTATATTTGCAGATGATATTATTTTATACATGACAAACCAGAAAGGGACATCACAATGTTGTGCAATATTTTAAGACAGTTTCAAATCTTCTTGGGATACAAAATTAATGAAGCGAAAACAAAGGCAATAGTAGTAAATTATGTACCCATACACAAATTGGTCCAACAATATCAATATTTATGGGGACATGATAAAATGAAGCATGCAGTAGTATGGATTAGAAATGACTCTGTTGTGGCAACTAAGGATGTGACGAGGCTAAACAGAAGATAATACGAAAATCGAGAAACCGGAAGCGTTGTTATATGGCTATGGATTCTAAGATACAAGCAATTAAAATGTTTTTAGTCCCTTTAGTCTTATACACAGGTCAGGAATATTTTTATCAACCAAAGAGTAAGCTGAGGATAGCAATTAAAAAAATTGAAGGATTTTATCTGGGAAGGGAAGACAGCAGGGGTCAATTGGGATAAGCTGATTCGTCCAATAGAACAAGGCAGACTAGGATTACCCAATTTGAGAGGGCATTTTAGAGCATCACAGTTAAGGCTGTTATACATAGCTGAAGCAGAAAACTATAATTCAAAGTGGAAAGGAATTATGATGATGATGATGATACAGGGAGGAAGCTGAGAATATAAGGAGAGATTGGGATTTTGGATGCAGACTCTTATGGAGAACAACAAAAATCATACAGATAATTATATTCATAAATTAGCAGGGAGTATTCTAAGAACTAAACCAACACGAGAATAGAGAAAAGAGATTCTGCCATTAGGGATGACTGTGGTTAGGGATACAGATAATAGACAAGAGGGGGCTGGAATTTATTGGAGAAAACTGTCAAAGAAACCAAGTTATTGGGAGCAAATAATTAGAAAGTGAAAGGTAATGGAATGGGAAGAGGCCAAGAATTTATTTGGACAGCAGGTTAGAGATTGCCTTCCCTATCAAGGATTGATATCAGAGTATAGGCAAAGAGAAAGAAATAGGGGGGTCCTAAATGAAAGACCAGCACTAGTAAAGTTTTTAATAGAATCTAGAACAGAAGCTGCTGTTAGAAAGGGAATAATTAGTAGAACATATAAAATATTGCATGATAATTATAAAGAATCAGTCAGAGGAGCTTAAAAAGAATTGGGAAGAGAGATTGGATAAGCAATTCACAAAGAGGCAATAGGCGGGTATAAGCATATCTCCCAAATATGCAACAAAGTTTAGAAGATTTAGGATCTTTGCCTGGAAGTATTTATACAGGTATTTTTATACTCCAAGTAGACTGCAAAGAATTTTTCCTCAGATGGATAGCAAATGTTGGAGGTGTGATGGGCAAGAAAGAGGTGGCTGGAAACATATTTTTGGGAGTGTAATAAGCTGGCACACTTTAGGGATTATCTGCAGACTGCTCTGTAGGAGAGGCTGGGTGAGTAGATTGGATTGACTGGGGAGATTATTTTTGTCAGCTATGATATAGAATCAGAATTGCCTAGACATAGTAAAGCCTTGCTGGGTGTAATTATGGTGGCTGTCAAAAAAACAATTAGTAGAAAATGGAAATCGATGTCTAAACCAACTTTACTATAAGTAATGAATATAGTAATAGAGATAAAACAACTAGAATTGGGATCTTTGGAAAAGAGAAGGAGCAAACTACATAGGGAAAATGAGAACTGGAATGGTATATGTAGAGAAAGAATGAGGTTTAAGAGGCAGGATTTGAATGAGCCATATAATGCTTAACTGGCAATGACTGGCTAGATTATAAGTGATGTATAATGTTTGCAACTGCAGTTGTTTCAATGGTGTCTGTGGAGTATAATGTTTGCAACTAAAGTGGTATCAGTTATGTCTGATTTTCATTTATATAAAGTAAGATTGCCTATGTCATACATGATAATTTAATAAAGATGTTTACTGAAAAAAAAAAGCTGGGTATCTCATTGCCACGACATACCCTAATTAATGAAAGATAAGTTGGCCATGAAGAGTTTAAGCAATAAAGCACCTTGTGTTTTGATAAATGATGAAAACAGAAAATGTCTACCCCTTTAACAGACAGTTAACAATACCTACTAACTACAATCCGCAACTACTAGAGTTATTAACCAAATACTTAGCCTGTTAAAATAAACATGATAAATTGCTATTACATTAGTCAGAGTAATGTTAAGGCAAAGTGATTTTCAGTTATTTGAATAAGTCTGACATAGCTCAAAGCAGATGCTTTTTGGCTTCATCTGTAGTTTTGTAAAATAGAAAGTTGTTATCTAATAGGACCTGAAAAGAAGTGGCAGATTTTACCAGAAACATAGAGGAAGCTGCCACAAGGTGGTTACATACTTTCTTAAAATGTATCCCCTTCAGATCTCACACCTCGTGGTAAATCTGGTGCATATGAAGTTTTACCTCTCCCCTTACACTTCCTTCATGTGTCAGGGATGAGATAAAATTGTTCTTGTGATTTAGTTAGTTCAAAATCCTCATAATTGGAGGGCATGGGGAACTGTAGATGGCATACCTCTCAACTGTCTAGATTTTCACAGAATGTCCAGATTTTTGCTTCAGATTTTTGTTCTGTTCCTCAAAAAGTGTGTGGTTTTCCAGAAAATCTCTGAGGATTGAAGTCAGTAACTAATAATCTAAATAATTACACATTTGAGTTTCAGATTTCATATCCTTCAGAAAATACATACTGATGCAAAACCTGATATTTTAGCAACTTTCTAAATTAATCTTCTTCTTCCTTTGGCTTTTCCCGGTTAGGGGTTGCCACAGCGGATCACTGTCCAGTCATGATTGGCAGTGGAGTTTTATGATGTCTAGTTGCCAGCCCACTGCCCAACCTTCCACAGAAGGTACACACATGCACGTACTCATGCCTAGGGCCAAACTTTCTAAATTAATAAGAGCAATAATTAAAAATCTGTCCCTATTTTTGGGCCATTGTCCCTCCATTATTTTAGGTTTTGTCCAGATTTCTTGTGTCAAGAGGTTGCGAGCATGATGGTGTTGCAGAACAGATTTGTCAGAATGCTTTATCGCATTATTTATTTGTTTATTTATTTATTAAACATTTATTTATTGGGAAAGCTCAACTGCGTCAAAGCCACTTTTCAACAGAGACCTGGGGAAGAAAGCTCTAAAATGAATGTAACTATAGGAGGTACTGCTAACTATGCCAGAAGAAGGGCAGTGGATGTATGACTTGAGCCAACACAGTGAGATGGAATTTTGCAAATAATATGTCATTTGTATATCAAACTGATTTGTACAGATGCTTGTGCTGAAAATATATTTGTGAGGTTTGCTTGTGTTAAAATATATCAACAGTGCACCCTGCTGGAATTAAATGAAATGCACATGTATTATTGTAACTGAATTAAATATGTATGTTTTACTAGAGGATGCTGGGACAGCAAATGTTAACCAGCTAGCTTATTTTAAGAAAAATGAGAGAAATATAAATGAGCTGTTAAACCATTAAAACATCACCCTACAGTGCTGAATAGGACTGGAGACATTAGGTCTGAAAGAAGCCTTTGTTCATTAGCTCAGTAAAAAGAGGGGAAACCCCAGGCACTGGCATAAACATTTAAGATGTGTATTGTAGCAGCCTATGCTAAATTCCTGTCTTAGCTTCAAAGGGGGTTACTGTGAGAATCTACAGTATACAGTCAGGTGACCAGATGAGGTCATTCTGCAAGCCATTTTGGATATTATATTTTACAGGGAGTTATCTCTAAGGATGGAGTATTCTGTTTTTGGGGAAACTGACTAGAAAGACTGCCCATATATTTCATTGTGCCTTGCTCTATCAAATAAGGTATTATGGAATAGTAATTCTAGATTCAGTCAGGAATATAGTGAAGCTTAGTTTAGATATTGTTTTTCTTTGTCTAAGTCTGTCCATCAATGTTCTTTTAAATATTTCCTGTGATCTGAACACTATGGTTTACTGTGAATATATATTCAGTATTTTCATGCTATTTTCTTATTTTTTATTAAATATATTTAAAACTTTTATTGTGGCTGGTCCTTGTAGAAAGTATTTAGCCTTTGAGAGTGTTTATATTTATTTGGTGACACAGTGTGGGCCACCCCAGAAGGCTTGGCCATCTTGGTCAACTACTACCATTTGTATTAGTATTAATATTGCAAGTATAATTGGACACCCTTTGTTAAGGACCTTAGAGTAGCTGCTTTTGTAGCGTGTGGTGGTGGTGATAACTACCTTATAATCTGGGCAGAAGGGGACACAGCAGATGAGTCTGTACTAGCTTTATCCGAGGTGTGTGTGTGTGTGTGTGTGTGTGTGTGTGTGTGTGTGTGTGTGTGTGTGTGTGTGGGTGTGTGTGTGTGTGTGTGTGTGTGTGTGTGTCTGTTTGTATGAAGAATCAAATCTCTCAGTGTGTGTGTGTGCCAACTGCTTGAGGCAGGGACATGAAGCACAGGGCTTACAGAGAGGGTGCTGGGGGACTTGGCTTGGACACTTGGCTGAGGACCTAAACCTACAGCTGTACGAATGGGGAGTCTTTTTCGGGACCTGGAGGGAGACAGATGTAGATAAATCCAGACCCCAGGCTGAGTATGTTCCCCATGTGCTCTTAAGGGAAATTGTGCTTGATGCAGAGAGGTCTGCATCTGGAAATACTGAGTGTATCCCTCTGTATTCGAAGTGAACATCCTTCTCCAGTGTCAGTGATGAGGATTCAGGCTTCTTGATTACTGGATCAGTGTGGGGATGTCACGTATTGGTTGGCAGTGGTGGGATCATTATATGTCATATATTGGTTGGCAGTAGTGGAATCATCACATATTGGTTTGCAGTGGTGGGACCATCACTCATCACAGCGAAGATAAACTCTCAATGGATATGGTATACTGATGTTAACATTGCAATAGGATTCACGTGCTAAGAAAATACATTTATGAAAGCATTATACAAAGCGCTGAAGATAACACTTTAAGGTCACAACATAACAAATGTGAAAAACAAAAGTGATTAAAGACATAGATAATAACAGAGTAGTTTCAGATAGGAAGACCCTTGAAAATTTACAATATTTACAAATTCACAAATTTTGAAGGCTTGCAGGATGGTTATTTAACCAAAGGCATTAAGATGTAAAGGAGTTTTGATAAAGTACAGACAATGTATAGAGGAGGAAAAGTTGGGGAGACTAATGGTTGGATAATGTAAAAACAGCTAAGGAACATCTTCACCACTTTGTCACTTTAAGAAAGCAAATAAAAAGTGAAAAGCTTTTGAGTAATAGTGCACTCTCAGTACTGATTGAAACAGATAACAGCATAAAGTTTAAATATCAAGCACGTGAAAAAATTAATCAGGTAGCGACCACGTAATTACTTAATTATTTAAATAATTATTTATCTCATTTTCAATATTGGTTTTATGCTAATCATTTTATTCAGTCTGGATAACCAGTCTGGATAACTATCAGCATGAAAGTAATTTATCCACATACATTCAACACATTCAGTTCTTTTAAAGTAATATTTCCACCTCTCTTATTTTTCCATAAAGTAGCAATAATCCTAAAACTGAATTTATGCACACTATCACTATCACTTACATGTTTAGCTAGGGCATTAATATTAACTTTTCTTCATATATGAGGTAAGTACACTGACAAACGTGTTTTAGCATTTTGTTTGTTTTATCACTGTAAAAACAACTGCATGCTTTGCATGTCACCAAATATATCAGATTAGCCATTCTACAAGATGCGAAGTAACAGAAAGTAAACATTTTACCAGTAACCAGGTGTTTAAAAACATTCTTATGTCCACATAAAATTGACAATCATAAAATGGTACTATTGTGTTAGTTGTAGCAATACTACATTTAGGTATAGTGTTTAGCTCTTTGTACCATAATTGTTGTTTCAAGTTCCTTTCTCTCTTGCAGAAGCATAGCTAACTCATCTGCGCCCTCTTCTAGTTCTATTAGTTCAATGAACCAGTCCTACCCTCTTGGTTCTTCCATTGATGAGCAAAAAAAAATGTGCTTAAATTTGACCACAACTGCAATACCAGCTTTTAAAAGCCAGTATTGCATAAAAGAGAGAAATGGAACAGCTGATCATGCCCCCCCAACACTTTGCACCCAGGGTAGTTACCCCTCTTGTCTTACTGTAACTATGTTACTGCTCTCTTATATATAAATGTTGGATGATCCCCTATAATGCTCTTAACTTTCAGTGTAGAACATAAAATAGACCAACTATTTTTAATAATATTCCATATGTGCTTAGTATTATACTTAATAGTATTTCCAACTGCATGTGGATCAACCCTAGAAACATCATTCATAGTGTACTTTGATGAAAAGAAGAGTTTGGTCACAGTTCCTTGCTCATTTCAAACTCTGTCCGTGTTCTTTGCTAACAAATCTTGATCATAACTTTTATTCTTAAATTCTAAAACATTCAGTTTAATTATGTAGTACAATCACTGTCTTTGATATTAAGTCTATTAAACTGTTACCACATGATAAAACTGTATGACACTTTAACAGAACTTTCTTAGAGGTAAATTAATGAACATGTTCAGATCAGGAGGAAATGAACCAAACCAAATCTTGCTCCCTAGCTGTCTTTCGCTACAAACCAACTTATGAGACTAATAGACAAGGCTTGGTATACCTGGTCAGCCAACAAATCAATGGCTACATTCAACTTGGAAAACTTAAACATTTATATATTCTTATTCAATTGTGAAATATCTTGCAATGCTCTACCAGGTTCTTATCTACTGTTGTATATTTTGTACACTTGTATTTTCAACCAAAAAGGGGAATATCCTCTTATTGTATACTAACGGCTATAAAGTCTACAATCTGTATGCTACTACTTTGTAATGTATCTTTTGTAAATTTTTCTTCTCTCTGTAAACTTATAGAGTTTGTCTCCCCAGGACTCTGGTGAAAACAAACACTTGTTGTCCAGTCAGACTATCCTGGCAAACAAATGTTAAATAAATAAATAAATAATAAATAAATAACTTTTAATACTCAAGCTACCTCTGACAAAAAAACCTCCACTTTAATATTCCTAAAAACTTGTGATCTGACATATCAATGCTTCTTAAGTCAGGTAAAGCTACCCACATGAGCCTACAATCCACAAATACTGACAATGATACAGGTTGTGCTTTCAATGGCTACTTCACTAATGCAGTTATATTGCTATGAAATCCCAACTTAACTCCTACCCCTGCTATTGCACCTCCAACAAGCTCTACTTCCATTTCATTTGTACTACACCCCATATTAACTTCTAAGGAAAATAATATGTCTCTAAACAGCAACCCGTTATACCTGCTCTGCATAACCTTTCTTCTGAATATCTCAAACTGTTTGCTGATGCTATAACTTACCATGTTCCCGTATGCATGAATAGACCAATGAAAGAATCACATTTCTCACACTCCTGGAAATAATCATACATCCTGCTCCTTCACAAGGAAGTACTATTGAACTATCCATTTTCAGACCAGTTTTTATTATTTTTCCTTTCACTGTCCAAAATCCTTGAAAAATGTATACACACTAAGCTCTATAGCAGCTGCGACAAAAGATCTGATTTTTTTCGCCAGCATTGAAGCCAGCATTGAAGCCAGCCCAGCCAGCATTGAAGCCAGCCCAGCCAGCCAGCCAGCCCAGCCAGCAAGGGAGCCAGCCCAGCCAGCAAGGGAGCCAGCCCAGCCAGCAAGGGAGCCAGCCCAGCCAGCCAGCCCAGCCAGCAAGGGAGCCAGCCCAGCCAGCCAGCCCAGCCAGCAAGGGAGCCAGCCCAGCCAGCCCAGCCAGCAAGGGAGCCAGCCAGCCCAGCCAGGAAAGAAGCCAGCAAGGGAGCCAGCCAGCCCAGCAATAACTGTGAGTGGTAAGTAGATAATTGCATTTTGTGGCTTTAGTTATTTAAAATGGGAATAGTGTGCTTTATTTAAGTTTTTAATGTTTAGAGGTAGATGGGGATGTAGTATGTAGTATTTAAATCTGTGCAGTGGTTATTTTGAGACTTTTGTACTAGTTTAAAATGGGAATATATTGTGGTTTAATTTTTTAATGTTTAAAGGCAGATGGTGGGTGCAGTGCAATATTTAAATCTGTAGTAGTTAGTTTGATATTTTGAGTAGTAGTTTTTAAAGATATAAAACCTGAATGTATATGTAATTGTTATTATGCTTGGGGGTATGATTTGGAAGCATTACTTTTAAAAGGCTGAACTGTGTATAGAAGTTGTTTGTTTCTGTTGGGGGGCAGTGAAATATAAACTTAGTGTGACGCATTTCTATTGTCGTAGCCTTTTCTGGGTATTGTCTGTATGCATATAGGAATTGGTTGAGCATAGTTTGTACTTTTTTGTATGGAAATATGCACTATAATGCTGTTTTCAGGAAGTTACGATATACTGTTTAGGTAATTTTTCCTGTTCCTGCAAGTCCATGTCTATGTGGTACAAGTCTACCTTTTGAGGGGAATGTTAACAGTTAATGTAATTCATTTATTATTCTAGTAGGTACACGTTGCCAATCTGCCAAAGCTGTTTCAAGATTGTTTTCATTTATACTTGTAAATGTGTGCATTTAATTTATTATGCATTTTTAATAAGGTTAAAATGTACTGTTTTGCTTGTAATGTGAATATGGGTGTGTTACTTTTACTTGGGCCTGTTTATTGCATTGCTGTGCTGGATTAATTGCTATGTTTTGAGGTAAAAGGAGCCCATGGAGTCTGCTGTACATTGTAGTTTGTTACTTCTCTTGCAAGAAGTATTTTTAAAAGTTAAAATGTTTGGACTTTTTTCCCATTTATTTTTTTTTTGTGGATGGATGCTCTGAAGTTAATACAATGTATTTGAGATTGTGCTAAACCATGTTACAGGGTAGTTTGCGTCTAAGTAGCAAAGTTTTTATTTTGTGTTTTAATGATGTCTTCAACATACTTATTTACTGTTTTCATTATAATCAGATTATGACCAGTGCTGCTGTTGGGCATGTTTATTAATAGATCATTGCGCTGTGTAAATTAGTGCCATACATTTCTTAACTGCTGTGGTCAAAAGCTAAATTAGGTCTATGGTATCCACTGTGCATTCTCATTCATTTTACTGTTTTTTGGTTCAGTGAATATGGTTAACTTTTTTGTCTTGTGGGGTGTGGTGGGCATGTTCAGTGGTAAAAATAATGCATTTCATTTTCTACAAGCTGTGTTAATGTTAGTCTTCAATGGCCAAAATGCCCCCTACATTACCTCATTTACTATTTGACCTTTTTCAAACTGTTTGTAAACTCTTTTTTGCTCCATTCCTCTATTTCGCATGCCAATGTTTTTCTAGCCAGTTCTTTCACATGCCAATGTTTTTCTAGCCATTTCTTTCACATGCCAATGTTTTTCGAGCCAGCTCTTTCACATGCCAATGTTTTTCGAGACAGTTCTTTGTGTGCCAATGTTTTTTTGAGCCAGTTTTTTCGCATGCCAATGTTTTTCGAGCCAGTTCTTTCGCATGCCAATGTTTTTCGAGCCAGTTCTTTCACATGCCAATGTTTTTCGAGCCAGTTCTTTCACATGCCAATGTTTTTCGAGCCAGTTCTTTCACATGCCAATGTTTTTCAAGCCAGCTCTTTCATGTGCCAATGTTTTTCGAGACAGTTCGTGTGCCAATGTTTTTCGAGCCAGTTTCGCATGCCAATGTTTTTCGAGCCAGTTCTTTCACATGCCAATGTTTTTCGAGCCAGTTCTTTCACATGCCAATGTTTTTCGAGCCAGCTCTTTCACATGCCAATGTTTTTCAAGCCAGCTCTTTCATGTGCCAATGTTTTTCGAGACAGTTCGTGTGCCAATGTTTTTTGAGCCAGTTTTTTCGCATGCCAATGTTTTTCGAGCCAGTTCTTTCGCATGCCAATGTTTTTCGAGCCAGTTCTTTCACATGCCAATGTTTTTCGAGCCAGTTTTTTGTGTGCCAATTAAGCCAGTTCATTTGTGCTGTGCAGCAATATGTTACTGAACCCTACTAACAGTGTTGGTCAATATGTTGCATATCAGGTAAGTACAGATTCAAGCATGAAGAGAGCAGCAGCTTCATCACAGTCAACCAGCAGCAAGAGAATGTGCAAGTGGCAGGACGTTTGGAAAACAGAATTTGACTGGATCGAGAAATGCACTGATGTCAAAGCATTCTGCAGGTACTGCAAGAGAGAATTTCTAGTGACCCACGGTGGAAGAAATGATGTCGCACGACATGAGGCAACTGAACAACATAAGACTGCCATTCTTCAAGCTAAATCCACTCACCTGATGACAAAGTGGGCAAGGAATGCAAACCTTGAGGGACCAGAACTTAGAATCATTGCAGCAGAAGCCTCTGAGGTTTTCCATGCTGTTAAGCACAATATTTCATATAACAGCTTGGACTGTGCAGTAAAGTTGGCCAGCCAGTTGTACAGTGACTCAGACACTGCAAAGAAACTATCTTGTGGCAGAACCAAGGCTGAAGCCATAGTTGAAAATGTTTTGGGGCCACACTCATTGGAATGCCTCCTGCATGACCTTCAAAAACCAGGTACTTCATTTGCAATTTCATCAGATGCTTCCAACAAGGGGAACATAAAATTATTTCCCCTTGTTTTGAGGTATTTTTCTAAAGAAGAAGGGGTGGTGAATGGCCTTTTGGACTTCTATGAAGACCCTGACGAATCGGCACAGGCTATTTCACAGCAAATTTCCAACATTATGGAAAGGCATTCCTTGCCCTGGAACCATATTTCAGCTTATGGGGCTGATAATGCCACTGTGAACTATGGGAAGAAATCTGGTGTGTATACCAGATTAAAACAAAAGTGCCCATCACTCCAGAAAGCTAACTGTGTTGCCCATATCATTCACAATGCAGCCAAAAAAGCTGCAGCACAACTACCATACGATGTGGAAGCATTTGTAATGAGACTTTTCAGCCACTTTTCTGGTTCTGCCACAAGGACCAGAGACTTGAAAGACTTCTTTGAGTTTTGTGGCATGGAATTTGAGAGTCTGTTAAGACATGTGCCAACAAGGTAGCTGTCACTACTCCCAGCCATTGAAAGAGTAGTGAAAAATCTCCCAGTGCTCCAGTCCTATTTCCTCTCTCAGGGGGAAGAGGAGACCCCCGGCAGATATGGTCGTACTTTTCAGGTAACGAGCATGGTGAGAATGAATTGCCTACACTGCCCCAGTACTATCTGCACTTTCTCTGTGCTGTTCTTGTCGATTTTAATGAACACATAAGTACATTAGAAAAATCAGCACTTACTGCCATGGAAACTTATTGTGTAATGGTCTCTCTGAAGCAAAAACTGCAGGCAAGAGCTGAAGGTGCTTTCTTTGGAGGGAAACTTAGGGCACTTATGAGCACATTAGACAGCACTTCTGCTAACAAACTGAAAAGAGACTTTATTGTGTTCTTGGAGACAGCAGTGAAATACCTGGAGCAGTGGTTTGATTATACTGAAAGCAACTACTTGTTTACACTATCTAAATTATCTTTAAATGAGCCCTTTGCCTTCAGTGACTTGCTGAATGTGACCACTGCCCTGAGTCTGCAGGATGTAGATGAAGATTATCTTTTAGGGACTACTTGGCAATTAGGCCCTCTCTCGAACAGTTATGTAACACAAGCTTGACCCCAGGAGAGAAGTGGCTGAAGCTTTTCAAAGAAGGGCCTGAACTGACTACACTCTATCCGGTAATTGCTAGGGTTTTATCTATACCACCCTCAAACGCATTTGCAGAAAGAGTTTTTTCATTGGTGAAAGGTAAATGGACAGATGTGCGAAACCGATGTAGTGTGGACTTGTTAAAAGCTGAACTAATGATGAGTGTAAATTACCGGATGAAATGTTGTTACTTTTACTCAAATATTATTTCAAATCGGGCCCTTCTTCAAGCCATAAAATCAAATTCAAAATACACTTTTAAAAAAAGTGATTTATTGTACGTAATTTTGTGTTTTTCTTTGTTTAGCATTAATTTGTACTAGGGTATGTAGTTTTGTGTTCTTTGCTTTAGCTTTAATTGACAGTCTTAATTTTATACTTGGCTTGTATGTGGTATGTAGATTTTTTAAGTTTTCTTTCTGAATAGCAATGGATGGTTTATGAATTTTACTTTTTAAATAAACAAGTGTCTGTTTAATGAGTAGTGTGTTTTTAATTCCTTTAAAGTTTATTGTTACAACTGATTACTGTGTGTGCAGCAATAGTTCACTTCATTTAAATGGTTTGAGTTTTCAGTATGCTGTAATGTCACAATGTTGCATCCATAACTAATACTGCATCTCCTTTAACAACTCTGGTGATGTCGTGGTGGGGGTGTGGCCAGTGTCATGTTGGCCACACCCCTATCATGTTGACCACACCCCCATGCCCCACTTTGCCCTTGTTAAAAGGTGGCAACCCTGTACCTAACAGGTCATAAAGTATTAAATGGCTTCAGTTTACATTCTCCTTTCTCCAGTTCCAGTAGGTGTTCCCCAGGGTTCCACCCGCAGCCACATACTATTCAATTGTTTTTATCAATGACTTCCCATTAACGTCTGGTAACTCAGTCCTCATTTGATATGCTGATGACTCAGCTGTCATCTGTACTGCTAAAACAACAGAAAAACTTTACAGCAATTGAAAGATGTCTCAGATATTCAAACCTAGCACTAAATCTAAGAAAATATAAACCAATGCTATTCACCTGTAAAAGCAACCCTAATTATAAATCTAGATTATCCTTAAAATATTCAGATGGAAACAACATTGAAGCCACCACATACACAAAGCTCTTAGGTGTCCCAATAAACAAAAACCTAAAATGTGATCTACATGTACTAGTGCTCAGAAAACCTCATCAAAAAGTAAGCATGCTCTAAAGAGCCAAATGAGTTACAACTGATTGTGTTCATAAATACAGAACAAATGCTTTTGTGGTGTTCACACTCTCTAGTGCAGCTTCTGTATCCACAAGACTATAATCAACCTATCTTTTAAAACCTGAGCAGTGCTACAACAAATTTGCTAAATTTGCCACCAACCTTCCATACCAAACCCATCATTGCAAAGCCATTAGACAAACAAACTGGATAAAATATTCTAGTTTCCTTATATTAAGCCAACTGAAAGTAACTCACAAAATTCTCTACACCCCTGACAAATGTCCCTCATTCATACCCCTCATCAATTGGTAGTCTCCTGACAAATCACTCAGATCCTATGAAAATTGCTCATATTTATAACCCCCAATATCTCAAACTGCAAAACTGTATTCTTGATATGTTGTAAAACTTGTCAATCCTTTTCACTTTCACTGTAATGAAATCAATAACCCACATCTCTTCAAGACCTCCCCCCAAATATTCCTTGATGACAAATGGATTTGCTGTTGCTCATCTGCCCTAAGCACCCCACATCAATTGCAGATTTTCTTCCCTATTGCCCTATTGCTCATTTCTCATTATTGTCTTTGGTTTCATTACTTGTTTTGTGCTCGGGTCTCACAACCTACATAGATACTTACCTTCTGTCATGTTTTCCTCTACAACCTCACATTCTAGTGCCTCTGCTGTCTATCTAACAACTGATGAGCATAAAACAGAATATAGTAGCTAAAGATGATGGCTCCAAAGATACAGTAACAGTTTTAGGATGATCCATTTATCGAGTTTAGTGGCTTCATTAAAAATGTCTTTATTGAATAGAATTTGGAAAGATTCCTGACATTGTTACATATAGTGTGTATGTGAATGTGTGTGTGTGTGTGTGTGTGTGTGTGTGTGTGTGTGTGCGCATGCGTGCGTGTGTGTGTGTGTGTGTGTGTGTGTGTGTGTGTGTGTGTGTGTGTGTGTGTGTGCGCGTGTAGTTAGGATCAGATTAAGAACTGTCTCTGTGCCAGAGGCCTTACTGATTATAGTAGGAGTGGCAATTAATTGTGTGAAGTTATAGAGGATGCAGCATAGAGAGGAAGAGTGATGTCTTTAAGTGTTGGAGACAGGGAGGGCTGAGATCCAGTTAGTGATCATGTCTTCCAGTATAATGGTTTCATGAGTTATGGTGACAGAGGCTCAAGAGAAGATGTCTCAATAATAGATGAATTCCCTTTTTGACTGGGAAGATGTAGAGGGGAATTATGCATATGTTTTCAGTTGTTTACTTGCATGGTGGATACCAACATTTCTAGATTGGAAAAGTGGGGAATTTGTTTAGGACAGAGACTTGTTTTTATGTTAACAGAAAATATGATATCAACTCTGCCAACTCTTTTTGCCAGTACACTCAAGCCATAGGATACCACAGCTGAGAAGTTGTATTTGTTTGCTAGCAATTTTTTGTTTTAGTTAAGTTTTAGTTAATACCAGGGCATCTGACATGCACTGGTCTGTCCATTCATATAGGTCTATTTTGCTGAGTATGCTATGGCTATTGGAACCATAGATTCTAAGAATGTGGTGGGGGGTTCATAGGTTCATAGGTTCATAGGTAGGTACAAGGCTATCGGCCCAAGGGTCTACGTAAGCCTAGCCAACAAGGTTCCATGGCTTACGCCACCCAAGAAAGTTATTTTCCTGTGTCACTGTTGAGCAGAGACACAGAAGTGATCCCTGGGGTGTATTTCCTATTTCCCATACACTCATCAAGATTTTTCTTGAAGAGTGCTAATGAAGAACTTTGCTTGACATAGATGGGTAGCTTGTTCCAGAGTATAGGAAGTCTCTGGGACAGGAATCAATCCCTCCAGTGTGTCCTGTTTATTGTGGTGACAAGGTTTAGGTCCCTAGAGCGTGTAGCTCAGAGGGATTGGGATTTCTTTAGGTGTAGCATGTCCAACAGCTCTGGGTTTGACATAGCTTTATATGTTAGGCAGAGATAACCTCAGAGTAGGCGATATGCTACGGAGTAAAGCTGGAGTTTTTTGAGGCAGTCTGTGTAGGGCATTTGTTTGAGGCCAGTAATCCTCATTGTGAGGTACTTCTGTGGCCTTTCCAGCTGCTGCAGATGTCTTGTGAGGTACATTCCAAAAGGGGCATTGTACTCTATAATGGGTCTAATAAGTGTCGAGTAGAGGGGAACAATGACCTCTTTTTTCCTGGATGGGAACCCTTTTATGATGAGGTGTGCCATGTAGCAGGACTTCCTGACTACTGTGGTGATGTGACTATCAAAGGAGCGACTACTGTCCACCTGGGTCCCAAGGTCTCTTATCATGCATTCGGTGTTAAGTAGATTGCTGCCAATGTGGTAATTCATGGGTACAGAGTTTTTACCAAAGGGGATGATACTGCACTTTTTGGCATTGAGCTTGAGGCCATGGCTCTGACACCAGGCATCTGTCTCAGTTAGGCCCTTCTGTAGGATGTCCACATCATTTGGGGACTTGACTATGGCTCCTAGTTTGCAGTCATCTGCGAACTTCGTTAGCCAGAGGCCTTCTGTGTTAGCCTGTACTTCAGAGAAGTAGATACCAAACAGGAGAGGTCCCAGGACGGAACCCTGTGGTACTCCACTTGTCACTGTTTTGAGGTCAGATTTGGAGTCTGCAATATTTTCAGTGTGGGCTCTGTCAGTGAGCCAGTTGGCAACCCATCTTGTGACGTAGGGATTTATACCTAGTTTAGTGAGTTTAGCTATAATACCAGAATGGGGGATGGTGTCAAAAGCCTTGGCGAGATCAAGATAGCATGTGTGAACCACCTTACCCTCATCCACAGCTTTGGTGACTGCCTCAATGAAGTCGATCAGGTTCAAGAGGCATAATCTGCCTTTCACAAACCCGAACTGGGTGGGATCCAGAGTTTGGAGGTTACCAATGTCTTTGTTTATGAGTTCCATGATGATATGTTCCATGGCCTTGCAGACCAGGCTCGTCAGGCTAATAGGTTGATAGTTCCGGGATCAGTGGTGGCTCCCCCTTTGTGGAATGGGATAACTGTTGCTGTGCACCATTCAGTGGGCACAAAGCCTGATGTGAGGCTATTATTGAACATGAGGCTTAAGTGGGGAGCCAGTTTGTTCTGAAGTTCGTGTAAAATGCAGCTTGGGATGTTGTCTGGTCTCATGGATGCTGTGTTTTTGGCTTCAGAGAGTGCAGCTTTTACCTGCATAGTTGTGATTACAGGGACTCTGCATTCTTCCTGTATAGATATGGGCCCTTTAGGCGGTGAGAGGGGGGTAAAGTTAACACTGAACCTATCTGCCAGGATGTTGGCAATATCAGTTGGTTCTGTAATTTTTGTGCCTTTGTGCTGTAACTCAAAGCAGATCTAGGTGTTGCCATTGAGATTCTTGACATAGCTATAGAATGCTTTGTGGGTTGTCCTTGGATTTAGTGGTGATTTTGTTTTCATTGCTAGCTTTGGAGGATCTTATAGGGGATCTCAGCTTCTTACTGAGGCTGACCAGGGAGCTCCTCCACTCATGGGATTTTACTCTCTTTTGCAACAGTTTCTTCCTTCTCTTGCACAGTTTGTTTATGGCAGGGGACCACCAGATTGGCTTCCTTTTTTTGGAGGATAGCGTCTTGGTTCTGTTTGGGATAGCATGATCCGTGCACTTGTGTAAGTGCTTATAGAGTGCATTTGTGTAGGATTCAGCAGTTGCAACTGTATTGTCCATCTGCATGGGTGTCATGAAGTTCACCACTTCTGTTCTTAAGAAGCATGAAGTCGGCTTTGGAGAAATTTTGTACTGTGTTTTCCTTAATGGGGGGTGGGGGCAGGATGTGGATATCAGGGGTGATAAGCTTATGGTCGGATCGGACCAACGAGGAGTTGACTTCAGGTGTGGAACACCGGTCACTCATGTTGGTAATGACTAGGTCTAGGATATTGTTGCCCCTGGTGGAGGGTGAATAAGTTGATCTAGGGCATTGGAGTTTATGAATTCCAGAAAGTTGAGCTAAGGAGTTGGTACACAAGTAGTTTTCCCAGTTAATGGTGGGGTAGTTGAAGTCACCTATTATTAGGGTGTTTGGTTGAACCCTAATATTTTCCACTAAATCAAGAAAAGAGGAGTGGGAATCCTGGGGCATGGTGGGGGATCTGTAGCAAGCTACAGTTTGGATTGCAGTTTTGCCCAGAGTTAGTTGCACTTGGATAACCTCGGCTGCATTATGCTGAGCAACTAGCCTGGAGATGTGGATATCCGTAATGAATATGGACACACCGCCACCTTTGGTATTTCGGTCCAGGTTACATGGCCGAAAAGTGTGGTATGAGTAATAGCCTGGTAGTGCAGGGGTGCTCTCTGGAGCCTTGAACCAGGTCTTAGTCACTGCACAGATATCGATGTTCTCCATTTTGGGTTGGGTTGGTTGTTGTATTGCCTGGGTTTGTAGAGGATGAAGATGTACTTTGAAATACTGGGGCGAAAGGCTCTAGATTGGGTTGGATATTGATGGTGTTATGACAGTAGTGTGAATTAGGGTTCCTGTTATATTGGAGACAGAGGGGAGGAATTAGCTGTAATATGTATTCACAGTGGTCTAATTAGATGGAGGAATGTAGTATTATAGAGTGAAGGAGAGATAACAGAAAAAGTTGTCGAGTGGAAAGGAGATTGATGACAATGGGAGTGGGTTTAAGGGGGGGTTTAAATAATATAAAGGTGTGGTAGAAAGATAGGATAGATTGCTGTAGTAAGAGAAGAGTGAGCAGAATGAGATGAAGTATGGTGCTACTAAGTATATACCAGTGGGGAGTGAAGATGGGTTGGGGGAAAGCTGAATTAATGGGAGTAAATGTGTTTGTTAGTAAGTATGTCCCAGTGGGGAGGGAAGTAGATTAGGCAGAGAGGTCAAACTAGTGAGAGTGAAAGGGGTTACTGCTGATGCAGGAAAAAAGGGCAAGAGAAACTACACACTTGGATAGATTTAAGCTAAGCTAATTATGGGGACCTAGGACGGTACGTTTGGGAGTAGGTATGTGTTGTTATAGTTTGTAAGTAGGAAGGAGGAGGCAAAGGTGATATTTGTTTAGCTGGAACCACAAATTTTCGTAAACAGCTGTTGTACAAAGGCAGCTGGTGCTTAGCTTTCCACTGTCCCAGAAATCCTCAAGATTACCAAATTGTTGCATTGTTAGAGTCCCTCATGGTCTTGAAGTTTATTCTTCTGTTTTTAATTCTGGCTGCCGGGTTTCTCTCTGCTTTCTCAACTCATTCTACTTGCTTTTTCACTGAATTTACTCATTTATTATTTTAATGATATGTTTGTTGTTCATCTTCGTTTGTTCGTCCATTATATGGTTATAATGTTGTGTTGGGTTATTTTTTATTATTTTAGTGATATGTTTGTTGTTCATCTTCGTTCGTTCATTTGTTGTATGCTTATAATGTTGTGTTGGGTTATTTTTTTATTATTTTAGTGATATGTTTATTGTTCGTCTTCATTCGTTCATTCGTTGTATGGTTATAATGTTGTGTTCGGTTACTTTTTATTATTTTAGTGATATGTTTGTTGTTCGTCTTCGTTCGTTTATTCATTGTATGGTTATAATGTTGTGTTGGGTTACTTTTTATTATTTTAGTGATATGCTTGTTGTTCGTCTTCATTCATTCATTTGTTGTATGGTTATAATGTTGTGTTGGATTACTTTCCTGTTATACTCTGCTAGAATCTACTCTCACACTTTAAAACACAGGATATTAACTTTTACTAAACTGTAGTGAATGGCAGCTCAGATATGGATTCGACTCATTTCAATTGTTATTCTGCTGAAGAATACTTACTTGATTGCTCAAAAAAATATATCTGCATATTTATAGTGTTAATTTGAATGTGTAATATGAATTATTTGACATGAACTCTTGATTAATTATTTTTCTGTCTTACTGTTACCATGCTTGGCCCAGGTCATGGCTGAAAAGGATCCTTGGATTAGTCCACTGACCCAGTAACCGACTGCAAAATAAAATAAATTGATTGACTATAGTCAGTGCATCAGTGAGCTGATGATTCAGATTTTGATGTCTAGCTTTTCTTGTCCTGTATTTCAGAATTAATGTAACCAATCTTTTAGTGTAGCTGCTTTCCACAAAAATTTATTTTCTGATAGGGAGCTGCATCTAACCTGTGTTTTGAATGCTGCTTAAGATTTAACTCTCACCTGGATGATAATATGGATGCAGTCTGTTTCTTGAAACTCAGATGTTTTCTTGACAACTTCTTGGGCATTGGAGAAGGATCATGCTATGGCATGGCAGAAGCATTTGCATAGATTGCTTTTATATACTATCCATGTCCAGGACTAAGGTTTCACAATCAAGAATAAAACTCAGCTACACCTGGATGGAACTACTGTACATAATACAGCATGTTTAAACAAGGCTGGAGCTCTGTGACAAAGTGTGGTGTAACAGGAAGAGAAGCAGAAAATAGAACTTTATTTTTTCAACTGCTTTTCTGGTCAGCACCTGACTGGTAGTCCCAATAATGCTTCTTTAAAGATCAAATTCAAAGGAGCAATAGTATGTCGACAAAAGACTTACAGTTTTCCTGATCACACCATTGTGCTTGTGATTACTAATTTATTGCAAAACTAAACTCTTTCTTCCAGTGTTTCAACTAAAATTTAAATTTTAAAAAGACATGCAAATTACAGAAACTGCATCCTGGACATCTGCCTTCACATTGTCTGGATGAGGGTGTTCAAATCACTTTAGTGCCTACATAAAAAGCGGCTAAGCTTTCTGTCAGTGTTGGAAACCTAAGTGCCCCCCCTCCAAAAAATATGAAGGCACAGGAGATTACCACTTGTTGAATAACTTTAAGGTAGTTAGTTTTTTGCCAAACTGCTACCTTGGCAAACTGGTAAATAAATTAACAGTTTGGCACATGATTAATTGCTTACAGTTGCATAGCAATTTTTCAAGTAAATACTTATGGAGTGTTTCCATAATGACAAAAGTACATCCTGATGAATGTACTAACTGCAAGAGTATGTCAGTAGGTGTCCAGTGTTCCATTTCTATAATTCATGGATGTCCTAAAACTTAAATTTTAGAAGAAATGTAAGAAGAAAGAGTTTAGCTTTGCAATAAATTAGTGATTGCAAGCACAGGAATGCAATCAGGAAAATAAGTCGTTCTGTTGTCATACAATCAAATTGGTCTTTAATGCTGGTGTTATAAGTAGTTTAAAGTAGAATTTAATGTAGCAGGAATGTCAAGACTCAGTTTAATCAAACATGACGGGGTTGCAGTTTCCCTGTTGTGTAATGCTTGGATTGATGTTCGAGTTGCAGTACTTAAATATGTAGTTATGTGTTTTATATTATTTTCCATCTATATTAGTTTTTACTTACATGTGTGCTTTATACTTTTAAATTTACATTTTTTTTATTTCACCAAATGTCTTGGGTATCTAATGAAATGACAGGACTGCAATCCCTTCCTGAATCAGAGTATAATTAAAATTCATGAAATTAGTATAGCTTCAGTCTTTGATCTTTGCCTCCTGTAGTTAATTTCAAGTAACATGTACTGGCAGCATACCTAAGTAGGGTCTATATTATATTAGCGAACACACTGAATTATGAATGCTATATAATTGACCCACAATCCCCGAAAACCCAAAATATTGAACAAAAAGATCAGCGATTTTTTCCCAGGGAAAAAATCGCTGACCTGTTTAAAAAAATTCCAAACACAAAATAAAGTAGGGGGCGAAGCCCCCCACACCCCCGTACTTAAATATACCAACTCTGCGATTGCACCACAGTGTAGGAAATGGCAAAGTCCTGAAAAACGGCCCAGTGATTTTATTCCCTAGGAAAAAAATTGCTGTTCTGTGCTTTTGGAATTTTGCCATTTCGTGTAATGATGTTCAATGAAACAGTGTTCGGAATTTAATGTGTTCGCTAAAATAATAGGAACCCCTTAAGTAGGCTTGAAAATTCTATTTTTAATTAGCCCTGTTGTTCCTACTACTATTGGAACTGTCTGGGTGTCTTTATAATAATACCCACTTGTTAACTGGGTACATCCACTGGACAGATACCCACTTTTCAGGGTTGGCATGGGAGCAATGTCTAGTTAAGTAGGTAAATAAAGGCTGAAAGAATCAAATCCTGTGTCTCAGGAACTAAAATTCACAGCTTTAAAAGTCTGTGCCAACTGCCAGACAATATTTCATATTGCTCTAGCTTCTGCTTGCATATCTTGTTATTTTATATCTTTATGTCCCTCAGTAAAAAGGACACTATATTTGTTACATGTAGCTATTGTAATGATTAATGTTACTTTAATTCTTTTTTCTCTGACTATGTACTCTATCTTTTTTTTGCTTCTACTTTCTTAACTGTTGGTATTGGATGTGCCCATAAGATCAGAACTTCTTAATTTTCAGTAATTTATTGGGGTTCATATTTCTGCATTGGGGTGCAGCGGTAGTGTCTTTGCCTCACAACAAGAGGTTCTCCCGTTCGATTCTCGGCTGGAACCCCTTCTGTGTGGAGTCTGCATGTCCTCCCCATGGTCGAGTGGCGTTCAAAAGACATGTGTGAATGGGTGTGCCTTTGTTGAAGGTTGGGCGTCGAGCTGGCACCTCGGCACTGTAAAAAACATCTACTGCCAATCATTAGCAGACCGGAGTTCCGCTGTGGTGGGCCCTAACTGGGAAAAGCTGAAAGAAGAACATTGGGGTTCATATTTCCAAATCTTATCAACTCCTATGTTTTTGTGAAGTCCATCAGATGTGGTACAAGGGTAGGTTTTGTGACTATAAGGTGCTTGGCATTATTCCATGGTTTTGTAGCTGTGTGGTTAGTGTATTTTAGCATGGGGAGTGTGGGAGATTAGGGATGTGAGGGGCTTGGCCCCTACAAAAACAATTATTTTTTCAGGTTTTTCTTTATGTTTCTATTTTCCTGGTTCATTATTAGTGATGTCTTTGTTTCTGTCTTGACTTAAGTTACACAGATCTCAAAATAACACTAACAGTATTTCCCTAATCTACTTTGAGTTACCATTGATAATTATACTGTGTGCAGTTTTCAATTTATAATTATACAATGACTGGCCAGTAACATTCAAAAACAAGCACACTGATTGGTCAGCCCAACCAGCATGCACGCTGTAAATTGAACATATACTTACAGAAAAAATCCGGTCGCCTGGACTTTTTTCTATTAATATATGCTGTAACGTTTTAACTTTTCTTGACCACAAAAAAAAAAGATAATAATAATAATAATAAAACGTGAAATTCAGACAGTCCGGAGGTGCAAGAGAGATAGGACAGAGACATACCTGAATTTCCTTGTATTTTCTTTGTCCCATCTCTCTTATACCTCCCAAGAGTCCCAATTTTATATTTTATAAAAAAAAAAAAAAAAAAAAAGGAAGGAACGGAGCGCTTCCTTTCTTCATATCTTTCATTTCAAACTACTGATGTACTGCGTAAACGTGGGAATGTAAACCCCATACGCATGTGCAGTACATCAAGAAAGCTCCAGGATACAAAACAAAGTGGAAGAACACCACAGCACCTTTATACAAGAACATTATTTAAGAAAAGTAAGTCATTTATTTTCTTGAATAATGCCATTGCATAATAGCAATAACTCATGGCTGGTTGGGGGCAATAATGATTTACACAAGATTGGCTTTGTTTAGTCACTCGGTATTCTGCCTTCATAGCATATGTAGGCACTTTATAGTATAGTGGTATAGTTTCAGCATTTATTGATCTGTTGCTGCCATCTAGTGGCCTTCTATTTTATCAAAGTCAGGTTAACTTCTTTTACAGCATTGTAGCATCTGTCAGGAAGTGATGTAACTCAGTCAGGAAGCAGATTTCTTTACTTCTAGCCCTCATGGAGTGCAGACATGACCTTCTATCCCCAGGCCCTGGCAATCGCATTGCCTTTTTACAGTATTAAAGTTAAGAAATCTCAGTAAAGCTACAAGAAACCCTGATTCTTTCGCTTACTGGATTTTCAGCTGTCTGTTTAGCTGTACTACACATCAAGCAGTGCTGTGAGACTGGAACAGTAAAAAGGCAACCCCTGCAGACCTGAATACTAGAAGTCACTGTACTGCAAACATGAGTCTGAGATCAGGGAAGAAGTATAAATCTGAGAATGTGTCCCCTGCAACACAGCACAGCAGGGAGAATGGCCCTAGTGTCCAGAGAGATGATGCATAGTCACATATCTCCAAATCATTAAGATCCAGTAAGATGTCCTCGGCATGTTCCTTAGCAGTTAGAGCATGTGTCAAAGCAGATGTGGCACGTGCACAACTGGGATTTGCCAAAAAAGAAGCCATCATGATGTGACAAAAAGCAGAATTAGAAGCTAACCTGCATATTCTTCAGTGTCAGAGCACAGCTGTTGTGGCAGCAGCAGAGGCTGCTGCCTACCTGGAAGCAGATTCATCAGTAAGCAAGATAACTCACTTAGAACAAGAACTCCCATTGAAACCTCTCTCCTCTGCTGAACATACAAGTGAGTACATCCAGAAACTTGCTAATATGCATGCAAGCCAACAGTCACCTAAAATTATGCAAGCAGAATCCAGCCCAAAGCCAGCAGACATCCTGGGTATGCTTGGTCAGCTTTGCGATGTCAGCAATGTCAGACCAACAAAAGAACAACCTCCAGAGCTCCCTAGAAATGGAATTCAAGGATTCCCACTACCAGAGCCTAAAGATTACATGTCTGAACACCAAAACATACAAGATGTCACAAAGTATCTTATCCACAAAGAAATGGTTAACTCAGTTTTCATCAAGTTTGACAACTGTCCGGAAAACCATTGGACATGGAAGTCCTCCTTTCTGAGTGCAACTAGTGACTTAAATTTATTGGCTGCAGAAATGCTGGACTTAATGATAAATGGTTGGGCAAAGAGTCAGCAGAGCATGCAAAAAGCATGCATAGAGTACACTTATTTAACCCTTTGGCAGGACTCAACATGGCATGGCAGAGGCTTGAAGAAAGGTATGGTTCACTTGAAGCAATCGAAGGTGCTGTACTGAAAAGGCTTGAAGTCTTCCCCAAGTTGAGCAATAAAGACAATATAAAACTACAACAACTGGGCGATCTTCTTTTAGAAATAGAGTGTACTAAAGAGGAAGGCTATTTGTCAGGACTTTCATATTTAGACACTGCTTATGATACTAATCCAATAGTGGAGAAACTAGCATATACCTTGCAACAAAAGTGGGCATCTGTCGGAGCTAAATACAAAGAGGAAAATGGAGTGGCATTTCCCCCCTTTCTTTTTGTTTTCTAGGTTCATTCAGCAGCAAGCAAAGATCAGGAGTGACCGCAGCTTTACCTTCATCAGTAGCAGTAATCAGCCGTCCAGACAAGAACAGCCTTCCAGACCTCATGGTAGGACCTCTGTTTTCACACACAAAACAACTGTATCTTCTTAAAGCCACAAACTGTCAAGACAGCAGCAAGGTGAGCACTATGGAAAGTCCTGACAGACAATGTCCAATTCACCGAAAGCCTCATCCTCTGAAAAAGTGCAAAGGGTTTTGAGGTAAGCCTATTAAGGAGAGAATGTTTTTCTTAAACAAAATGAAATCTGTTTCAAGTGCTGTGAATCTACTAAGCATATAGCTAAAGACTGTAAAATATCAGTTGAGTGCTCAGAATGTGGCAGTGAGAAACATATAGTTGCCTTATGCCCTGATCCACCTCCACAACCAGCAGGGATGGTAGAAGCCAGGAAAGATCAGGCAGGGAACAACAAGAGGACTCACCTTCTTCAGTGATGTCTAAGTGCACTGAAATCTGTGGCCAAGGTAAAATTCCACGGTTGTGTTCTAAAATCTGCTTAGTGACTGTGTATCCCACTGGGAAAAGAGACAAAGCAGTGAAGATGTATACAGTTCTTGATGAGCAGAGCAATAAATCACTTGCAAGGTCAGACTTTTTTGATATCTTTAACATTAAAACAACTGCAGCTCCATATACTCTAAAGACATGCACAGGCATTATGGAAATTGCAGGGAGAAGAGCCACAGACTTTGTTATTGAATATTTTGATAAGAAAAAGCAATTCCCATTACCTACACTGATAGAGTATGACACAATACCTAATGACAAATTACAAATTCCTTCTCCAGAGGTGGCTTATCATCATCCTCGCCTCCATGCAATTGCTTACCTCATTCCAGTTGTTGATTCTGGTACTTCTATCCTTTTCTTTCTTGGAAGAGACATTTTTAGAAGTACATAAGGTGCATGAGCAAATTAATGGACCAGTCAATGCCCCTTATGCTTAGAGACTTGACTTGAGGTGGGTCATTGTAGGAGAAATTTGCCTGGGATCAGCTCACCAGCCAAACAGCATCAGTTCCTTAAGGGCATCTATGTTAGCAAATGGCCACACATCTTTTTTCAGTCCATGCCAGAACAATTTAATTATTAAAGAAAGCTTTGACAATTTAACACAGTTTTGGGACTCTTCTTCACACAGTAAAGAAGATACCAGCTTCTACACAGAAACTGACAATCTGGGGGTTTCAGTGTTCCAGAAATCAAAGGACGATAAACAAGCCCTGTCCATAGAAGATCAAACCTTTCTCTGGATCATGGATAGAGAGACTTACCTGGATGATAATAACAGCTGGGTGGCCCCTCTGCCTTTTTGCACACCCAAATGTCATTTACCTTGTAACAGAGAACAAGCTATGAAATGCCTAAACTCTCTTCATAGAACCTTACAAAGAAAGCCAGAGGTAAAAAGAGATTTCACAGAATTCGTCAAAAGAATGCTGGATAATGATCACGCTTAAATTGCAGGGCCATTGGAACAAGCTAAAGAACACTGGTATCTGCCAATGTTTGGTGTTTACCACCCACACAAACTTGATCGAGTAAGAGTTATGTTTGATTCCAGTGCAGAGTGTGAAGGTATTTCTTTAAATAATGTACTGTTAAGTGCCCCTGATCTAAACAATACACTCCTAGGGGTCCTTTTGTGCTTTAGAAAAGAGCCCATAACCTTCACAGCTGATGTGCAGCAGATGTTTTACTGTTTTCTGGTGAGAGAGGACCAGCAGGATTATTTACGTTTTCTCTGGTACAAAGATCATGACATAGACAAAGAAGTAGTGGAGTACAGAATGAAAGTACATGTCTTCGGCAACAGTCCCTCTTCTGCTGTGGCTATATACTGTATGTGTAAAGCTGCCCTAAAAGGTGCTGAACATTATGGACAAAATGCCAAACACTTTGTGCTGAGACATTTCTATGTAGATGATGGCCTCGCATCTCCTAGCACTCCTGGGATAGCAATTGACATTCTCAACAAAACAAAGCAGATGCTGGCAGAATCTAATCTGCGACTTCATAAGGTTGCTTCTAACAGCAAACAGGTCATGGAAGCCTTTCCTGCAGAAGACAGAGCTAAAGACCTTAAAGATCTTTGTCTGGGTACAGACTCCGTTCCTCTTCAGAAAAGTTTAGGACTAGGCTGGGATCCAGAAACAGACAGCTTTGTTTTTCAGGTCTCTTCAGAGGAAAAACCCTTCACCAGAAGAGGAATCTTAGCTACCGTGAACAGCCTTTATGATCCCCTTGGGTTTGTTGCACCAGCGAATATAAAAGGTAAGGCCTTAGTCCATGAACTGTCATCTGGAAAATGGGAATGGAATGCATTACTCCCACAAGGGAGACTGCATGAGAGGGTTCATTGGAAGGACTCCTTACAGATGTTGAAAGACTTAAAGTGTAGTAAGAATCTTTGTGTTCAACATCTTTGTATCCTGTATAAGGAAGGGTTAAAATGTGAAACTGCATTGCGTGCAAAGAAATAAGCTAAAATGAGTTGTTTTTCTTGTAAGGAATTTGCTGACCAGAAAGGAATGCACAGATGTTACCTTGGTCCAGGCACAGGCCTATCTTGGGACTGACCTTTGACCAAAGAGGAGTGCATAGATGTTACCTTGATGTAGGCACCAACTTATCTTGTGTCTGACTTTTGACCATCTAAGGCTCCAGTGAGTGAATTTATAGCCTTGACTGAAATTCCTTGTCTAGTAACCAGCTGCTGTGTATATGTAGAAGAGGGTATAAAAACCCATGTAAAGTGTACAGAAATTAGACTGCTGACATACCAAGTACTTTGTGGCAGGTCTCCATGCATGTAAAATAAACTCTTTTTTGGCCTACCTTTAGCTGCGTGATTCTTCCAGTATATGTTAAGAGTATTAAAATCTTTTGACATTTCTGGTGCCCAAGAACGTGGGGCCACCTATTCATGGTACGAATCACATAAGAGGGACTGAAAAACCTGTACAGGAAGGGGAGAACGAATCTCGGGCTCCCTTGAATGGAAAGACCTCCGACGAAGAAGTCGTAAGTAGAGGCCAATCACTCTTAGATTCCATCTGTGGGACGGTGACGAACGAGGGCGGAAGATCCGCAGTAAGGTAAGCTTTTTTTATTTGTAAAAGTTTTTTTAAGGGACTAGTCATAAAGGAATTTCTTTTGTTTAAAATTTTACAAAAGACCGGTAGAGATCTCAGGAAAAGGAAACAGTTTTTCTTTTAAATAAGAAAAATGGGAATAGGAAGCAGTTGTTGTGTTAGTAAGGGCTGCTTAAATAAAAGGACTGAGGATGAGGAATATATGTTTAAATTACATCCGAAAAACTTGAAATATATGAAAAAATGGAAGAAAAATTATGGGTTTAGTGGTACCTTAAATAGATCAGAATGTCAAAATCTAGTGAGAGACCTGTGCAGGGATACGGGAGGTAAGGTTAAGAAACAAAAATAGGTAGGATTTCCTCAAGCACAGAAATGGTTAGAAGAAGCTAATAAGAGATATAAGGAACAATTTTCAAATAAGGGAAGTAGTGGCTCGAGTGCAAAAAGTGCATTTTTTGTCCACAAAGAAGATGACGAAACATCTATTGTCTGTCGTAAACCAACAGCCCCACCCTTGTATCCTGACATCACTGAAGACAGGGTTAGTCCACCCCAGTATCAGGAAGATGACACAGAGAATCAGGATAAAACTGTACCCCCCGTAGTACTGATAAAACAAGTAGGTAAAACCCTGGAACTCCGGAACCATAATATAGATACATCAGAATGGACACAAAAGGAAGCCAAAATCAATTCGGCGTCCACAGAGTATCCCCTCATAGAAGTTGCAAATCCGCAAGCAGGTACGTCCGGACAGGGTCCCACCATTTTAGTCTATCGACCCTGGACGTGGGAGGACATTCGAAAAGCTGTAGAAGGAATACCACACCCAAGGTTAGATATGACCAAGTTTTGTGACGATATTGCAGGCATGATAGAAAGTTATAAGCTGAATGCCGTAGAAACGGAACAAAAAGTTCGACAAATTTTGGGTCCCGACTGGCACCTGGTCTGTGGGGACTGGAACCCCATAACCAGGGAAGATGATAGACCACTTGCCTACAATTCAGACTCATGCCAAAAGCAGGTTAAGGATTTACTAACCCGTATTATGGATAAATGGAAGCCTAGGGCAGACTGGACCTGTATCAATAGATGTGTACAAGCAGACGATGAAAAAGTAGATAACTATTTGCAGAGACTTACCCAGTGTTTTGATAACCATAGTGGAATAAACAAACCACCCGATCAAAAAAATGATTCACCTTATGAACAACAGTTAAAAATGCCTTTTTAAAAGGATGTAGAACTGCAATCAGTAACTTCATTCACAAACATATGATAGACCATAGGACGGCACGTCTGCAACCCTTACTGGAGTATGCAAGACATGCAGAAAAGTATTTAGAAGAAAAGGAAACAAGCTCAAACCTTTACAGTGAGTGAAGATGGGACACTTATGCTACTGCAAGGTCCGACTAACAGGGGTAGAGGAAGGGGCAGAGGCAGGGGCAGAGGAAGAGGGAATGTGGGACATTCCGAAGATTATGAAGGCAGACAGAAAAGAGGAGAATGTTTCAAATGTGGTAAAAAGGGACATTTTGTGAGGGATTGCCGGTCTTCTGAAAGAACTAAAACCACCCCGGATCACGAGTCAGCATGACTATATGGTGGTGGTGGAGGTGAATCAAACCCGGACAAAAAGGCTGATGGGCCAGACTCAATAAGGCAGAGTGAAGAGGAAGCTTTTGAGGACGTAAACGAAGAGGGTAAGGGAGAATGTGCAGGATGGGAGAATGAAATGACTGATTTTTCAGAAGAAGGCGAATATCAGGCTGTTAATTTAACAGCGCTGGCTGTAACTATGCAGCTAGAGGCACAACCGATAATCACACTTCAAGTAGAAGGGAAGGATGTAGAATTTTTGTGTGACTCAGGGGCCTCCAGGACCCTGCTAAAAAATTCTGCAGTGCCATCCGATGAACTTCTGATGACTATGTATTAGTCAAGGCAGCAAATGGCCGCATTTATAAGGAACCACTATCTAAACCCTTATGGTTCACGGACCCTGAAACTAACCAAACTATCAGGTTTCGAGTCATTATCTCCAAAATTTGCCCTGTAAACTTATTAGGGAGAGATTTAATGCATGTGTTTGGCATAGCAGCTGTGCCGACGGCATCAGGGGTTCTAGCCAAACGAGTAGAAATTCAAGATGTTATGTTACAGGTGGGGCAGGGTGATTTACACTACTGGTACAGTAATGATCTTGTTGAAACTGGACCACAAAATATAGTAAATGAGCTAACTAATTTGGCCTTAAGCAAATATGGCACACAACCGCCAGTGCTAGCTAAACAACTACACTGTACCATGTATTACAGAAAGTATGTAGGACCAGACGACAAATATGAAGAGCAATTCTTTAAACACAAGGTCACAAAAATCCTGTTACAAAATCTCTATTGGGATAAATCAGGAAATTCTGCAGTTACATGCAGTCTTACAAAAGATATGCAGTTACTTTTTCGCAATAATTCCATTGCACATGTCTCTGTAACAAGGGAGGAACAAATGGCATGGTATCTGGTGGGGAGGAAAGTTACTGAATGGACTAAAATGACGCCAGAACAATTGGCATGTAAAGGAGTTCAGGTACAAAGACTAAATTGGGTCACCCAGGCTAGACCAACAGTGCACCTCCGCGAAGACAGGCTAACGCCACGCGGGGGAGGGCCATTCTGACTATATCTCCTAACCCTGCAGGAAGAATTAAAATTACAATCAGTGCCAGACTCCTTATAGTCCCGCGGGCAACATGACATTGGGCTAATAAAAACAGCAGGACAGGTTAAAATAACTCCAAAATCCGATTTTAGACCTCACAAGCATCAGTATCCATTAAGTAAAAAGGCAGAAGAAGGCATTCTACCAGTGATCACGGCTCTACTACGAGCTGGGGTTTTAATTCCATGCACAGATTCACCGTGTAACACACCCTTGTTCCCAGTAAGGAAATTGGACGGGACCTGGAGAATGGTACAGGATCTGCAGGCTGTGAATGCTGCTGTGGTACCAAGGGCTCCTATGGTCCCAGACCCATCTGTTTTGTTAAATGATATCCTTCCCACAGATAAGTATTTTTCTGTCATTGATATCAGTAACGCATTTTCTTCTATCCCTTTACAGGAAGATAGTAGGTTTTGGTTCGCTTTTACGTTTATGAGCAAGCGGTACACATACACAAGACTGTCGCAGGGATATTGTGAAAGCCCTACAATCTTTTTGCAAGAAATGTCGACAAACCTGGCACAGTTTCAACCAGAGCATGGCTGTCATCTACTATTGTACGTGGATGACATCTTACTGGCTGCACCCACGGAGGCTGTCTGTGAGTCCGAAACTATTCGGTTATTGCATTTCTTGGCGAAAGAGGGACATAAGGTAAACAAATCTAAATTACAATTTTGTAAAACTGAAGTACGATATCTAGGCTATACCATTTCAAATGCTGGTAGACAACTAGATAGCTGTAGAAAAGAAGCTATTTTACAGGCACCAATGCCCAGTACGAAAAAAGAAATGATGTCATTTTTAGGAATAACAAATTTTTGTCGTAGTTGGATTCTTAACTATGCAGAGGAAGTAAGTTCCCTTTTGGAACTTATTTTTGCACTTCCCATGGCAGCACATGACGCGCTGCAATGGACGGATAAGGCAATACAGGCATTTACTAGGGTAAAGCAACTGATAGCAGGATCTGCAACACTTAGCTTCCCTGACTATACAAAACCTTTTGTTCAGACAGTAGATTGTAAGCAGGGCTTTATGACATCGGTTCTGTTGCAAACTTATGGGGATAAGTTGAGACCATTAGCTTTTTATTCCAGTAAACTTGACACAGTGGCACGATCGTTGCCACACTGTGTACAAGCAGTAGTCGCAGCTGCACTGGCCGTGCAGGCGTCTGCAACCCTAGTTTTGTTTCATGACCTTACCTTATGAGTACCGCACTCTGTCGCGGTAATACTTCTACAGGATAAAGTTACCTTTCTCTCTCCTAGCAGACATTTGTCCTGCATGACAACGTTGCTATCACAACCACACATGACCATTGAGCGATGCACCACTCTTAATCCAGCCACACTGTTACCTACAGCTGACGATGGTGCCCCTCACGTGTGTTTAGACTTAATACACTCTAATGTCTTACCAAGACCAAACCTTAAGGATCAACCTTTGGCAAATTCAGATTGGACCCTGTTTGTAGATGGGTCAGCACGTAAGAATGAGGCAGGTATTACACAAGTGGGTTATGCAGTCACAACTGAGACTAAGGTACTAGAGGCAAAACCTCTCCCCAGGAACCTGTCCGCACAGGCGGCTGAATTGATTGCTTTGACCAGAGCATGCACCATTTCCAAGGATAAGGCAGTTACTATCTACACAGATAGTCAGTATGCTTTTTCTACGGTCCATGTCTTTGCACAGCAATGGAAAAATAGGGAATGGTTACGGCCTCAGGAAAGGAAATAACCCACAAGGATTTAATCCTTAGCCTCTTACAAGCTGTCCAACTGCCACGGGGATTGGCCATCTGTAAGTGCGCAGCACACACAAATGCCAAGGATCCAGTATCACTTGGAAATGCACTAGCTGACAAAACTGCAAAAAGTGTAGCTTTAACCTCTACTTTTGCACTCGAGACCACACAGAAGGAACTTCATCCTACAGATAAATTTGATCTACAAACTTTACAGGTAATGCAGGAACTTAGTACAGTTTAGGAAAAACAGCGATGGGTTAAATATAGGGCTATTCAAAAGCAGGGAGTTTTTGTAGGTCCAAATGATAAGTATGTCTTGCCAACAAACCTTTTTAGGTATGCCTCATTAGTGACGCATGGCCCATCTCATCTGGGCCCTGCTGTTATGGTTCAGATAATCCAGCAAATTTTCTGGACCAAGGGCTTTATTGCGTATGCTAAACGATTTTGTTTATCGTGCCTGCTTTGTGCACGATACCATGGTGGTGGGGTGCGGATCACCCCAGCAGCTTTTCCGCTGCCTCCGTATCCATTTCACACAATCTGTATGGATTTTATTGAACTAACTCCTGTTCAACAGAAGTGATTTGTGTTAGTCATTATTGATGCTTTTACAAAATGGGTAGAAGCTTTTCCGGTAGCACACCCAGATGCACTGTCGGTAGCCAAGGCCCTTACAAATAACATTATCCCTCATTTTGGGCTACCTACACGCATCTATTCTGATAATGGTACACATTTCGTAAACCAAGTTATTCAAAAGCTGGCTGCCGTTTTTCAAATTGAGTTAAAACACCATTGTGCCTACCACCCACAGTCAGCAGGGTTGGTTGAATGCCATAATGGCATTCTCAAAGGCAAGTTACGTAAACTCATGGCTGAGACACATCAGTCTTGGATAAACTGCTTACCTCTGGCACTCCTGTCAATGCGTACCGCTCCCACTTCAAAAGGGGTCACACCATTTGAACTACTATATGGGAGACCTTATTACGTCCCACAGTGGCAAGGTCTTTTGCCTGCGGAACGTGAGGGGGGTGAAGAGATAGCAGATTACATGAGGAAAATGCTGACAAAAACTAACACTTCTCTAACGAATTATTATTTTTCAGATCAGAAGAACAACAGGATCCTGGAAGTGAAAACGGGGGAGTGGGTGTGGATTAAAATTGTCAAGAGGAAAACGTGGGCCTCACCGAAGTGGGAAGGTCCATACCAGATTTTGATTTCGACACCCACAGCAGTCCGAATAAAGGAGCGACCATCGTGGATCCACCTGACACATTGCAAAATTGTTAAACAGTTTGAGCTAGAAAAAAACCTGAGTTCCCCTGAGGAACACTGAGTAGTAGTTCTGTCTGTGTGAATTTTTGACTATTGTAGCAATGCAGAAAAATACCGGAAGGGAGCAGCCCTTCCCACAAAGGCATTGCAAAATAATTTTGTTACTAGTAAGTGTGAGTGTTGTTTTTCTGTTTTGGCCGTTTTTATTTTCAAATGAAACTAGCCAAGTGAAGAGAGACGAAAATACAGCTTGGCATCCACCCTTTAATACGTACCAAGCTATTAAATATGCATATGCTTTGTCTTTTAATGTTTCAAATTGTTGGATATGCACAGCTATCCCTACTGTACATGGTGGTCTGATGTTAGGTACAGTCCCTTTGGGGCAAATGATACATGGACTAATTTACTGTTTGAAACTTCAAACGTAGCCTTAAAGGACAAAATAGCACTACCCCTCATGGGTCGCCAGAATGGAACTGTATGTTTCCAAAGATCTGGAAAAATTAAGGTTGGATGGAGTCAATGTAATGTAACCATAATTCATAACTGTACAATAGATGGACACTGTGCAACGAGTTTCAAGCCCATAAAAGTGCTTATTAATAGTACAGGGCTTATTAATGACACAAGTTTCTTTGAAAAATGTTATCTGTGTATGATCTGTTGTTTAAAGGGCTGCAAGATAAAGGAAATCATTCTGTTCCAGTCAATATTACACTTAAAGTAAATGATTGTTATTTTATCTGTGGTAGAAAGGCATACAAATGGTTACCAAGGAAATGGTCAGGCAGTTGTTTTTTGGGCTATTTAGCACCAGCTATAAGACATACATTTTCTCTTCCCCAAGGTAAAATACGAAATGTATGTGCTGTTAATAAACCTGTTAATCCTGTAGGTAATGTTGATGCATCCTGGATCTATCACCACGATTTGGCCCATAGTAGCAGCAAGGGGCTGTCACACATGGACTTGGGCGATGATATTATTTCTTGGGATGGTATTCTTCCAGCTTATGGGACAGTAAAATCTATTTGGGAGCTCAGAAAACTGTCAAAACTGTTAGAAACTCTGAGCAATGCAACTTTTTCTGCGCTAGAATTGGTGACGGATGAGTTAACTGCAATGAGGACTGTAGTGTTGCAGAATCATATGGCGCTCGATTTCACCCTAGCAGCGAAAGGAGGTACTTGCGCTCTTATCCAGGAGGAGTGTTGTTCTTTTATTCCCGACAATGAGCATGATATAGACAGTCATTTGGAGATCTTACAACAAGTTTCTGAACTTACAAAACCAGGACAGAACCCATTGACTGACTTTTTCCAAAATTGGTTTGGAAATTGGGGAACAGTACTTATGAATGTCTTAATTGCTATATGTGTTGGTGCTACTATATTCCTACTGTTGGGTTGTTGCTTCATTCCTTGCATCCGAATGATAATATCAAATGTATCGTCTGCCAATGCAACTAAAGCTTATTATTCTGAATATACAGAAAATGAATCATGCGAACAACTGTATGAATAAAAAGTATTACTGGTGATACAAAGTGTTGTTAGGGGGGAAATGTAGTAAGAATCTTTGTGTTCAACATCTTTGTATCCTGTATAAGGAAGGGTTAAAATGTGAAACTGCATTGCGTGCAAAGAAATAAGCTAAAATGAGTTGTTTTTCTTGTAAGGAATTTACTGACCAGAAAGGAATGCACAGATGTTACCTTGGTCCAGGCACAGGCCTATCTTGGGACTGACCTCTGACCAAGGAGGAGATATAGATGTTACCTTGATGTAGGCACCAACTTATCTTGTGTCTGACTTTTGACCATCTAAGGCTCCAGTGAGTGAATTTATAGCCTTGACTGAAATTCCTTGTCTAGTAACCAGCTGCTGTGTACGTGTAGAAGAGGGTATAAAAACCCATGTAAAGTGTACAGAAATTAGACTGCTGACATACCAAGTACTTTGTGGCAGGTCTCCATGCATGTAAAATAAACTCTTTTTTGGCCTACCTTTAGCTGCGTGATTCTTCCAGTATATGTTAAGAGTATTAAAATCTTTTGACATAAAGATACCTAGATGTTGTGTGCCTGTTTCACTGTCAGTAGCCTGTAGAAAAGAACTGTATATATTTTCAGATGCATCCAATATAGCTATAGGTGCAGTAGCCTATTTGAAAACAACTGATACAGTAAGTGTATGTCGTGTTGGATTTGTTATCGGAAAGTCTAAGTTAAGCCCTAGATCAGCACACACAATCCCACATTTAGTTATGTGCAGCTGTATTAGCGGTAGACCTGTATGAGCTAATCAGAGATGAAATAGGCCTGGACTTAGATTCTGTGAAATTCCTTACAGACAGTAAAACTGTCCTGGCATACATCTGCAATACCTCTAGAAGATTCTTTATTTCTCTAACCGAGTAAATAGAATCAGACAAGTAACTCATCCTGATCAGTGGTTCTATGCACCCACAGAACAAAATCCTACCGATTATGCTACAAGGCCCACAGACAGCCTGCCTTCAGAACACTATATGGTTCTCAGGCCATTCCTTCCTCTACCAGCCAGATAATGTCAGTTCTGATGACACAGCTACTGTACATCCTCTCATAGAGCCTGGAGCTGATCCTGAAATTAAATCAGGAGTTGCAACCTTCAGCACTAGAGCCTCTGATACCATTATTCACTCGCATTTCTTTGAGAGATTTTCAGACTGGAAGACACTAGTTGAAACTATAGCCAGAACTATCCATGTTACCAAAAGATTCCTTAGAAAACCAGATAGCTCACAAGTTAGAGGCTGGAAAAGGTTTCATGAGCAAGTTAGCTTAGAGGAACTTTCACAATTAAAGAATGTGATTAACTCTTCTGTTCAGCACAAACACTTCAAAAAATAATATGACTGTATCAAAGGGCAAAGGGCATTCCCAAAACAAAGTAATCTCAAGAATTTTAGTGCTGTTATAAATCAAGATGGACTGCTGAGAGTTGGCAGATACTAGTCTTTTGCAGCATTGACTGAACAAGAAAAGCAGCCAATCATTATCCCTCATGGGCATCACATTGCTACTCTGATTGTGAGGTAGTACCATAACCAAATGGGCCATCAAGGGCGTCGCATAACAGGAAGTGGAATCAGAGCTGCAGGTTCCTAGATCCTTGGTGGTAAACGCCTGAAATCTGTAGTTATTCACAAATGTGTTATCTGTCGTAAACTGAGAAGGAGATTAGAAAGCCAAAAGACGGCAGATTTACCAGAAGATAGAGTGACTGCTGAACCACCATTCACTAGTGTGGGTATTGATGTTTTTGGTCCATGGACAGTCATAACCCACCATGCTAGAGGAGGTAGTGCTGACAACAAATGCTGGGCAGTGCTTTTTACATGTCTGTCTACACGAGCTGTACGCATAGAACTAATTGAATCTATGTCAGCTTCCCACTTCATTAATGCCTTGAGAAGATTCTTTTCAATACATGGACCAGCAAAGTTACTTCGCTCTGATAGAGGGACAAATTTTGTGGGAGCTTGTAAAGAAGTGAATATTTGTGCAAGTGATACAGCAGTGCAAGATTATCTACAAGACAGAGTGCACACATGTGTTTTCAATCCTCTGCGCTCATCTCATATGGGTGGTGCTTGGGAAAGACTAATAGGTGTAACTAGACGTATCTTGCATGCAATGTTGCTCCAAGATAAGCCTACTCGTCTGACCCATGAGAGTTTAAGTACCTTTATGGCAGACGTTATAGCTATTATGAATGCAAGACCTTTAGGACCAGTGTCTAATGCTCCAGATAATCCTGAGGTCCTCACACCATCCATGCTTTTGACTCAAAAGGCAAACTCTTTGTTAGTCCCTTCTGGTAACTTTGAAACAGCAGACCTTCATGTAAAATAATTGAAGCAAGTTCAGAGTCTTGGTGACACCTTCTAGAAAAGATGGGAAAGGGAATACTTGTCCACCTTACAAAGTCACAGAAAGTGGACTTTAGACTGTCCAAACATTAAAGTAAGTGATGTTGTGCTACTGAAGGACAGTCAAAAATGCAGGAATAAATGGCCTGTGGGACTTATCACTAACACGTTGCCAAACAGAGATGATAAGTCAGTAAGGTGGAAGTAAGCATTGTCAAACAAGGAACTGATAAACTTTATATGAGGTCAGTCTCAGACATTGTAGTTCTTGTTTCTGAAAATGGTTAAAAAATGTGTTATTATGTGTAGCAGCATTAATAAGTGTAGTGGCATACCGTAATATGCCAGGCAGGAAGTATTCTGCCTCATTGCATATTCATGCAGTTTACATTATAGGTGCATAGTTTCAGCATTTATTGATCTGTTGCTGCCATCTAGTGGCCTTTTACTTTATCACAGTCAGATTAACTTCTTTTACAGAATTGTGGCAACTCTCAGGAAGTGATGTAACTCAATCAGGAAGCAGCGTTCTTTACTTCTAGCCCTCATGGAGTGCAAACATGGACTTCTTTCCCCAGGCCCTGGCAATTGCATGGCCTTTTTACTGTATTAAAGTTAAGAAATCTCAGTAAAGCTACAAGAAACCCTTATTCTTTCGCTTATTGGATTTTCTTAATGTGTTAAGCTGTCCATTTAGCTGTACTACACATCACACAGTGCTGTGAGAATGGAACACTTGGGCTTACCCCATTGTGACCAAACCACATCAGCCGTGGGTAAATGCAGCACTGCCCACACCCAGCTGTGTGTTATTGCTATATTATACTGTCACTTGGTGGATGATCACAATATAATTAATAAACATAAGTTTAATAATGTTTTGTACCTTCTTCAGTGAAGGTTGAATGTCGAGCTGGCACCTCGGTGTTCATGAAAATCTACTGCCAATCATTAGCGGACCGGAGTACCGCTATGGCGACCCCTAACCGGGAAAAGCCGAAAGACAAACAACAACAACAACCTTCTTCATCTCCTGATGTGGAGGGTGCTCTGCTCACACTCCCTCAACTCTGTACATGCTACCTCTAGTGACATAGCAACTCAAATAAATAGGGAATTTGGTAATTTCCATTTGCTTATAATAGATTCAACCTCAGAAGCTGTACGAGTATAGGGGAAGAACCCCATCGGAGGAGTAAGGGGAAACATACCTACACTGCAAAATACTTCATGATTTTTATTTTTTATTAGTTATCACTGCCATATGCAGAAATAGAAGTATAATACAATTGTAAAGTCAGACTTTAGTATGCCTGATTTCAGTAGTTTCAAATAATCCCTATTTCAAAAATAATTGATTCAGAAAATGAGTAATCATCACTGATAGGCAGAGTGGCCTAAATTAGTTTCTGTCATAAATTATCATGTAATGAAATTGCAAACAAGCATTCCCTTGTTTGTCAAGGATTTGTTAAATTCTGTTTTGGTATACTGGAAACATTACACATTGATTCCGGGGGGGGGGGGGGGGGCTGGAAAAATGTATTGACTAAAAGGGAATTACAATGGCAACCTAGACTGGCTGCCTACCTCTTCCCAGGACTGAATGATTCTGTTTATTTAATGCCAGTTTTAAGGGAAAGATCTGACAGGTTATAGGGCAGGTCTACTTTCTTGTTTGGGGTTCAGTTTACCTTTTCCTCCCTTTTTTCCTATTTCTTATTCCCATTTCTATAAGGTTAGATTTTTAGATTTTTTTATTAAAACTAAAGTTTTTTGCTTTTATTTTATTTAAAATGTGTACAGTTGTCTGGTTTATACTGCCTTTTGGTGTTTACTGTTTTTGAATTTTTGAAATGATGAGAAAGAAATGTCAGGTGGCTATTTTGAAAGATTTAATTGGCAGCACTTATGCCAATGGCAAGGATTAAACAGCTATTTAAGGTTGTTAAATTGTTTGATGGTTATTCTGATGAAGTCCCCAGTTAGAGGGACGAAAGTGCTTAATTTTCTACAATAAACTAATGTTCCTGCTGTTCTCCTGGTGATACATGCTTTTGGGTTATTGAGTGTTTGTTGGTCACGTATCACACCTTTGTGGTTTCCTGGTTTACTTTCTGGTGACGGAGGTTCAGCATGGATTCATTAGACCACTTTGAACTTTCTTCTTTAACTGCACCCTCAGAAGAAGGAGACATTACTAGGTTTAAGGTGGATGTTGCTCTACTGAAGGGAGAACTCACGACGTTGATTGAACTTTTAACTCAAAGGAAAGCAGAATCTGTATCTTGTATAGTTACAGAGCAGTTTGTGCATTCCCCATGTGACTCCAATCCAGCCTTAACTTGTGATCCTACCAATCAGCAAGCCAGAGGATCTGATGATGTCATTATGGAGGTGGAAATGAACAACAGTTCCTCAGCTTCTAATACACCTGGAGTGGCCGGTGATACATTCTCGGAAGGTATGAGGGAGAACAACAAAGGTTTTAAAGGAAAGAAAGGAAATTCAACTGTTTTTAAAGGTACTGTGCAATTTTCTGGTCCCAATGTGAGACCACGATATAACAATAACTGTTTTTACTTGTCAAGACAGAGACCGAGCAACTCAGCAGCTAGTGTTAACTACAAGAATGCTAGTAATGCTGTTTTACATAATAAGCTTGGTGCATTGCTGGCTCAAAACTATAAAACTATATAAATATAAAATATATAAAATATAAAACTATATATATATAAAACTACCAAATATGAGTGAACCAAGAACTGATAACAGTGATAGCCAGCGTTTCAGTTTACTGAGAGACATGATTTTTTTTATTTTAAAAAACAGTTATCTAAATTTAAATGTTTGCAGATGGAAATTATATATTTAAAGGAAAGTATAAGTTTTAATGTGATACCACAGGGACTACGTGTTTTTAAATTTCCTTTTGGATTGAGTTATGATGAAAATATGTTAAGTGATTTTGTGGCCATGTTTAATAAATGGGGATTAGAATTTTTGAATAAAGTTGTATATTATAATGAGCAGGCTAGGGAAAGGATTTGTAAGGATATAGAGGAATTAAATGAAGGTGTGACGCCCGTGCCCTGGCCCAGCAATCAAGGAGCCTCAATCCTTACCACTAACACCAGATAGATGTAATATAGGTGTCATATATGAGGAAAGGATAACAAATACATACAGTAAAGTCCAATTTCCCTTAAGACCACACAGAGATCACAGTCAGTCCAGGGCTGGTAGCTCCCTTGCTCCCCAGGTCCCCAATAGACTCCCCACTGGCACAGCTATAGGGTCCAGATCTCAGCCTAGCTGGGCAAACCCACTCTGTCCAACCAGTGCTTTGTGTCCCTGCCCAAAGTAGCTGACACACAAACACACTTTGAGATAAGAGTTTACACAACCACACAGACACTTCTGGGGAAGGCTGGCACAGGTTCTCCAGCTGTGCCCCTTTTACCCAGACTATACCATAGTACCACTGGCCACCACCCAGCTAATATTTATCAGCTACTCAAAGTCCCTTAAAAGGGTGTCTAATTATTACTGTGCAATATTATTATCCAATTGGTAAGTGTGACTAATCAGTCAAAGCTTATTTGGAGTGACTTGGACAGTAAACTCTATAAATATGCAGTGTACTCTAGAACTTAAATTATCTCTACACAAATCAGCCACAGTTAACAGGTTTTAAAATATTTAATAATAAATAATTAAAACCACAAGATAATACTTTCTACTACACAGTCAGTGCTAGTCAAGAGTTCAGAGATCACACATAAATACTTAAAATAATTCAGTAGTACAGTTCTGACATTACAGAAAAACACTTAGTCTAATCTTTCTAGATTCTAGCTATCTCTAAAAGAAAACACAAGTCTAAGATAACTTACATGTGAAAACAGGTAGAGTGCTGTGATTTGGATGATCAAGACAAAATGCTTAATGCCTTCTGATTCTCTCTGTCTAAATTGATATTGCAGTTCTGATAAACATTACATCATCTCTTTTACACTTTCTTGGAGTTCCCAGGCTACACATTAACTGCATTTACATTCTTAACATCTCCCTTTTGTTATTTTGCAGCTGGTCAGGAACAGAGCAATAAAAATATATTTGCATGTTTAAATCTAGCAATTTAACTCTTGGTTAGAACAATAGAAAGAATTTCTTCATCTAGACTTTTCGGCACCACTGTCTACTTCAAAGCGTCACCACATGCTTTACTTTGGTCAGTAGAGTGCACTGTTGTCACATTTATTTCCATTTCCACATGTAACAGTATTTCTTTACATTTAAGACAACAAGCCTGTAGTTTACAATCATATTTACAAATGACAGAATTATCTGCAAAATTCTATCTGGCTAGGCTGGCAGCCTTCACCCTTCTCTACCAGTCATCACAGACGGTATTATCAAAGATTTACTTTTCTCAGAATATTATGAGTTATACAACCAAGTCACTGAGAGGGTTGAAAGGAGGTGCAATGCACTATTTTATAAGAAAAAACGTAAATTAGATAGGAACATCAAACAATATCGAACCAATGCAGCATACTCCACCAACAGGTTTATCTCACATCATAAAAAACCTTATGATACTATTTACAATGATTCTGTTTACAGTGAAATGAACAATGCAATGGGGGTAGGTGAATTAGAGTAACACTACATGGAAAATGGTGAACAGGGTAAAGGCCCATATCAACAGGATTTTCCCCAGGTGCATCACTCAGAGAGAGTAGCAAACAAGAATTTAGAGAACAAACACAGCATAACCAGTTATGCAACACAGGTACAGAGGGGATATGCCTCATGAGGGATGAGGATGAATAGGTATTAACAGACACTTTTGGACATATTGTATGCTGCTATCAAGGTTTTAAAATGTACAATTATACAGATAGAGAAATAACCAAAACCTTTTTTTCATTGTTTTCTAAGGGGTTCAAATATGTATCCACCAAATTACCCGATATAGCTGATATTCTCATTGATATCAAAATGTATACTAGGAAGTTGAATTTTAATATATTATTTTTTCAGAGCAATGAAGGGGAAAGTTACAAGGGGCAGCATAGTCATGATGTATTAAAGAAAAAAAGTGTCTTTAACCCTCCACTTCACTCTCTAGTTAGTGTTTTTGAAAAGGCGGTAATGGAAGTTACTTACAAACTTTGGGTAGAAAAGAAGAAGTTTTTGGTAATTTAACTAAGGAAGTACAAGCACTTGTATGCCAACTTAGAGAAGACCAGAATATATGTATTATGGTACCTGATAAAGGTGGAGGAATTGGTGTGTTTAATTCAGAGGATTATTCTAATGTTATGCAAAACCTCTTGTTGAATGAGAATAATTACATTCAAGTGTCTAAGAATCAAATTAACATTGCTGACGATTGATTCTTATCTAGAAGAATATGTCCTTGATCAATGTATTAGTTTGTATATTTTTGAGTTCCTTAAAAATCAACACCATATTGTTCCTACAATTTTTGGTATTCACAAGACTGACAAGGGTATTAGGGAGCCACCTTTTAGACCTATAGTTCAGGCCAGTGGTTCAAAAACCCATCCACTGGTATTACAGTTGACAACATGGTTAAGCACATGGTAGAATCTTCTCCACACCTTGTGAAAGATTCTTGGTAATTCCTAGGACAGTTAAAAAAAAAAAAGTCTGGTCAAAGGACTTAATCTTTTTAACAGTTGTCGTTAAAGATCGTTTCTCCTCTATTCCGAAAATGGAAGGGTTAGATATTTTTTGAAGTCACCCTACACTCTTGTTTGGTTTTACATCAGGACCAAATTAACTTGGTTTGTGAATTAATGGCCCTGATTTTGGAGAACAATTACATCTTTTTTGAGGGCCAATATTTCCAAGTCAGAGGTAACATAGTGCTTTTGGGATGGGAAATAAAATATGTTTTTTATAGTGAGTTTTGGAGCAGCATACAACTGTACATTAGGTATTTAGATGATATTTTTATTTTATGGAAGGGCAAGTTAGATTCTATACCCAAATTTATTGAATATTTGAATAATACTACCAACTTTTTGGTGTTCACACATAAGCTCAGTACTAAAAAGATACATTACTTGGACACCACTATTTCACATACTCATGATGGTTTCAAGTCTAATATATATCGTAAAAGTACATTTTGTAACTCCTACCTTCATTTTCCTAGTTGTCACCCCTTGTCACAGAAAAGGAGCTTGGTTAAAGGGCAGGCAATACAGATTGCCCGGATGACCTCCCATTTTGAGGATGTTAGAGGGCAACTTTTTAAACTAAGGGAGATGTTTTTGGAGAGGGACTACCCAAAAAGGATGGTGGACGATATTCTCGAAGATGTACATTATGAATGGGGAAAAAGTATAAACCCCTGTTGGATGTGGGTTTATCCCATACTAATAACTCCAGCATCCTCTCCCCTGTTACGAAGTTTGAAAAGGCTTGTATTGTTCAACACATACCCTTTTCGGGGGAAATGAGAAATATTATTAAGAGCAACTGTAACATATTTAGAGTTAATAATAATGTGAATATTGTGGTAGGGTAGAAGCCAGCATTCATCAGTAAAGTGGGCAGCAACCTCAAAAAGCTACTGGAAAATAAGAGTTGTAAAGATTTACAAGTTGGGGTTGGTACTAGACCTTGTGGGAGCTGCAGCCAATGCCCCTACATAATTAGAAGTCAGAATATCACCGTAGCAAATTACATGCATACCAAAATCCATTTTAGGAAAGGGAATTGCCTTACTAGGAGTGTAGTGCATTTGGCTATGTGTGTATCATGTAGTAGTTTCTATGTGGGAAAAATGGAAAGATCTTTTAAAACTAGAATCTACGAACATGTTTATGACATTCAAAGGAAGAAGGACACCGATGCCCTATATAAGCATTCCCTTGTTTGTCAAGGATTTGTTAAATTCTGTTTTGCTATACTGGAAACATTACACATTGATTCCAGAGGGAGGGACTGGAAAATGTATTAAGTAAAAGGGAATTACAATGGCAATTTAGACTGGTTGCCTACCTCTCCCCATGACTGAATGATTCTGTTTCTTTAATTCCAGTTTTAAGGGGAATAGCTGACAGGTTATAGGGCAGTTCTACTTTCTTGTTTGGAGTTCAGTTTACCTCCCCCCCTTTTTTTCCTATTTCTTTTTCCCATTTCTATAAGGTTACATTTTTAGATTTTTTTAACTGATATGTATATTTTATTATTAAAACTAAAGTTTTTTTTGCTTTTATTTTATATAAAATGTGCATGGTTGTGTGATTTACACTGCCTTTTGGTGTTTACTGTTTTTGGATTTTTGAAATGATGAGAAAGAAATGGCAGATGGCTATTTTGAAAGATTTAATTGGCAGCACTTACACCAATGGCAATGACTTACCAGCTATTTAAGGTTGTTAAATTGTTTCATGGTTATTTTGATGAAGTCCCCAGTTAGAGGGATGAAAGTGACTTAATTTCCTACAATAAACTAATGTTCCTGCTGTTCTCCTGGTGATACATGTTTTTGTTTTATTGAGTGTTTGTTGGTCACATATCGCACCTTTGTGGTTTCCATAAATTATTATGTAATCAAATTGCATTAACAATACAAAAAATATACAAAATAATGATACATTAATTTCCTGTTCAGGACCCTATTTTAAAACAAATAGGTGGAATAATTCTAAAATTACCTAGTAATAAATCAGTTAGGCTTGATAATATTTAATGAGATCCATAAGTTATGTCTAAGCTATTTTATCCTAATAATCAAACCTATTCTTTAATATGTCAAATAAATAACTGGACCATAATAAATTATAAATAACATCAAAATTATCACAAAAATAAAGCATAAATATATCCTGAATAGAAAGTTGCATTCCTATACCAATATTAAATGTAGACTTTAGAATAGGTGAATCTAAAATAAACTGAAATTGAACTTAATTTACCATAACTAATATCTAATTGGTAATACAGATTTATGAAATGCAAGCAAATGTCTGGAAAAAATAGATTTATGTTTGACTTATGTAACTGACAATATTTAATAGTGTATAAAAAATGGCCTGAGCAGATTCCCTGGACTCGAGCGATGAATGAATACTGAAAGTAGAACTTTTTTCTTTTTCGTCACACAGCTTTATTATAAAGATGCCAGCAACACACCAGCCAGCAACACAACATACACAGAGTAATGATGGTTTAGCGCTTTCATCTGTAACACCAGATTTCCTCAGAACCATTTCCTTCCACATATCACTTCCTTTTAAACACTATTTTGGTGCCAAAAATTCAGTATTATAAACAAATTAAGCAAATTTGCACCATAGCTTTTGTACATAAATTATTCATTTTACCTAAAAATAAAAATAAAAGACTAAAACCTATATATTACACTAAAAATATGTATAAAATATACTATTACTAAAGTGCATGTATATCAGTGCATAATCTCAAATTTACAGGTCTATGTCACAATTTACCTTATACAAACTATATAGACTAGTAAAAAATATTTTATTTTAAAAAATATTTTAAAATGAGAACAAATGAATTTTTACTCTAAAGCTAAAAATGGCTTGATACTGATATGATCATTTATCCCAGGTGGAGATGTGGCATCTAAACAGATCTGCCACTTGCTTTCCAACCAGGCCAAATACGTTTTCCAATTGCCACCCCTGTCACATACCTCGACCTGATCTATGATTGCAAACTTAAATGTGTGTTCACAGCCCTTTTCTATTATATGTCTGCTTAATGCATTCTTAGAGTCTCCTTTCCTAATGCTATACAGATGTTCATATATACGCATTTTGAATTTCCTCTCGGTCTTTCCTATGTAGTAAGCAGAACATTTGGCACACACAGCTATGTACACTATACGCTGTGTGTTGCAATTCCCTTTCTTGGTATATACTAAAGATTTCATAATGTTCTTAAGCCTAATCTTGACATTGGTATTGATGTATTTACAATAACTACATGTGCCACAACACATAGTACCCTTCTTACTATTACCTATGTGTGCTTTTCTCTTGGTCTCAATCAATCTTTTTATATTATTTCCTGTCTTATATACTATAATAGGTTTCTTACCTATTATATCTCCAATTGGTACAGTAGTTGAAATTAAATCCCAATGTTTCTTTAAAATTTCAATCACAATATTGCTATAAGGATTGAATCTAATAATACATACTCTATTGTCCCTGTCAGGTTGAACACTAGTACACACCATTTTCCCAGTACCCAACAAGGGTACATATTTGATACCCCATTCTTTCTTAACATATGAAATTATATTATCCAACATGTTTTTGGGGTATCCTCTGTTCAGGAATAAATTTGATACTACATCCAATTCCCTAAACATAACCTCCTTTGTGGAAGACATTCTGGCCACACGTATACATTGGCCTTTCACTACATTTCGAAATATATGAGCTGGGTGGCAACTGTTGAAGTGGATATAATCGTTTGAAAACGTAGGTTTTCTATAAATTCTAGACTCAAACCCCTGTCCTGTATTACTAATCCAAGTATCAAGATAGGCTATTCCAACTTTGTCACATTGGTAAGTAAATCTGAGAAAATCCGTGGTTTTGTTCAGATATTCTATAAACTTAGGTATCATCTCTTCCGGGCCTTTCCATAAGATGAACAAATCGTCCAGAAACCTTGTGTATAATCCAATGTGTGAATAATATTCACTGGGGAATATATACGTATTCTCCCACTCGAGCATAACTAAATTAGCGAAAATGGGGGCACAGGAAGCCCCCATTGCCACTCCACGTGTTTGTTTGAAATATTCGCCAGAATGGAAGATGTAATTATGATCAAGTATCATCCCCATCATGTCCATGATTAAATTAATCCTGTCCCAGCTACTGCCTGAGTATTTGGTCATGCTGTTACAAAAATACTCAAGTCCAGTATCTGCAGGTATACTTGAAAACAAATCTTGCACATCTACCGTAAGGAAAATCAGATTTTCTTCCCAAACTTCCATAGTGAGTTTGTTCAAGAAGTCCCATGAGTCCTTCACTATGTGATTCACTCTGGTATATATATGTTTCATCCAATGATCTATAGCTACCCCTAGTTTAAAGGTTTTGGATTTAGAGCCTGAGATTATTGGCCTAAAGGGTGGATTTTCCGTATTTTTATGTATCTTAGGTATACCTATTATATTGGACAATACAGGATAATCATTTTTGAGGAAGTCATATAGTTCATTAGTTATTCTACTGTCTAATAAGTACTCCTCTATCGCTAAATCAATCCTTCTATGTCCAATATTTATTTGATTCAGTGAAACTTTTTCATAATTACCAGATTCGTGTAGAATCTTATGTATTTCACTTTGGTATACTTTATTTTCAAAAATCACAATCCCTCCACCCTTGTCAGGCTTCATGATTCTTATCTCTTCATTCATAATGAGATTTTGCAAACATTTCCTTTCTTCGATTTTTAAATTGTCATTAACTTTGGTAGAATCAAGTCTATTATTTAGGATGTCTCTATGTAAAGTGTATAAATCTTTGCAAACCATTTTCTCATATAACGCTATTTGTGCATTCATAACTGGTATGTATGTACTTTTCTTTGTTAGTTTCTTACTCTTGAGGTCACTATTTCCCTGATTTTTACCATCGTTAAACTGTATAGCTAAGTTTAGTCTTCTACAAAACAATTTAACTTCCTTTATAATATCAAAGATATCAAATTTTACAGTTGGTATAAATTTCATCCCCTTACTGAACAAAGTTATAATATCATTTGTGACCTGAACTTGTGTGTAGTTATAAACTTTGAACCCTTCAAAGTTGTGGATACTAGGATATGTTATTACGCTCTCTACAGCATTAGTTGCACTCGAACATAGTGTCATTTCTTTCTCATTGTTAATGGTACATAAAGGGGACGGGTGTAACAAATCCATGATGTTATGCTCACCTGAAGTCCTTATTAATAATCCATCTGTATTATCTGTTTTTAGTATCTCCTTTGCCACCTTTTCGGAGCTGAATGGAACCGCCCCCCTTGAAAATTTTCATCTTCATTCAACCTGTACTTTCGTCTTCTACCTTTTGTGTGATGTAACTGACAATATTTAATAGTGGTATTATAACATGTTTATTTACCATATCAGATTATTAATCTATATCATAATATATTTACTCTAATAATAATAATAATAATAATAGTTAAAATGATCTAAGATTACTCAAGTCAAATGGCTAACAGATTGCATTTGTTTATTTTATTTGTATTTTTTACTAGAGTAGAGCACTGCTCTCCATGGACCTTTTTCAGACACAGCCTTGGAGCACTGTCTGGTTAAGTGACTTGGTACGTAAAGGGGGCTGAGGGAATCAAATCTTCAATCACAGAAGCACAAGAAAACATTTAAGTTAAGCTTATTAAGTGCATTAAGTTCTGTAATAAAAAATATAATAATCCATAATGCATCCCTGGATAATATTTGTGCAGCTCCTACGTGGAATTCTCTAAATATCTTTTCAAAACACTATATGTAAGATGTGATCTCAAGGTTCAGGTCTTCCTTTGGGACCATTGTAATTGGTGGTATGTACCCATGGAGGGGGATAACTGAGGAGGATGAGCTTGGAACTCTGTCCTGCTGCTACCAAGACTGGGCTTCCTTATATCAGGCAGAAAAGTCATATATTTACCATAATGACATATCTAAATGAGCAGGTCCACCCTCTGTAACATACCTGCCTACCTTTTCTCCTTCTCTTGTTGAATTCTTATTTAATTTTGTTTTTATATTTTGCCCTCTTTGCATGACATTCCGGATTTCTGGATTATGCATTTAATATAAAGACAGATCTGGACTAGCAGATCCATCCCCTGAAGCAGCAAGACTAATATCATCAAGCCATAGACAGCTCAGGCTAATAGCCCCTCCCTTTTTACCCATAATGCTGTGTATATATACCTTACTCTTGTCTTGCTGCTTCAGGAAGGTGGACCTACTTGTCCAGATCTGTCATTATGGTAAAAGCGTAAATTTCATTTCTGTGTGAAAAGGCAGTGCCAGAATTGCACAGCAAAATTCTGGGGGAGAAGGCCAAGGACAGCACAATTCTGGGGGAGACGGGCAAGGACAGCACAACTCTGGGGGAGAAGGGCCAGGACAGCACAACTCTGGGGGAGAAGGGCAAGGACAGCACAACTCTGGGGGAGAAGGGCAAGGACAGCACAACTCTGGGAGAGAAGGGCAATGACAACACAACTCTGGAGGAGAAAGGCAAGGACAGCACAACTCTGGAGGAGAAAGGCAAGGACAGCACAACTCTGGGGGAGAAGGGCAAGGACAGCACAACTCTGGGGGAGAAGGGCAAGGACAGCACAACTCTGGGGGAGAAGGGCAAGGACAGCACAACTCTGGGGGAGAAGGGCAAGGACAGCACAACTCTGGGAGAGAAGGGCAAGGACAGCACAACTCTGGGAGAAAAGGGCAAGGACAGCAGAGCTTTGGGGGAGAAGGGCAAGGACAGCACAACTCTGGGGGAGAAGGGCAAGGACAGCACAACTCTGGGGGAGAAGGGCAAGGACAGCACAGCTTTGGGGGAGAAGGGCAAGGACAGCACAACTCTGTGGGAGAAGGGCAAGGACAGCACAACTCTGGGGGATAAGGGCAAGGACAGCACAACTCTGTGGGAGAAGGGCAAGGATAGCAGAGCTTTGGGGGAGAAGGGCAAGGACAGCACAACTCTGGGGGAGAAGGGCAAGGACAGCACAACTCGGGGGGGAGAAGGGCAAGGACAGCACAACTCTGTGAGAAAAGGGCAAGGACAGCACAACTCTGTGAGAAAAGGGCAAGGACATCACAACTCGGGGGGGAGAAGGGCAAGTACAGCACAACTCTGGGGGAGAAGGGCAAGGACAGCACAACTCTGGGGAGAAGGGCAAGGACAGCACAACTCTGGGAGATGGCAACAGTAGGCGGTTCTTCAGTGCTGAATCTAGGATGTTGCCATGCATAGCTCCCAGCTTCATTGCTCAAAAATTGGGGACAAAGCCAACATAATAGAGAGGGAGGGCAAGGGCCCAAAATCATGAACAATTTTTCAATATTACTTTAATTCACTTAAAAAGTAAAAAACAATAGTTTTTAATCAACTTTTGTTTTCTAAAGAATATAAAATTCTAATGCGTTACTGACTGACTATAATTCTGAGTAATTTAGCAGAAAAGAAAACTTCTTATGATGAGCAGGTCAAAAATATACGGCAAAATCAGGGACAGGGTGGTATGTATTACAATGTGGAGTTTATTATTAAATGCAGTATGTGGAGGTAGCAGTGAAGGATGCTGCAATCAGCAAGTATGAACAAAAAGAACAGTAATGTGCGGAAAGCACAAGTCGAAGAAAAGGAAAGGAAGTGACAGGGAGGGCAGAAAAAGATGGACGTGCTTAGGCAATATGTAGATGTGATAAAGGCTCTAGGAGAATGGAAAAGAATATGAAAGATTGTGTTATTTGTTTAATTAGAAAGGGTAATGGCTAGAGATAGCAGGAAGATAATGGATCAGAGAAGATAAAGCCAGGACTATTTATGATGATGGCATGAATGAAATACAACAATCTAGAAGAATAAAATGAAGGGAAAAATATGGAAAAACAAAGAAATGGTTAAATCTGAGGATAGTGAGATGGTGGCATGACAGAAATAATGGAATCTGAAGAGGTCATAAAGTATGGGGTAGAAGTAAGGGACTGGTGAAATGGTACACATATTTAGAGCTTGTAAAAAATGGTATAAGAAAGGAAATGAAAGAAGGAGAATTATCTTTAGAAGGGCAGATTGAGAGTGGTAAAAGTGCACAGGGAGATAGAAGACATGACAGAGAGGAAAGAGGAGAAAATTATATATGAAGCCGACAACAGTCATTTAGAGAAAGGACTTTGAAGTGAAAGGGGAAATTGAAAGTAATGGGGACTGAAAACTTCAGCTACTATTGCAATTAGTAGAAGAAGCATATATCTAGGTGATTGTTTGACACCAAAAAGGTTAGAAGGAAAAGTGCTGAAATGGTGAAGAATTAGACAGAATCTTCTTCATATTTTAGTAATGACTGTTGGCAGGTATAGCCTGGGAAGTGCCGTGAACATGCAGGTCGAGATACTTCCTTGTGACAGGAAGTTGGGCCAGATGTTTTTTCTCCAGAAGGACAGAATATTACTGGAAGTCATTACCCCAGCTTGTGTATGGGGTGTGGACAGATGGGTAGATATAAACTAGAAAAGCATGGACAAGGCGAAATAGTTTGGCGGTAGACTAGAGGTTGTGGTGGTGGAAAAAGGAGTAGCAATAGATAAATTAGGGGGAAGTAAAGCAGTCTAGAAGTACGTGGCAAAAATAAGGAGGCTCTAAGTTGATGGGAAATGAATGAAAAAGAGAAGAATTTTCAGTGAGGTCATCTAAAAGAGAAGAAGGAAAGCAGAGGAGATACTAAAGAAAGATAATAAGGCAGGAGGCATAGCAGCACCTGAAAGTATTCTGTTTGAAGATATAACTTTTGCATCCTCAGTAGATTCTACTGTTATTTGTTCACTACTACATTAAGTATAATGAATAAAAGTCTCCTGTTTACAGTGGTATAAGCATATATGCTTGTCTGGCAGTTGGTGCAGTGGGTTATTCTGTGAGCTGCAGTGCCTATGGTACAAGGTTTGATTCCTTTGCTCATGATTTGCTTGCTGTGTGACCTTGAGCAAACCAGTTAATAGACTGTTTTGGGGCAACTCGGAGCCTGGAATAGACTTTTCAATGTTCCATTGGACTTTAAGCCTAGTAATTACCTATGAACTCGAGTTCTGCAGCTTCATAACCTTCAAAAGCCAAAACTGAGTAAGTGTGTGTGCTTTTGTGTTCTATGCATGTGCTGTGTGTATATCTTTGCAAATTTTATGTGAAGGGGAAAATTTGATGCATAAGAAAGTTTTAAGATTTTTTTTATGCATATACCTTTATGCAAGATTTATCAAACTGTTGCATTCAAATGCATGAATTAACATTGTATTATTTCTGTTTTTTTAATGTAGTTGGTCATATGACATTTGTTTCCATACTTAAAAGGAAACACGGGAATGTCTTGCACTGCAGCCCTCCCTAGTAATTATATATACCAACTCTGACGTCACACAAAAGTAGGAAAAGGGCAAAGTCACATTCAATGCTGTTCCATGACATCTCACAAGGTAAAGTCGGCAGAAAATGATTCAGTCAATTCTGCTGGCATTACAGATGTTTGATATTATGAATGGAATGTTTGACTATATGGAGTGCTACTATATGTATATGTATGTACACACACACACACACACACACACACACACACACACACACACACACACACACACACACACACACACACATACACACACACACACACAAAACTTTATATATAACATTATTAGGACATCTATTTACACAGTATTGCATCCATTTAATTTCATATAGGATATATAAACTAAGAAGTATACTTTTCAAAATGCTGCAATGGAAAAGCCTTTGCTTAAGTGTTTTATCATGAGGAAACTCTGCATTGCAGCATCTGATGACATATGTCTTGTGATGCATTTTCCCACATTCTTCCCACATTTATTGTTTGTGTCTTTCGGCTTTTCCCGGTTAGGGGTCGCCACAGCGGAACTCTGGTCCGCTAATGATTGGTAATGGATTTTTACGTACTGGGTTACCAGCCCTGATGCACAACCTTCAATGAAGGCACGCCCCATTCACGTATGCCTCCACACAGAAGACGCTCTAGCTGAGATTCGAATGGGACAACGTCTTGCTATGAGGCGACAACGCTACCGCAGCACCTAGTTTTTTCAGTTATAATTGTTCTAAACTTAGGTTCATAGGTGAATACTAGGATAACTGTTTTGAAACCCTATTTTAAGCTTAGTCAATAATCTGCAATCAGAATTAAACCCTGTACCTTGCTCTAGGGTAAAGCCCTTAACTTTTATGCCAAACCCACCCCACAGCCCAAATAGATTTAATGATTTTCCCCAGTGATGTGGTCTCAGGCATATGTCCATAGACTTTAAGACAGCCCATGTGCAGCATGTATCCATTAACGTAGCAATGGGAAAATTACTTTTGCAGAATTTTTTCTTTTTTTTTCTTTTAATGTGCATTAAAAACATCAGCTGTTAGAATGAAGATCACAGTCAGTGCTTTATGCAGCACAGACGATGCATGACAAAACACTTTAAGTATATTTTGGTAGTGTTAACTTTTTATAACACTGTCTGTTTGCTCTAGATGGCATCAGAAAGGTTAGAAGGAAAAGTACAGTTGCAATGGTGAAGAATGAGATACCTGTATATTTTCTGAAGTAAAGTTTGATGCTAATATAAGCATTAATCTTTCAAATGAGGGCTATAAGAATTGTTTTAATAAAATTCTACAGTTTGTAGATATAGTGGATTTAGCACAAATATATCCTAGAATACATTGCTCTGTCTGCAGTAATGCACCATCTACATCAGAGCAATGAAGTAAAACAAGAGCTAGAAGGAAAACCATCAAAATACATTGCAAATATCCAGTAAATGAGCACATATTTCAGGAAAGGTTGTGTTAAGAGTTATAACAGAGGTATCAAGGGATCCATAGAAGCATTTAATCATTTCTCCTTTTTTAAAAACAAAACAAGAAAGCAAGCTGCCCAAACGTCTGTCTGGACCAGCTCATTAATGTGGTTTATCATAATCATGGAACCTTTTACCTACTTATTAAGCCCCAAAGTATCCACCTCACAAACTGTATTACATAGCATTATTTTCTCAGTATTATTTTCAGAAATGGTGCATTTTATTGTATATCTATATCTGTAGCTATCTATCTAGAAATCGACTTTGGATTAGACAGCAAGTGTGAGTGTCTGGTATGGAAGCATAACTGCTGCACAGGTAGCAACCTGGCAGTGTGAGCACTGGTGTGCACACACACAGACACACACACACGCACACACTACAGTTGTTTGTCAGCATTTCAGCATCTTTAGTACTAATATTTGTATCAGCATACTTTTACAGTCTTATCACAGGATTTTCAACTTCATAATAAGGGCACTAACTATAGTGCTTGCCTTGAATGTGTATTATGAATATGCATATGTCTCTGCAAGCTGTTTCAGCTATCTGCTAAAACCAGGAGCAAACACAGGAGCACAGGTGCTTTCAGTGTGTCTTTAAACTATTTTCCTGAAGTGGCTAAATTCTAACCACTTATTCTATGACTATAGAAAATAATATTGTTGATTTTAAAAATGTTAAGCTGCAGACTGCCACATCTTTTGCAGTAAATTATAGTCACAAATGCAAATACATAAGTACAGAACTCCTTTTCCTGCTTTGCAAAGCTTTAGTGGATGGATTGCTAGAGTTAAAAAGTGAAAGCAAATATAATATGTCAGCGGTAAACTAAATTAAAATTTTAAGTGAGTTACAGCATTAGCATTAAGGTATTCCGACTAGCGACATTGATGCGCATGTTCATCATTCTGTAGAGGCAATGCGACAACTGACTGCACGTTAAGACATTATACCTCTGGGGTTCATCAACCAAATAATTACTCTAAGACCTGGACACAGCCTTACTGTCCAACCTACAAGTCTCTGATGCTGTAACTGGATTTTATTATGCATTTTCATCCTGCTTTCCATCCCACGCCTGTTGTGACAGATATAATTATTCTGCTGTTGTGCAATCTTGTATGTGTTCTACTCTCATCTTGGAGAGAAGCCTTTCTTCAGTAATATGGAACACTTTAACAAAGAGCACTGGATAAGTACTTATGATGTGTGTCATCCCCTTCTACAATTCTGCAGCCGGTTGCCTATTTACTATTTAATACCATTTGTAGAGCCTCCAACATAATTAATTGCTTGTCCACTGGATTAGGTCCCCCTTCTCAAAAGTTTCCATTTTTTTAAGCCATACTCATTGTTTTATTGTATGGCACACACACAGGATATTAAACTAGTAAATTCCTGTTCCTTATCCACCACTTGAAATACAGATATTTATAGAGTTTGCTTTATTAACAGCTTTTATATTATAAAAGCATGGTATTATCTGTCTTGGATGCTGTTTACCTTCAGTTCAGTCAAAGGTTATCATATTAATGTCTTTTACCACTGCCTGAGACAGTGATGTGTAAATCAAACTGTCCTTTTAAAAACAAATGTTTTTGCTGTATTAGAGAGTCTATTTATATTCAGTCCAGATACAGCTATAAAAATGCTACGCTTATTCACTAGGTGAGACAGTGTTAATGAAACTTGCTGAGTTTATCTGACAAGCTGTCCTTGTCATTAAACTATGCTGTCTTATACTTTGAAATCCATATGTCTGCAGCCCCGATACAGAAACACGTCAAGTTTTACTGCCTAAAACAATGGCTTAATCTTTCCTTTCACAAAACCATATTAACTATGACTTTAAAATTCATTTTTCTTTAAAATCTCTATATGTTGTTCCTTAAGCAAGAGCAAGCATGAGAGGTGAGATTTCCATCACAGACTGACCCAGCGTCAGTGCCCCCTTAAGCAGCAGGAGTTTGTGGGGCTGCCAGGATGTCATTTGCCCTACTGCTGCATGAACAAGCAGGGCAACATCTGCTTAAAATATATAAGTACCAAACATTGCCTTTTTTGTACTAAAGCCTGCTGCTCTGTTCCTGACCTGAGTCAAGATAGTTAAACTAGCATGCATATATAGCAAGAAGTAGAAGAGGAAAGATAACAAAGCTGAGCGGCTGTTCCAAAGAGGACCAGCTTACAGCCTGATGAATAAAATTATGCTCTAGTTAATTATGAAGTAGCTTATGTAGTTTCCGTTGTCCTTGTTCCCTTTCTAGGTGGTTCCTCTCTGTGCCATTAATTATTAAACCCTCTCTAACAGGTTGTGAGTCCATTTACTCTCCATTACAATGTAGACTGTTGGTGGGGGGCAAAGATGATCAGAGGGTCTATCCTCCATGCAGCCACAGAGGTTGGTTAATTGGGTCTATATTAGAACACCGAACATTCAAAATGTCGAGTGTTCTAATATTGACCTGTTTTCAGTGAAAGCTGAAAATATTGAAGAAACAGAAAACCAAAATTTTTCCTAGGGAAAGAATTCGGTTGTCCGTTTCTGTTGCTTTGGTATTTTCAGCTTTGTGGTGGAAAGTTACAGGTCGAGTTCAGGTAAGTGTGCGATTGTGTGGACATGAGGGTTAGGGCAGGTTAGGTGAGTTAGGGTTAGGGCGCGGGTCAGGTAAGTGTGTGATTGTGTGGACGTGAGGGTTAGGGTGGGGTAGGTGAGTTAGAGTTAGGCCGCGGGTGAGGTGACTGTGCGATAGTGACAGACTTTAGGGTTAGGGTTTGGGTTAAGGTAAGTGGATAGTTAGTGGTGTATGTGTAGTTTAGTGTAGGGTTAGGTGTAAGAGTTTAGGTGTATGTGTGTGGATTGCTGTTTGTTTGGTGTGCTTGTGTTGTGTGTATGTGTTTTGGAAGAGCAAATTTTTTCCCTAGGAAAAGATTTGCTGTTCTGAATGTTCGATGTTTTTAATTTTTGATTGATAGGGTTCGATATTAGAACACTCGACATTTTGAATGTTCGGTGTTCTAATATAGATCCGGTTACTTCACCTGCATGTGTTCTTCATCAGGCATACGATGAAGGAGTGCTCTTGGCTCAACAGCCTGTGTATTTAGTTTTAGCCCACAGTCTGAGGCTTCCCACAGAAGTCACTTCACCTCTGATGCAGACATTGGGATGTTTACATTATGGCTATAACCCTACACGTTGCAGCTGATCGATACACTAAAGTTACTGTGAAGGTCTACAGTGCTTTCCCCATTCTGTGTGCAATCCTAAACATGCAGTCACGAAGGCTACTCTGAATGTCTTGGTAACACAAGCAAATGTCTTCGATCCACAGTGCTGCATGTTGCATACCCCCTTCTCTGATTCAGGAGAATAACCATTTATATTTTATGCATCCTTTCCACTGTTCAGTATCAAATTATATAATACAGCATGTATTTTCCAGTAAGTATTGCTTGAAAATACTAACTATGTGATTTTCTAGTCTAATTTCAAAACAATAAGTTCTTAAAGTTCTTAGGTGAATGGTAGACTAACTGCCCTGAAGGGTCATTTTAAGCCTAACCAATAACTTGAGATAAGAATCAAACCCTGTAGCTTGTGCCAAACTCACCCCCCTGCAAATCCTTAGGTCCAGGAGAAGCTATACTATTAGAACACAATGATGTCTTCTTATCTTGCACATGATGGCCCCAGCTATTTCACAAACAAAACTACTCTCTTGATTGTATGCATTTTGTGCAGTTTATAATGCTTTCCTCTTCTACTCTTTATAGACCTATGCTCAATTTTGTGTATACGATAACTCACTATTTAAAAAATAGGTAAATAGGATCCATGTGTTAATCTAAATGTGTAAAGAACACTACCAGTTCCAGTGGTAGGGAATACTAGCAAATTATCAGATATTTATTTGCAGAGAGTAAGTACTTTATATCCTTAGAAAGAATTTGAGTATAACCTCAGATAAGTGATAATTTTAAAGCATCTTTATTAACATCACAAATTGCACAGTGACATGAGTGCACATTCAATTATAAAAAGACAACAATCAGTTATAATGATTTTTTCCATTGTGTCTTAGCAATTATTGAATTTAACATTGTATAAATTGCTCAAGTCCTGCCTAATTCCTCCTGAACATTATTCTGAATGTATTGTTCCCACAGATTGCATTTGTTTCTGTGTACTTTACTCTTTCCTTTTTCTAAAGGTCCCATCTCCGCTTCTTTTATCTCCTTTACAACGTTCAGCAAAGCAGTTACAGATGTTTTCGCTTTTCATTTCCATTTCCTAGTCATTTCGATTGTTTGTTCGCCAACAGCAGTAAACTTGGTAAGGCCTTTCTGGGTCTAGACAATTCAGTTTCTATATCCCAGATCAAAAGAATAATTTATTTAGTTAAATTTATTTTCATCCCCAGCATTTCTGACAAAGTGCCCTTTAGAGGATTTCTAAACTCTTATCAACTCATTGTGTTCCCAAAAGACGATCCGATGGTACTCCCCTCTTTCCCATCAAGACAAGGATTAATAGTGAGTACTGGTTAATATATTTTAATCTATTCATCTAAAAAGCCAAACACACCTCCCACCATTGCTCTGCCCTCTACTCACTAAACTGGCTAAAACTCCCCAACCTTCTAGACTACCTACAACTTAACACTGCCCATAGGCTATTATTTAACCCCTCCAAATGTCCTGCACTATTCAACATCCTACAACTTTACACCCCTAACAGGCCACTTAGATCTGCTCACCTAAACCTACTCGGTGTCCACACACCAAAGCGACTGGCCGGGCAACTCCTCCTATCCTTTTCCTTAGCCAAAAAATGGAATTCTCTACCTCCATCTTACGAATGACTGAAAACCCTAACAACTTCAAAACCCTACTCCATTCCCACTTGTTCTCTAATAGGAAGTGCAACTGCACTTTCCCCACCTAGCCTTCTACTCTCAACACTAATTGCATATCCATACTACTCCTTCTTCCTACACTTTGTTCCATGATTCTACTTATTTCTTACTGCTGCCTTTTGTATATATTGTAAATACTGTAAATAGTCTGCACTCCCTTTTTCCCCCTTCCTACAATTTACACTTGGTCTTCCACTCTGCCCCAACAAAACTCAAATTCTATATAACCTTATTAACCATTCATGTTAATCTATGACCCATATGCTATGTTACCATTGTACCCCATACTGTCTCTGGTCTTCCACTCTGCCCTAACAAGACTCAAATTCTAAATATCCTTATTAACCAACCATGTTAATATATGACTCATGTGCTGTGTAACCATTGTACCTCATAACTGTTTCTGTATGAAAATTTTACCCGTATTTATAAAACCTATTGTTTTTGTTCTATCTTAATGTACCCATATGTTTGAATCTTAAATTTAATTTTACCTGTTTTTTATCTTTACTAAGTCATGTGGATCTTTTCTCCCTGAGCCTCCACTGAAAACGGGCTCCTGAGCCCAGTGGACCTCCCCGGTTATCAAACTGAAATAAATAAAATAATAAATAAATCTTTTGGTCAGTTTAACAATCCATCTCAAATCCAGCTCTTTTTAGGAAATACACATCCTTAATCTAAGTACTTATTTTATCAAAGCTGTTCAGATAACTAAAAACAAAAATCAACAAACATTTGCCAAGTAGTTAGAAGTAAATCCAAACCCGGTAAAAAGGATGAGGTTCACCACCTTTAATATTGCAGGATGCCTACTTCTAAATATCTTCATCAACCCCCTTTTCCCTATTTTTTCTGCATGGGGTCAGGGTTAGCCTCTGTATACATATAGAGAGAATGAAACACTTCCTATAACTATCTATAACTGTTTTTATTTTTTATAGCATACCTTAATCACCTCATATCAAGAAAATAAATCATGTATCTCACCTACAGACTTTCCTAAGCTGCTGGGGGTCTGAAAACATAAGCAGCAAATTATTAATTTAATCATTGATATACTCCCCTATTTGCTAGAGGCATATTTCAAGAGCCACATGTTTATTAATGGATAAGTTCAATAGAACATCGGACACACCAGCAATATAAATCTGACCATCAGAATAAAGGGTAAGGGGATGAGCAAAAAGGCATGAATGGAAAACGGAGGGCAAAGAGGGAAAAAGGGAAAAAATGCAAGAAAGGAGAGAGGAGGACAAAGAAAAAAGTAAAGTTTAACATTAAACAAATGAAAACATTATTGATTATTAATTAAGATAATAAGTAGCAACAAAAACAGGCATGATTTGCTTTTATTACCCCTGGAGATGCATTGTATACAACACCCTGTGCAAATCTTCTGTCTCTTCACACCCATTTAGTAATGTTAAAGCATACTGAATGAATACTTGTCTTTCATATGAGACATTAATCCAAAGTCCGAGCTACTTTAGTTGTTGATAGCTCAGGTGGATGCTAAAGATCTCAATGCACCTATCAAAAAGATTAGGGGGGAGTTCCCTGATCCCTTGGCCAAATTTCCCCTAGTAGTATAAATACCACCTTACCTCTCCACTGGAAAGAAGCCTATAGCCTTAGTGGGACTAACCTGATCAACAAAGGATAAATAAATAAATAAATAATTAATTTGCAGTATTAGCAGCTGGCATTGAATATTCAGTAGCAAACGATACATACCCCACCCTTAGAAGTGATGTGCTCATGGAGCTAATGGATATTCATTATCTAATGAAGACTGTTACTAAAGGCGGGTATTATTAAGTGGTGACAGTCACATACTGCAACATAAATACTTTTTTGTACACAAAAGTAAACTAAGCTAAACTAAACTAAATGAAAATAAAGCTGCGGAGAAGCAGTTAAGGAGAAAAGGAGGTTTTTATTACATACCGCTGTCAATTTTACAAATGACATCCAAATTATTGAGCACACATGGCATTAGTGACATGCAGCATGTACAATCACTTGCAAAACAAAACCAAAAACTTTACCCTTTGGAAGGCTGTGTATACTTAAGCAATGGATTTTTGTGATGAACAGTTCAGGTCAACATCCTCCTTATTATAGTCTAGGGGGTTCCATGTCACAAAAGCCAACTTTTACACTAAGACTAAGAACAATATGACTAGAAAAAACAAGTTGAGTTTAACATACAACTAACCCAAAGTAAAATCAGTGTTAGGTGAAAAAACACATTAGAAAAACATGTACTCTGACAGGCATTTTTTTTAAGAATTAGATAATGTAAAAAGGCTATTGTTAGAAGTTGTGTGCTAGGGGTGGACTTAAACTAAAAGTAAATCTCACTGCTTAAGAATCATTGAGATGTATCAAGGGATCTACATTTACCCCAGGATTCAACAAAATCCACATAGGCTCCATGTAGAGCCTACACAGAATGTATCTGTGTACATGGCCACCGTTCCTCCTCGGCAGCATGCTATACATATTAATTATGGTGCACTGTTGAGGGAGATCACAGTAACATGGATATTGAATCCATGCAAGCAGCAGTATAAAGGTGGTCCCGTAGTTGTTGAATGTCCAGAAATATCCTGTTACGCATAGTACAGTACCTTTCAGCTTGTTACCTTTGACCGAAAGGTGAACAACAGATTGTACTACATGAAACTGCAATTTAAATTTTTTTTTAAATTTATGTGCTGTTGTTGTTTGCATGGTGCAGTACCATGCTTAGCAATGCCAAGCAGTCCTTATACAGATACAGCAGACATCTGGTATCTAATCAGTTTATACATTTTTTTACTGCTTGTTTGCACGGCGTGGTGCTTAGTGATGCCGAGTATATATATATATATATATATATATATATATATATATATATATATATACAGTAGACATCTGGTATAGATCTAAAAATAGAAACCAGATGTATTCAATTGTTGTAGTTCTGCGATGCTTACCAATGTGGTAACCTATGCATTGAAGCTGTGCACAGCTAACAGGTACCTTAGTAGTATATGTGCAGATATACTAATTCCCTTCACTATCTAAGTGGCTAAATAGGTAGAGTCAAGACCACCAGTGTAGTAGGTCCTGGGTTTGAGGCCTGAGCAGTCATAAATTTTACATTATTTGCTGTGAAAATGTGTCAGGTCACTGAAACATCAGTTTAATTTAAAAATTAAAAAAATGTACATTGAGAAATTTGGACAATGGTAAGCAGTAAACATGGTCAATGGTCTATTCCTGTGTGCACATTGCTCAGCTTTGCTTAAACACAGATTGTGCGAGTTTGCATGATGCTAAGTGGCATGGCGCTTTTTTTAAAGTTACAGCATGATGTGCAAAGCTGGGAATGTAGCCTATATAAACGCCAATAGGGGGTAATTTCATATAATTTTCTGGAGTCCTCACTTGGCTGTGGATATGGCTGATACTGTTGGAGAAGGAGTGTGCTTTTGGGTTCAGCGGTGGGGTGTGCTGGAGTCCAGCGTCTTTGCTGGACTCCTGGTTAAGAACTATGAACCCCGTCTACTGCAGGGTGATTACCAGGGCTCAGAATGTAAGTCTGAGGCCTGGGATCAGTTGGTCAGGGAACTTACCAGTGCTACTGGCAACCCCCACACTGATGAGCAGTGTCAGCACCACTACAATGACCTGAGGCGTAGGAAGAGGGGAGCCTTGGACACCTCGGTCCAAGAAGCTAGGGTTGGGCAGATCCCACAGATATGTAAGTATGTTTGGTAGTACTTTAGAAATATACAACCTGAATTTGTGCAAAGCTGGTATGCATAATAGTTTGCTTCTCTTACCACATTTGCAGAAGAGAGGTATCACAATGTCTAGTCCCATGCAGGGTGCCTGACCAGGATGAGGCAATTGTGTTGTGAGTAGGAAAACATCCAAGTAATAACTTAATGCATAACATGATTATACAAGAAATTAATTACAGAGTTTGCAGTCTTAACAGTCAGGTATGACATACCTGGGACATCTTGGGTCTTTATTAATGTGTCACTGCCTACCTGAAATGGTGAAGCAAGTTAAAGCAAGTAAGCATGCAGTACTGTGTAGTATAGCTTCTAAACATCAGTTAGTGTTGGCGTCTACTCAGATTATGAGTCACTGTTCTGGTCTGCTCATTGTCTGAAGTATGCTGTAGGTTGCACTGAATAAATGAACAGGGTATATGGTTGCTTATCAGAAGTCCTACACAGCCATCTGTGGTCTACATGCCAGAGTGGAAGCAACATTAATCAATAAGTTGTAAAGGGTGATGGTGCTTTGATATGTAATGTTGTCAAACAAAGTATTTATTATTCCTGTATTCACTGCATGTGTGTCCTAATCTGATACCAGTCAACTGTTAAATGTAAATGAGTATATAATGTAGCCACAAATGTCTGAAATAACTGTAGTACAATACCCAGAGTAAGGTTCAAGCCTGTGTTCTGCTCATTTTGTCTGAAGTAATGCTGTATATTCCACACAGTCAATGAACATGGTATATGGGTAAGGTAACTGATGTCCTGGACTGCTATCCATGTGTCTAAATGCCAGATTTTGAGGAACATTATCAATAAAGTTTAAAACAGTAGTGTGCTTTTGATAAGTAATCTTTTTCAAATAAGTGTTTATTATTCCTGTATTCACTGCATGTATGTTCTAATCTGACACCAGTCAACTGTTAAATATTAACTATGATATAATGCATCATCACATTTCAGACATGCATGTATTGCAGTACCCAGGTAAGTGTCAAGCCCCAGCTCAAATAATTTCCTTGAGTTATGCTGTACATAGCACTCAGTAAATGAAAAGGGTATATGGTTAGGTCAACAGACAACCTACACAGCCATACATGTCTGTAACTGCCAGATTTCATGTGACATTAATCATTACAGTGTAAAAGGAGATGCTACTTTGATAACTACTGTTTTCAACTAAAGTGCTCATTATTCATGCGTTCACTACATTTGGTATCCAGTGTGATACCACACACAGCTATGCATGTGTGTAAATGTAGGGCTTCACACAAAATGTTGAAATATAAGTCTTAAAGGAGATAGTGTTTTGAGAATTTATTATAATGAAATAAAGTACACATTATTCCTGCAGTCACTGCTTGTGGGTTCTAATCCCATAGTAGCCAACTGAGAAATGCCCAGCTGTCTAGTGTACTTAGTGTACGCAAACATACTCTCAACTGTCACGCTTTTGAAGACTGTCATGACTACTGGCCCATATGTCTGGCCATTGATTAGCAGATATGTGACATTGCTTGGAATGCAATTTATTGGCAAATCCATTTTCAGAACACCTTGTATGAGTACACTATGTAAAAAAGTTCCCTGCAGTTATGCCTGTGTACGAGCATTTGTTAGTGATTGGCACATACTGTCTCATGCTAACAGGTTGACAGCTATGTATGTGCAACATCATCTAAAGAATATTTGCAGTCAGTGTACTCACAACTGAAATTGTACATATGTAGAAGTATGGATTAGTAGTCTGTGTAGTAATATTACCTGCAAAGTTACTAATGATATTTTTTTCTCTCTCCCCACCCCATATTATCTTTAATTTATTATTATTTATTATTATGATTTGATAGTAATATATTATTTGTAACTAACTGTTATGTTGGCCTTCTGTATTATTTCACACAATTTTGCTGTTAAAATACTTTCCTTTATATTATTTATTGTTGTGTTCCTCATTATATTTTTATATTTCTTTTGATTAATCAATACTATCTGCTAATATGTTAATACTAACATTTGTTTGGTTAAGTTTATTATCACCTTTTGTTTATATTTAGTTTACTACAGTGCGACAAGCTAGGCCTGTTCCTGGTGATCCACCTACCTTGGCTCTCCTGGCCATGGCACTGGGGCCCAGCACGTTGAGGCCACAGCCTGGTGGTGCCCCCTCTGCTGTCCATACACTACTTGCAGTGGTGGGTAGTTCTGCTCCATAGGCTGGGGCTGGGCCAAGCCTCTGGGAGTGGAAGTGGAGGGGGTGATTATGCCACCCATGAGGAACTGCCAGGCATGGTGTGTGGGTTGTTGCACCAAACTCTCCATGCATGCCTACACCAGATGGAGAGCATGCTGCCCATCCTGGTGGGGCAGCCTCACCCTGCATGCTGGTGTCCACCTCTGCCTCCACAGGAGCAGTAAAGGAGCAGTGCTGACAGTCCCATGGGTGAGGAGTTGAGTCGCACTGCTACCATGTGTGACATCCACGGGACTGGGATTCCAACAACTTTCCCCATCCAAGGTGTACACCCCCCCTCTTGTATCACACACCAACCCTGTCTGCTGTCTTTTCTGTCTTGTCTGTCTGCCAAAGCTTCCTCACATTCCCAGCTTACCTCCCCACATGTACCTATGTCCCTTCCCCAACATTCCACTCTCACCTTATAAAAAAAAAAAATGGGCACCTGTTCCAAAAAAAAAATATTGCCCCATACATAGCTCTCCATTTCACACACGTGTTCACTGGACACACTTAATTGTGTCCAACTGGCTTGAAAACACATCTGTTGTCTTCACCCCTAAAAAATCTGTTCTTGCACATCTGTTGCTCTGCAAGAAATGGATGACTATGGTTCTTTCCTACACATCCCTACCTGCCTTTCACTATGTTTTCCTCCCTGTTTGCATCCCATTTCACTACTGTCATATTTCCCCATTTTTCATTTCTCTAAAGATTTTTTGTGAGACATTGCATGGTGTGATGCACCACTAAGCTAAGCTAAATAGCTGTCTATTGATATATGTGTGTGAAATAATAATAATCATGTTCAAAATGTACACCTGTACCCTATTTTGGGCCCAGGACCATCACACCTGGAGACCAGTGCATCAGCCCACCAAGCCACATATCTGTTAATTATCATAGGTGTTTTAAGCAAGACATAGTACTTGCCATTTTCTCATCATTAAGCGTGTTTAAGCAGTACTGCACATGATGCCATGTTGCACAAATTTACTTAAAGAGTAATGGGAAAAATGGGAGTGTAACTTGGAGTCTGGGAAAAATGGGAGTATAACTTGGAGTCCGGGAAAAATGGGAGTATAACTTGGAGTCTGGGAAAAATGGGAGTATAACTTGGAGTCTGGTATAGGAATACTTCACTAGAAAGCCAGATACAGAATAATGGATGTAAGTGAGGTCTGTAACAGCAGGTAACTGTGCACCTCTATCTGCATCATTTAAAGATACACCTGCTAAAACTATAATGGAAAAATAGGTGTTTAACTGGGAGTGTAGTGGAGAAATACATCCTTATAAAGCTACGCAAATAATAATAGATGTAAATGAGGTATGTAACAACATGTAAGTGTGCAAGTAGACATTGAGAAATAGACCTGCTGTAACACTGACCCAGTAGCTCAGTCTGTTAAATGCTTTGACAACATTAATTTTTGGTACACAAGGTCTTGGATTCAAATCCAGTGGTGTGTACCATTTAAAATAGATGTATATGTCCCTCACCACTGTTAATTCTGCAATGAATGACTGTGTCATTGATTATTTATTCGCCCAAAGCATTTCAAATGGAATGTCTGCTTTTCAATGTTGAAAGTCAAAGGCCTGCAGACAAGACCACAGTTCTCATATTCCTATTACAACACTAGAAAGTGCATAGAGTGTAAGGTCATGCTTTACAATGCATTCACAGAGGATTTTAGGTTATGTAATACAAAGGAGGCCCAGTAATATCGGACTGTAGCACACAATTGTTTGCTACTGATATTACAGATAAGCACAGCTGTACAAATAACATACACATATGGAGGTCATGGTAGTAACAAAGGTTGCCAGCACACGTGTTTTAAACGACTACCATAACTTAACGCATAGCTTGGCAGTTGTCCAATGGTTGTCATACTGATAAATGTACCCCCTACCTTGTTCAAGGACACAACAAACATGTTGCCTTTTACTCTGTTAATAATACCTTTGGCTGATATACTTAGCTTAAACACATACCTCAGTATCATGTGGCATGGGTTTCCTCAATCAGGCTCTGGCTGTACACCAGGGCTGCTAATGGTCACATCATTACCCATAAGTGTTGTTGTCCTGCAGCACACACGTGTATGTAATCTACTGCAAACATCCTGTCTGTGCTGACATAGTATCTCTATCCCAGTATTTCCACCCCATCATATCAAAAAGGGGACGGATTCTACACTGAGGCCTTATATCACATTCAATAGTTGCATGGGATTTCCTGATTACACTGCAGATCAGCTGTGTATGCTGCAATCAATATTACTCAACCACAGACTGGTTCAGAGGCAACCACTTGCTAACGAAAATCTTCTTAAAAAGGCAAACTGTTAGACATGGAAACCATTGTGTATGAGGGTTACTTCCTATTGTGAACTCATTGGCACAACATTTATATATCTGTATCTCTCAAAAGAGGAGTATTGTACACCATCAGGTATGTAACCTTTTTTTTTTCAACATCATGCATATATCTTATTATACTTAGGGGGATGGGGATTACATCAATAAGCCTTTCTTACAACTGGACCTATGACATGCCATTGATCTGCAGCTGTTTAACACCTACAGAGGATGTAGACTGCAGCAAGGGTTTAATGCTACCTGTTTATTAGGGACACAGGTCTACTGGATACTGCCTTTGTTGGCAGTTGTAATACTACACAGCTATGTTTAGTCATTGAACTATAGACATATGTTGGGGAGAGAGGCTTTCCTGCTATGGGCCACACAACAAGTGGACTCCTGTGTTGGATGTGTAATCATATGCGATTATCTGTCATGGCACAAGCAGGTGTAGGTCACTATTGCCACTATCCTAGTTGCCTCCACACCATTTGCATGATTGCCACACTGCTGCATATGAGATGTGTACCCAGACGGTGAATAGAGATAGCCTTCCTTAATTGCTGTATCTGTACAGACTGTGCACCCACATACGTAATCTTGACACGTGTTCTCATTATTTTGTATTTCAGGTGTTAAAATGCATGCCAGACATTGCCCACCTTTCAGTGAGACGTAAAATAACCTCATTATTGAATCATTATATCAACACTACCAAGTACTGCTGTCTAGAGGGAGGGCAAATTGGCAGGAGCAACAAGCCTTGTGAGATGAACTGGTCTGTAATATAAACACTGTGGGGCATCATAATAGAACATACGATCATGTGCAACACTATGCCAAAGACACGATCCACTTGGCACACAGAAAGACAGAGGATGTGGCCAAGGATCGTCAGGTCACTGGTGGTGGGCCTGCAGTGGAACAACCACTGTCAGCTACTGAGGAATTCCTGGTGAACCTTGCAATGCACAATAGCTTCCAGGCTTCAATCACACCATATGTCATCGATGTGGGAGCCACCATTTCCACTCAAGAGGAGCGTCCAGGTATGTTTATTTGAATCAGCATCAAAATACTGAAGCATTTAGCATTTCAGGCTGTATATGGTTTTACATGGGTGTCAGGTGTTTATGGAGTGGTGAAAGCAGGTTACCGGGAAGCAGGTTACCTGCAGTTGTAAGCTTATGCAGAGATTGTGACTCACATACCTGTTATCATAGCAGCTTATGTCACTGGGGGATATTTGGATGTACTACCAATGTTATACTATAACATGTAGTGCTGTTTACGCATAGCAGCTACTGTAACTGGGGGATATTTGGATGTACTACCAGTGGTATACTGTAACATGTGGTGCTGTTTACATTACCTCTCCCTCAACTGTTTTTCAGGACTTTTAGGAATAGAAAGAGGCCGTGGCCCTGCCATTGGTAAGCACAAACCATTTTTGTCACAGATGTAGATTTACTGCAAGGTATTAGCTAAAGTGTCATCCTAGGCCTGCTGGCTGGATACATATACTGTATGCATGATTGTCAAATGTGGGGATATGTTCTGACTGTACACACTGTGGTCATACTTAGGCCTTGTAGGTGTGACCACAGTGATTAATTGCAGAATATTGGCAGGTGTTTTCATATGGCCATACCTGTAAACTGTGCAGATTTCTGCAGAATGTCAACAGTGTACATAATTTATGTATTGCTCATGAGAGTCCAGTTTAAAGAGCTGTTATTCTGCAGTATTTACACGTGGGTTAGAAATTACTGACGTCAGGCCCTACTGTATCAGATTGTGTATTGGACAAGTCTGTAATAGTGACAGCAGTGTATACAGCTTAACATATATTCAAACATAGCACTGCAGAGCATAGTAGTGCAGGTATTAATGTGATGCTTTCCCCTTTATATTACAGGTGACCTGGGAGGTTGGTCGTTGTCCCCTTTGCAACCTGAAGTCAGTGTCTCTTCAGACTCTGATGATGATGGCGGCCAAAGTGAGGCACAGCTGGGGGTTGTAGGGGCTGAATTTGTCACATAGGTTGACATCCCTTGTTTGCCATCATTGTCACTGCACACAGTCAGTATGCCTTTGCATACCTGGTCCCCTGAGGCCACAGATATTGGACAGTCGGTGGGTGGGGACATTGAACAGGGAAGTGTGGCTACTATGGCTACAATGAGTGTGGACACTGGCAGTAGCCAAACAGTTTGTGAGGTTCCACACTGGCGGATTGATAGAGGTGCTCGTAGGAGGCCTCCTGTTCCTCCAACACCTGTTGCAAGTGTCTCATCATATGTTACTCGACGTATGTTTAGGGCCATCATGGAGGCACAGGCATGTTCTGAAAGGAACTCCAGGCACATGCTCAGGGTGATGGATGCAGCACAGTCTGACATCCGTGACTGCCTCCACCATGTTGCTGATACCCTGGATTGGTTGATTGACGCAGTGGAAAGACGGTCTGAGATAGATGGCACACTGTCTGTCTTGGGACACACATTGTCTGTGATGGAACATCTAGTTGGAGTTGACCAATGGACTCATGGACGTAGGTCAGCAACTGCATCTGCTGAGAGTCCATGTGGCTGTGCACAATCATACTCCCATAGTGGCAGTACTTCCAGTGCTCCAGAGGAGAGTGTGCTGTCCACACCAAGATATGGCAGACCATGGGTTCCTGGTCCTGGATGGTCCAGTGGTGGACATGGTCCCAGCAGACAGCAGTCACCCTCAGTTAGTAGCCCTGCATCTGACCTTGGGCATGGAAGTGGTAGTGCAACTCTTGGCAGAGCCAGGTCTAATTTTTGGAGGCAGAGATGATGATCAGTGGCACATTGATGCAGCAGTAGCATTGTTGCCTCACAGCAAAAGTTTCTCAAGTTCAATTCTTGGCTGGGGTGCTGTCTGTGTGGAGTCTGCATGTCCTTCTGCATTTGTGTGGGTTTCCTCTGGGTGCTCCGGTTTCCTCCCATGTTACAAAGACATGAGTCTGGAGCATTTCTCCCTGGGCCTCCGCTGAAAATTGGTTCATTCCAAGTTGGACTTTCCCAGTTAACAAATATAAAATAAAATAAATAAAATAAAATAAATAAAAAGATCTGTCAGCTCTACCATGCATGCCTCAAAGCTGTCCAACATACATTCACACTGGGTTAGCACTGAGCTTGGCTGTGTGCATGCAGACACTCACATACCACTGTCATTCACACTGGGCTAGCACTGAGCTTGGCTGTGTGCATGCAGACACTCACATACCACTGTCGCATTCAGGTCACCTGCAAACACACACACCACATTTACATATTCTGTCTTGCATGCTTCCCTTTCTGACTCACACACATGCTTGCCAACCTTTTGTGTCAGCCTCTGCCTCCTGCACCCCCATGCAACACCCTGTTCAAAGTGATGATACCTGTGCCACATCCCTGTTATCAACCGCAGTGATGCAGGGAAATGAAGCTATGTGTCTGATGCACAGGGTGACTATCTGAAAATGTGTGTATTTTTGTCATCCATTGTTGCCATTGACATGCTGCTTTTACTGGTCAGTCGCACATGTTGTAAGCTACCATTTATAATGAATGCACCACATTATGGTTTGTACAGTAGGTTGGATGCTGTTGTAATGGCTGTGTAGTCACATAATGAAAGGTGTGTCATGGCACTGTTTATGTTTCACTTTCAGGACTGTATAGGACACAGCTATGGGTTCACATCAAGAATACACACATCAACATCAGAGCACTGGATGGAATGACAGCACAGAAGAAAAATATCATCAGAAATGTAAAACAGTGTAGTTGCATGGCTCCATAGGTTCACATGTCAGGAAATCCTTCTATGTGGCACACCTCATCACAAAGGGCTTTTCATCCAGAAAAAAGGAGGTCATTGTCCCACTGTACTCATCTCTCATTAGACCCATTATAGAATACAACGCCCTATTTGGTATGTACCTCTCAAGACATCTGCAACAACTGGAAAGGCCTCAGAAATACCTCACTAAAAGAATCACAGGCCTAAAGCAGATGCCCTACGCTGACTGCCTTAAAAAACTCCAGCTATACTCTGTCGCATATCGTCTACTCAGAGGCGATCTCTGCTTAACATACAAGGCCATGTCAAACCCAGAGCTGTTGGACATGCTACACTTAAAGAAATCCCAATCCCTCAGAGCTACATGCTCCAGGGATCTAAACCTTGTCATCACAATAAACAAAACATGCTGGAGGGATAGGTTCCTGACCCAGAGACTCCCCAGACTCTGGAATAGATTGCCCATACATGTCAAGCAGAGTGCCTCTTTGGACCTCTTCAAGAGGAACCTTGACGATTGGATGGGAGAAAGGAAATTCACCCCAGGGATCACGTCAGTTGCCCTGCTAGACAGGGGTCCAGGAAAGTAAATAATGTGGGAAGAAATAGCCAGGGAATTGTTATGGCTAGGCTTGTATAGGCCCTAGGGCTGATAGCCTAGTACCAACCTATGAACCTATGAACCTATGTGTATAATAGGCTAACACAAAAAGGGGCATCTTTCATCCTAGCCATGCATCCCTAAACTCTGGCAAGGTCTGACACCCTTGATAACTGTAAGCAGAGTTTTAGAAGGTGACTCATGGACAATCTGGGGCGTATGAGGTGAACCATATACATTTTAACTGTGTCCATTAGAGACAGTTGTCCTAAAACAGTTAGCATTGTCATGTTCTCCATCCTGTTATGTAACTTGTGAATGATTTGCATTAGGGTGGAACTGTGCATCATATACATGGGGAGCCTGTTACAGATTTGGTGTAGTATGTGGGCTACATACCTGTCTCTCCGGCATGTCCTGTTTATAAAACAGTCAAGGTGTAGGTGTGTAGGACAGGTAACGCTTGTGCTAGTCCTTACTTGGATATGCAGGAGGTAAACAGTGAGGTTTGACACCTCCCTACATGGCAGGCATGCACCTCCTCTCCAAAGCATGTTGTACACTTTCAAGGCAGAAATTAATAAATGCAAAGATGAACAAGTTTTCTGTGCATGCATAGATATCCACAACTTCACTGCACAGAGTGCCTACAGACAGTGTTTTTGATGCTGTCAACCAGGAGGGTGTTGCAGTATGACCCTATTTTTGCTGGGGTTGAAAAGTGTCACATTTTTGGATATGGTATTATGACCATGTCTAATAACAATATTATGGTTAGTGCAAGTGCCACATGCCTGGCAAAGCATCATAGTCAGTCTAGCATGTTATGCCACATTGTCAGTACTGTTATACTTTAAGGTTGACAACATACAAGTGATATCATGTCAAAGTTAAGCATCTGTCAGGCCACTGTCTAATCATGGCCTATTGTGATGTATAGACAAGCCAGATTCTATTGCTAATGGCATTATCACTGACTGCTGATGTTGAAAGCATCACCAACCCTCTACTTTTACTTCACATAAGCACAAAGTTTGATAGATGTGACAGTATTACAAACCTTGCTTCCATGCTTTCTCACACAATGGTCTGTACATATTACAATCAGCAGATTGCCAACATACACACCTCACCTCCTACTCCACCCAAACCCATATCATACATATCCACATGTGCAGAGGTCCTTAACAGACACATAAGTAAACCCAGACACCTCAGAAACCCAGACACAAGCCTGCTACACACAGTCATACCTCTGTAGAACACAGTACATATAGCAGATCACACATCACTGTCTCACCGGTCAAATACCCAAGGCAAAACATAAAATCAAACATATGACTGATAGGTGATTACATCATGAGACACGCTGATGTCTTGTCACCAGGCTACATGAGGGAAAGATCACACTCAGCTGTCTGTGAGGTGCCAAGCTACACCACTTAAGACATACACTTCATGTCTGTCAACATCATGTACTGTTATGAGTACATCATACTTCCTGTTGGTGTGTATGACTCCAGGCATACCTCTCTGGACTGTATGCAGAGACATGACTGATCTTACAGACTATGTGTCTCAGGCAGGTATGGCCTTTGCCTTCAGATGCATTTTACCTTCACCTAGGATGATGGCTCATTAAAAAAGGAACATGAGTGACTTCAATAATTGCTTCAGTGTGTGACATCATCCACAAGTGCATGTAACCACTGCACTCCCCTGTCCAACTACATGTACACTGTGATGTCCCCACAACCTGTCTCATACCTTGTATATATAAAGAGCAGATAGTAAATGGGCTATCTTTTATGTGTTAAAAATAGCATGTATTGAACCTACTAACATTTCATGCTGTGTCCTATATGGGATCCACCATGGCTTACTTCAGCCATTGGGAACATTTTGCACTCATAGTGCAACCACCAGCTGCATCACAGCTGACTGGACAATGGCCACTGTTATCCGCTTGCACAGAGGTGGTGCATCCACTGACCATGGGATATATAGATCTAGTAGCCAACTAGCCATATCTGTGAAGCCATGATACAAACCTTCATGGACTTTATTAACAAAGATGTAGGTTGACTACAAACACTTGACCCTACACTGTTTGGATTTGTGAAAGGGAGATCATGCATGTTGAACCTGGATTGGTTGCCTCTGTGGACCTAGCCAAGGTGTATGACATGATCAGCCACTCTCAGGCATCATTGACAAAACCACCCAGCTAGCCATCAACAGTAATATCATTAGCAGGATCACTAAACAGCTCACTGATAGAACACATATAGTGAAAATAGGAGAGTCCAGCTCCAGTATTAGAGCTGTATCCAGTGGTGCTCCACAGGGCTCAGTCCAGGGTACCCTGATGTCTGGAATCCATTTATCCGAAGTACGAACACAAAGTGAATGTCTGCGGTTGACAAGGTCGTTTGATGCCTGCAAACCAGTAGCTGTCATAGAATCTGCAAATTATGTCAACATCCTACTTGAGGGTGTTACATGAACATATGCTTGTCAACACAATCATTTTTTATTTATTTTATTTATTTAACATTTTATTGACCAGGAAAGTCCAACTAGGCTCCACAGAGCCTGTTTTCAGTGGAGGCCTGGGGAGAAATGCTCCAGATGCATGTCTTTAGAATGTGGGAGGAAACCAGAATACCCACAGAAAACCCATGCAAATGCAGGGAGAACATGCAAACTCCACACAGAAGGCACACCAGCCAAGAATCAAACGGAGAACCTCTTACTGTGAGGCGACAACGTTAACCGCTGCACCACTGCGCCACCCATCATGGCCGTAAACTACATGCAAATAAATGTAGTATCATTCCTTTTGGGACCAGCAATAATCCTGCTACTTATCACATTAACAGTGGCACGTTAGGTACATACTCAGGGGTAAGAGACCTGGCAGCACAGGTTTACACCCACCTTGCCTTAGATCACCATGTCCCCACAGTGGTAAAAAGACCATTAGATGTTTCTCATGTCATAACTAAGGGTGCTGTCACCCACATATGATGTACTTATAACCTCCATGTACTCTTGCCCATCACACCAATATTTGTGTTCAATGGCCAGTTTGTTATGTACCTGTACAAGCACCAGTGGCAATTGCAGAGACCACAAAGGTCCCTCACAAAGGAAATTCAAGTCTGCGGCATCTGTCCTATTGGGGTCATCTAATATCAATGTCACTTTAGTCTGTGTCATTCAGACTACTCATAGATGATCTCTGTCTTGCATATGAGGAAATCTCCGACCCTGCTGTATTGGAACTGCTGTATATCCAGAAGTCAAATGGTACACATAATGACCATAACCTGGTATGTGACATCAATGACACATGGTGGAGGGAGAGATATGCATACCAGAATATAAGTAACCTTTGGAACAGAATACCAATTAATGTCAAACAGAGCACCACATTGGCCTTCTTCAGATCCATTCTGGATGATTGGATAGGTGACCAAAAGTTCTCTCCATGGATTCTGCCTGTAGCCCTCTTGGACAGGGGCTATAGGTGCTGATCGTGTAAATAACAGACAGAACATGGCTAGGATTGTAAGGGTCCTAGGGCCATTAGCATAGTAAAATCCAATAATGCTATTATCCCATAGGCTGATGTAAAATGCTGTAACATCCACACACTGACTTGGTTATAGTGAGCATAGTACCACTAACAATTCATGTTTACAGAACACTGCACTGCACACACATGGCCAAAGTTGGCTGCAATGAGATTAGAATCCCTACCTGACTATTCATCCACATTACAGATCACAGAACATTCCACATGTGCCACAGCTTATGTCTGAAACTAAGATGTCTTCAGGTACTCTTATGGTAGATGACATCAGGAGGCCTTGTAGGGATAGGTCTTTGGAGGCCTGCATCATCTGCTATGCCCAAAATACTGTAAAACCCTGCCTCTTTCTAAGTCACTGTGGTGGTCACATGCAATTTGCAGGGAGATGCACGTACACACACACACACGCATCAAGTGGGCTGCAGTGCGATTAGAACACCTACCTATCTAGTCTTACATACTACAGATCACAGTAATTAATGCACGCTCCATGGCTTAAGTCTGCTTTTGAATGAATGCAGGTGAACTACTTGTAGAAGAGGTAAACAAAGCCTGTGTTGAACAGCGTGTGAGGCCTGCAAAGTGACATTGTTCTTACTGTTATCTGCATGCAGTAATCTTGCAGGAGGACAACTTTATTCTAGCTATGTGGCAACAGTAGCCATTTTGGCCATATATGTCTGTTTGCATTTGCCTGGGCAAGCCTGTGGCCAAAAACAATTTGTCCTGTCAGTGCGTCAGTACACAACATTATACATTACACAACCTGTTCACTTCTTGGGGTATGTGTGGTGACATTCAACAGGCACAGGGGGCTGTATGTCAGTGCATAACCTACTGCTGAGCCCTTACTTTTGGTCTTTTGACTAACTAACTAAGTGTCATAGTGCTACTATACGCAACTTAATTTGGGTATGTCGGACAATCATATTTCTCTCTCTCTCTCTCTATATATATATATATATATATATATATATATATATGTATAACAATATATGCATATATATTATTTATATATATATATATATATATATATATATATATATATATATATATATATATATATGGTCTATATTGAATTAGCAAACGCTTAGAAAAGTGAACACTAATTCATCGTCCCATTTTAAGTGAAAGCTTACAATCCTAAACACCCAGAACAGCGATTTTTTTCAATGGGCAAAAAAAATTGCCGGGCCATTTTCAGGAGTTCGCCATTTCCTCCACTGTGGTACGATCTCGAAGTTGGTATATATATAAGTGGGGTGTGGGGTGTGGGGGGCAAAGCCCCACATTATATAATGTTTTAAGTTTTTTTTTTTTTTTTTTTTTTTGTGGACCGGGTGTTCGAGATTTTAAGATTTCACTTAAAAATGGTCAATGAATTAGCGTTCGCTTTTCTAAGGGTTCGCTAATTAAATTAAGACCATATTTATATATATATATATATATATATATATATATATATATATATATATATATATATATATATATATATATATATATATATATATATAGATATATGCATACACATACATATACATGTGTGTATATATATATATATATATATATATATATATATATATATATATATATATATATATATATATATATTTATATACATCTAGAGAGAGAGAGGGAGAGAGATAGTGACAGAAATATACATATATATATATATATATATATATATATATATATATATATATATATATTTGAAATGTCCTTGTGTGAGGAGCAATGGATTTGCACTGTGCTTAACTAAGTGTTTGAGCATGCCCAGTGGTAGTTTTGGCTACTTAAAAATGACTCCAGCCCACACCTAGCTGCACTCCAGTCCGGGATTCTGTCTGTTACACAATATGACATCAGACCCTGTTTCTGCACTGCTGCACTTCCCTCACACTGGCTAAGATGTTCTACAGTTGTCTTATGTAATTAATATGAGAAACAGGTTACTAATAGTGCAGCACACATAGAGAATGACAGTCTGTACAACAAAACTTATTAATTCCTCACATGCAAAATAAGTGGATACTTGTAAGAATAGAACCATGAAAACCATCACAAAAGGTTATTGCCTTAACTCTTTGGGCCACAGAGGCTGCTTGATAGACAAGGGGTCATTCATGACACAATTACCTCTATAAATATGTATATTGTTCTTCCTCTGTTACCTAAGACAAACAATGTAAGATCAATTTCTGTGTTACTGTCCTGAGATTGAAATGTTCATTTAGCATTGATGAGTTACTGTTACAGCAGTTAGAAGGGAACTCTGCTGTGTTGGGGGTGGAGGGACATCAACACATGTTCAGCTGTGCTGCACAATAGTGTGACTATCATTTAACACCACTGTCTAACATCTCCCTTCAATGATGGACCAGTAATCTGTTGCAGTAGGACTGTATGAATATTCCATGCATGAGGCCTACTGAATAGGAATGGAAACTTGTTAGTGGATGCCATTTCTGTCCAACTAGCCCACTATAATTACTTGCATAATGTACTATGCCCATACATACTATGACATATCATAATAATCCTTTTTAGTACTGTGTAGGTTGCAGACTTACCTTGCAAATGCAGCAGTTGACACAACTGTAGTTCAGGGCTGACTCTGTGTGATGCAAGCAGTACATAGGCACTACATGGATAGCTACAGGACGTGTGGGTTGCCTGTCATCAATTTTATGTTGTGTATGTAAGTAGAAGTAAGGTGTCAGCCCCTAGGTCCCTAGTTTGTCAGTAAATGTGCTATACACTGTCTCTTAGCTGAAGCCAGGGCATACTGAGCATGCCTACGTCTGCCTACAGTGAGATCAGCAGGGGGTTCCTCCTCCTAGTCCTCCTGTGACTGTGGCTGTGGTGACCTAGGCACTGGCTGGGAACTGTGTATCCCTTCCATTTCCAGATACTGCTGCAGCTGTTTCCAAAGGATCAGATTGTGTAGTGTAACACATACTGTGAATATCTATGCACATGTGGCTGGAGTATACTGCAGGGCTCCACCAGATATATCAAGGCACCAGAACCGTGACTTCAGAAGCCCAAACACATGCTCTATGATGTTCCTAGTTTGTGCTTGCGCCTCATCATGACATTCTTCTGTGAGTGTGTGTGCATTTCTGATAGGTGTTATCATCCATGGTTCCAGGGCATAGCCAGCACCCCTCAGTAAATGGCCATGTGGGATGTCCTTCCTAGCAAACATCTGGTACAGCTGCGATGTGTGCCAGATGTAGGAGTTGTGATAGTTGCCGGAGTTGTCAGTGCATACATTCGCAATAATCCCCCGGGCATTGCACATGACCTGGCAGTTGATAGAGTGGTACCCCTTGTGGTTAACATAGATTCTACCCTGCTCACCATCTGGTGCCTTGATGTGTACATGTGTGTAATCTATGGCACCCAGTACTTCAGTGTCATGCTCTACACAGTAGAAGTGTTGCATATTGCTGGCCCTCACTTCAGCAGTAAGGGGAAGACATATATGCTCACTGGCATATATGAGCATCGCATGCAGGAAGTGGTGGAATATCCTGGATGAATATGCCTGTGACACCTGCGTCCTGTCCCCAGATGGTCTTTGAAAAGTACCCTTAGCTAGTATCCTAAGGGCTACACATACCTTAGTTTCGACTGGGATGGGCTCCCCTCTGGTAACTCTGGCTCTGAGTTGAGGAAGGCAGAGTTCAGTGAGTTCTTGTAATATATCCCTGTCCACCCTGTAGCGCTCTACAATCTCCAGCTCATGTAGCTCCTGGAATGTTACCCTGGGCCTGAACACTCTTTTCCTTTTTGGCCTATACCTACTGACAGCAGCACCAGCAGCATTGATTTCTGCATCTAGCACATAGAGATGTAGCAGACCTGCAGCAGCCCCTATCATTATTCCAGTTACAATTCCCAGTCTATACTCCAATGATCCAGAGTATTGTGGGAAAAACAGAAAGTAGGGTGCATGCATACTTTATACAGTTCTGCCTTAGGTTCACCGTGTGGGAATGGCTAATGGCTAATTATGATGCAGTTCACCTGACTAGAATATAATTAACATTATTTAAATGCTTTAGTGCATTCCTTGCCACTGTGTGCAGCAGCATGCAGCTTAGCTTATACATTTATTGAATAGATCCAGTTTTCTTAGACAGATGCCTACATCATCACTATCACGTGGGTACTCTGGCCTCATGAACATGCTTGGCTCTGTGGTGTGCCGAGCAAACACGAGCTCTCAGGGCAAAGAACTTGGATAATAATGGGACACACCCCCTTGATGTCATCCACATCCTGTGAGAATATCGACATCATGTAGGAGCCTACACAAAGTGGATATGTGCACAAGGTTGCTCCTTTTAGTGATTCAGGACATACACCTCATTTACATAGATGTCCGTGCTGACAACCTAGCATCTATATGGTCTATAGCAGTGTGAGCTTGGTGAGAGCATGTATGTACCACTGTACAGACCAGATGCAGGGTCCTATAGTATATCTGTGCAACACATAAGGATTTTTTTTTTTTTATTTCTGGTAAGTGTGTTTGTGCACTGTGGCACATAGCGCAAACTTGCTGAAATTATTATAAAAAAAAATATTATTACTTTTACATATTCCCTTCCTTTTTCAGACATCTACGATGTAACTTTTGCACATATATGTATGTGTTCTAACACTTTCTGGGTAATTATGTCCACATTTGTGGACTTTTACATCCCCTTCTGTCTGTGTACTTTCCTGTATGTGGAAAAATTCTGTGTACACTATGCACACTGACACGGAGTCTACATGGATACCTTTCTGCTTGTTGAACCACTCCACCTGGGTCATTTGCATGAAATTCAAGTGCTTATTAGGCAGTTTGAATTTCATGCAAATGACCCAGGTGGAGTGGTCCAACAAGCAGAAAGGTATCCATGTAGACTCTGTGTCAGTGTCCATAATGTACACGGAAGTTTTAACAGTAAATCATCAATGCTTGTGCACCATGAAACAACGCTTACTGAATCTAAAATTTTTTGAGCTCATGTACGCATTGTGGCTCTATGTGTACACAGAAAAACAATCGTGTAAACTTTGATACATTTCCATGTTAATCATTTCATCATTTCTCCTTTTCTAGGGAAAAAAAAAAACAAAGCAAACTGCCCAGCAGTCTAACTGGACCAGATTATTAATGTGATTTACCTTTTACCTGCTAACCTATTAAGTCCAAAATTATCCACCTCACAAACTGTATTACATTGCATTATTTTCTTAGTATTTTTTTCAGAATTAAAATTAGACAATTTCTGATTGAGTTTAACAATTCTGACATTAAGATATGTTGTCTGTCTGAGGCACTGGATATAGTTTCCAGTGCGGTCTGCTGTGAGTTACCAGTTTCATCATGATCTGACATAACTACCAATTGGGCATGACCATATGTATTGGGAGTAGCTGTCCATGTGTGTAGGAAGTGACTGGTTCTTTCTTTATAGGTTTATAGGTAAATACTAGGCTTTCAATCTACAGGTGTTTACAAGCTTAGCTAATAACCAGAGGTCAGAATCAATCCTTGTACCTTGTATCTGTGAGGTAAAGACTTTAACCATTGTGCGAGTCTTGCCCCCCGATTATGCCAGTCTCACCACCCTTCTCTTTTCCAGTTTTTCTTTTCTGAGACATAAAATAAGAGCCTAGTTGCTCACAAGTGTTATTTGCCCACACATATTACTCAGACTACGAACACACTGAGGATTAAACTGAAGCTGTAATGTTTAGACAACTGTTGTGTCAGTGCTGTACTAGTAATCGATTACCGGTGCTCCGTCAAGAACAGGAGTTCACTCTTCATTCTTGCACCTTCTATAGGCCGCTATGTAACTGTATTATGTTAAGGCATTACGCCAGTATACTATTTCTTTACTGTTTTGCCTCTGGACCCAGCCATTTTCGAAAAAGGTCCTTCAAAGTTAGTCCACATTGTTCACTAACAAACACCAAATAGAAAAAAATAAGACCTACTAAACATGATTTAGTCAGATAAACTTGAAAATTAAAAAATAACAATGAAACTGTCACCATTCTCTTCACATTTTATAAAACAAAATCCCAGTTATAGTCGCTATTTGCCTGCTTTACAATGCAGAATCCTAATATCCTTTCAGATCCAACAAGTGGCTAGGATTCAGAAAGAAATGGGGTCACAGTCACATAAATTGCCTACAGCAGGTAATTTAATTTACAGTATTTGTGTATGTGACTCAGAAACAGCTTTTGCCACAATGAGGAATACTTCATTTTTAGCTAATATGCATGCCTCTGAGTTGCAGATTTGTACCACTCATGCTAAAAGCACATTGGGGCAGAAGTGTCTTCTGGCAGCCTATACATCATTCTAGAAATTTGTGGAACTTCCTTGATATTGCCCCATGTATTTGTTATATCATATCATAAAAGTTTACATTCTCCAGTGAATCACTGAGGCTTACAGTCAGTCATTAATGCCAGATGTTAAGAGTTTCATACTATGTATAAAAAGATATTGAAAATGCATGTTGATGCAAAAGCTGTAGTTCTATTAACTTTTTAAGTCAGATAGAGTACTATTTAAAAAAATTGCCCCTGATTCTGGACATTTATTCCCCATTATTTTTGTCTTTGGAGAGATACAGCAGGAACCCCTTACATATACTCACACATGCGTGCACGCGTGCACACATGCACACACACACACACACACACACACACACACACACACACACACACACACACACACACACACACACACACACACAGATATATACCCCTATTCTGGATTCCCTACCTAACCCCCCCTTACTGCTACCACATAGGCAGATATATAATCACACAGACACACAGACAGACAGTCAAACAGGGAGACACACAAACACTTCCACTAGAGGAACAATTTACCTGCTAGTTCGCCGGAGTGCATTGAGAGAATGACGTTTTAGTCGGTGATATTGTTCCACTATTCAATTATTAGAATTGATTATCAATTACGAAAAAACAAAATAGGCCAATTGTTATTGGACATTCAGGTGCTGGACAGACAATTAAAGAGACACACAAACACACACCATTAATACCCCTGCAGACATGCACACACACTGCCACACAAATGCACACACTCCCACCTCCCCACCTCTAAGTCTCTGCTAAACTATGCTGCACTTATCTGCACCATAACATCTTCAATAGAAGCCAATGGATGACCACAGCCTTTTGGCCAAGTTAAATTTCTCAGCTGGCTGTAGTAATTTACGCATCTGAGTGACTATCCAAATCATTGAGCACCATAAATTAGTAGCTGCAGGCATTTCCAGGGGGAGCACATGGCTAATTGGCATTAGCCAATCCCCTAGATTACATCATTACCCTGTACCATGGTTGGTGGGAACACCTTGTGTAGCGATACTTTCACTTGCAGAACATTACTGTGGTATGGCAGCCTCTGGATTGGAAATGGTTGCTGTGAGGGAGTGGATGTTCATGGTAAGGCTTACAGTCCACAGTAACCCTTTTTGTATCCTTGGAGAGTCTACACTACAATTTAAAAAAGCAGCTATGTTTTCAGTTATAGACAGCTAAGACCTAAATAAATACATCACATCCTAAATCTTTCAAGTAAAAAAGAATATAACAGTCACATACTTCCCCAACAGATACTAGCTACATAAGTTAAAAAGAAATTAACATTGTTGAAACAGTTACATTTAAGATCTATTCTTCTTCTTCTTAACACAGTGTAGTTGCATACTGTCAGGTAAAATTAATGATGATTTAGCAGGCATCTTCATTGCAATTAATGACTTGCAAACTCCCTTCACTATTGAACTGTTCATCTTACCATGCAAAATTGATCACTGAGACTGAAACTTGAAGATGCTTAATTGATACTTAAGGGAGCAGGAAAGTCATATATGTTCTACAATTCCTTTAAGATGGATAATAATGCACTATGAAATTCACCTTTAAAAATTATGCTGACTGTTGACCCCGACCAGCCTTTCTAAAATCTTAGAAAAAGTTTCCAGTAAATGCTATTGTCCCCCTAATGTTGCTTCTAGCATTACAGACCCTTGTTGATCAGACACTTGACACATATACAACCTTTCCAAGTCAGCTGTAATACTACTAATTAAATTAATGGTAGCATTAGTCAGGATTGACTATAGGTTTTCAGTTCAGCATGTCTCTAAGAAGCATTCTTTCTTCTGGAAGGCAGCCAGCACTCCCACTTTATATATCACTGCTCCCCCAGCAACTATCACTAAAAATGACACACAACAGAATATGCAGCATATCTTATGAATTGTGCTGATAAAATCTATATGAAATGCTAGCCAGTTTTGCACTGTTAGCCTTTTTAACCTTAGTAAGTATGGCCTGTAATTCTGATAACTCAGATTGTTTCTACAAGTGCGGACAATCTCTTTCAGCTAAGGTGGCTAGCCCTTCATAAAGCTCACTAGTTGCCTTATGGATAAATTCCAGCTGTTATCTGCAGATATTTATATAAAAGGTCACTGTTCTCTTCACATTCTACTCTGTCCTGATAGAAAGCCTGAAAGTGCTTTCTATTTCTGTCTGATTTGCCTTAAATGGGCACATTTTTGAAACAGTCATTGTAAAACTCTAAACACCTGACCTTTGTAGTAAAATCTGGAAAAAAATCACACACCAGCATAACAGAATCACAAATGGACTTTGAAATCAAAAATTAAGCACTTTTGTCTTTATTATTAAAAATAAGTACTTTCATCTTTTATTATTCTGATTAAGTTTGAGAATAACAGAATCACAAATGAACTATGAAAGCAAAAATTAAGTGGTTGTCTTTATTATAAAAATGAGGTGCTTTTGATTTTATTATTATGATGAAGTCTTTATTATAAAAATAAGTGATTTTGTCTTTACTATTCTAATGAAGTCTGAGAATAACAAAATTACAAATGGACTTTGAAATTAAAAATTAAGCCTCAGAATAATGTAATGACAAATGGATGTTAACAGTAAAAATTAAGTATGTTCACCTTTATTATAAAAATTAAGTGTTTTCCTCTATATTATTTTGAAATGAAGTATGTAGTTTTTACTTTCAAAGTCCATTTGTTATTCTGTTATTCTGGTGGCTTTGTTTTTTGTTTTTTTTTGACAATTTTGAAACAGCCTTTAACAATATAGTTTTGTGTTGAAAACAACTGTTTCTCCTGCAGTATACTTTTTAAGATTTACAGTCTTTCCCTCTATGCAGTTTATGTTCATAATATATCTGAACTTTCAGCACTGCTTCCAGTAGGCATACGTCCAATTAGTTATGTCACCTGCTCATGTATCCATCATAAAATAATCTGTATTCAACTTTTGTTTGAAATTTTCCCACCAAACAAACCATGAGAAATTCAATTCTCTCATCCTGAGTGATCTTGGCTCTGAGAACCCACATTCTTCAGGTTGCAGTTAATAAGATATGTGGATGTATAACCCTAGATGGCACCAGAGAGCAACATCACACCTCACTGAAGACAGCTGGAATGCTACATATTACAGCAAGACCAGAATTTCTTCTATCTGTTGGACTCAGAAACTAATAAACTATTCCTGCTGTCTACTTCTACTCACAAAACTCCAGCACTGACATTCTAATTATTCTCTTTGATCATCTCAGAGAATGCCATAACTTTGACAATGCCATTGCAGAGTAACACGATAGAGTATTTTCTAAAGTACCACCAGTAGATTGGAATTCATTACCACAGGGCATCTGAAAACTTTTAACAATTTCACTAAATTTAAGAAGCTGCAGTGTCAGCTTACTGATGAATACAAATGTTCCTGTTTTGATTAGGCTAACTATCTTACTCAGTGCAGCATATATAAATACATGTAAATATATAATAGTAACCTTTATTTAGCCTATTTTAACTAGGTTCCCTATTATGTGATCGAAGACGCATTCTTTCGAATGCATCTTGATCGAACTTGAAGGCACGAAATGGCAAAATACCGAAATGGCATATAAGCAAATTCTTTCCCTGGGAAAGAAATTGCTTGGTCACCTTCGTTATTTTGCTGTTTTCGTCACAGAGTTTTTAACTAGATTGTTTAATGAAATCTTGGAAAGTGAGAGGATGCCTGAGGAATGGAGAAAAAGTGTTTTGGTACCAATTTTTAAGAATAAGGGTGATGTGCAGAGCTGTAGTAACTACAGAGGGATTAAATTGATCAGTCACAGCATGAAGTTATGGGAAAGAGTAGTGGAAGCTAGGTTAAGAAGGGAGGTGATGATTAGTGATCAGCAGTATGGTTTCATGCCAGGAAAGAGCAGTACAGATGCAATGTTTGCTTTGAGAGTGTTGATGGAGAAGTACAGAGAATGTCAGAAGGAGTTGCATTGTGTCTTTGTGGATTTAGAGAAAGCATATGACAGGGTGCCTAGAGAGCAGTTGTGGTATTGTATGAGGAAATCAGGAGTGTCAGAGAAGTATGTAAGACTGGTACAGGATATGTACGAGGGTAGTGTGACAGCGGTGAGGTCTGCAGTGGGAGTGACTGATGCGTTTAAGGTGGAGGTGGGATTACATCAAGGTTCAGCTCTGAGCCCTTTCTTATTTGCAATGGTAATGGACAGGTTGACAGATGAGATCGACAGGAGTCCCCGTGGACTATGATGTTTGCAGATGGCATTGTGATCTGTAGTGAGAGTAGGGAACAGGTGGAGGAGACCCTGGAGAGGTGGAGATATGCTCTAGAGAGAAGAGGAATGAAGGTCAGCAGGACTAAGACAGAATATATGTGTGTGAATAAGAGGGAGGATAGAGGAATGGTGAGGATGCAGGGAGTAGAGGTGGTGAAGGTGGATGAGTTTAAATACTTGGGATCAACAGTTTAGAGTAATGGTGAGTGTAGAAGATAGATGAAGAAGAGAGTACAGGCAGGATGGAGTGGGTGGAGAAGAGTGTCAGGAGTGATTTGTGACAGACAAGTACCAGTAAGAATGAAAGGGAAGGTCAACAAGAGGGTAGTGAGACCAGCTATGTTATATGGGTTGGAGACAGTGGCATTGACAAAAAGGCAGGAGTCAGAGCTTGATGTGGCAGAGTTGAAGATGTTAAGATTTGCACTGGGTGTGACGAGGATGGACAAGATTAGGAATAAGTATATTAGAGGGTCAGCCCAGGTTGGAAGGTTTGGAGACAAAGCCAGAGAGGCAAGATTACATTGGTTTGGACATGTGCTGAGGAGGGATGCAGAGTATATTGGGAAAAAGATGCTAAGGATGAAGCTGCCAGGTAACAGGAAAAGAGGGAGGCCTAAGATAAGGTTTATGGATGTGGTGAGAGAGGACATGAAATGGAAACAGTTGATCTGCTGTGGCGACCCCTGACGGGAGCAGCCGAAAGAAGAAGAAGTGTGATCTTGGAGTTGGTATATTTAAGTAGGGGGTGAAGCCCCACACTTTATGTAATGTTTTAAAGTTGTTTTTTTTTTTTTGGAACAGCAGTTTTTTTCCCTGGGAAAAACAATAGCTGTTCTAAGTGTTCGGGATTGTAAGCTTTCGCTTACATGGGGTCGATAAATCAGCATTCGCTTTTTTAAGTGTTTGCTGATTTAATATAGACCTAAATCTATATATGATATTTGGTACTATGTTATCTTTGTAATTTTCACTGCTCTTTCTGCTTGTTTAATAAAATGTTTTTCAAAAAAAAAATCCTGTACAACTGTATAAATTGCATACTAATGAATATATACAAATATCTCATCTTAAAAGTTGACATATCTGCTTCATGTTACTGTCCTTACTTATTTAGAATCATTCATTCAGTGGCTAATTTCTATCCTTCCAATTGTTTATACTATATAAAATCATAGAATCATAGGATCATAGGAGGTTACTAGGCTATCGATCCAGAGGTCGTTTCAAGCCTAGCCGTTATACCATAGATACTCTAGTCAATACACAGGATCGCATTTATTAATGACTGCCCATGTTCAGGAGGGTTGTGGGTGCTGTCCCCAGTAAGAATTTATGGTGCTTCATCCACTCGCTCTGGTTCCTTTTGAACAGTGTCATAGAGGTGCTTTGCTTCACATGAATTGGCAGCCCATTCCAAAGATGTGGCAGTCACTGGGAGACAAATCTCTCCCTCCAACACATCCTAATCAAGTTGTAGGCCATATTTAGGTCCCTGGAATGGGTAGCTCTAGCCCCGTTTGATTTATGAATGTGCAGAAAATTCATTAGGTTTGGGTCAGAGATTATACTGTAAGCCAGACATAAGTCTCCACTAAAAAGTCTATACAATACAGAGTATAGTGACAGGGACTTTGGTTGTTCTGTTTAAGGCATGTGCTGGAGTCCCTTGATCTTCTTAGTTAGAAACCTCTGAGGTCTCCCCAATTTCTGCAGGTGCTTTGTATGGTACATGCCGAAAGGGGTGTTATACTCAGTTACGGGCCTGATTAGTGATGAGGGGTTACAACCTCCTTTGCTCTAGAGGCAGTGCCTTTGCTAATCAAGTGTGCTATGTAGAAATCCTTACTTACTACAGTAAACACATGGTGGTCAAAGTTAATGTCACAGTCTACTTGTGATCTCAGATCTCTTACCACTTCGTAGGTACATAGGATATTGTTAATTCGATAGTGTGAAGGGACATTGTTTTTATCGAAAGGAATATCATGCATTCTTAGTTTTGGCCTGAACATCTGAGAAGTATATATCAAACAGCAGGGGGCTCAGCACTGACTCTTGTGGCACCCTGCTGGTGACAGGTCTGCTGGTTGATGTGGAGTCACCCACTTTGATAGTGTGTGTCTGGATTGTGAGCCAGTTAGCAGCCCATCTTACAACAAAGGGGTTTACATTCAGTTTGCTAAGTTTATCAGTAATGCCTAAGTGTGGGATTGTATCAAAGGCCTTCAGTACTGTACTATTATGCAGTCTTGACTCTTTGGTTCTATTCATTTTGTGTATCTTCATGTCTTATATTACAACTTTCACTTATCGTTGAATGTTAAACACTGTAACTTCCTATTTGGCTTGGGTCACAGCTGAAAATAACTTGTAGACCAACCCACTTGTACAAATAAATAAATGAACAAAATGAGTAAGTATATAAATAAGTAAACCTTGGTAGGAACGCCAAGACAACAACTTGTGAGACACCATATCACCTTACATTTTTATATCTGGGGCCCATACCTTGATTTCTGCAATATGCCCCTGGGCTATCAACATACTGTGATCTCACAAAACCCCTACAAAACATTCTTTCATTCTTCATTGCCAACTTTATCCAACTTAGGGCTGTGGGGAAACCAGATCCTATCAAAGAACTTAGTGGGTCCAAGGCGGAGAAACTAATCCTGGACAGGATGCACGTCTGTGGTAGAACACACACACACACACACACACACACACACACACACACACACACACACACACACACACACACACACACACACACACACACACACACTCATACCTATAAGCAGTTTAGAGAATCCATTGTCTAACTGCTGTATTTCCTTGGGACATGTGAGAAACCAGGGAAACCCATGTGGACACAAGGAGAAAAAAACGCAATTTGGAATTTAACTGGAGAGCTAAATGCTTTGAGGTAGCAGTGTGGACTGTTGCTCTACTCTGTCACCCTTTGTCAAATCAAACATATAGTCTGTTGCTAAAGAACTATTCCTGCATCTACAGTTTTAAATGGAGTTATAACTGCATGTAAAAAAGTCTTCAACCTAGCCAGTAATATCATGCTAATCTATTTTATTTATTTATTTACTTTGTTAAACAGTTAGGTGGACTGGTTCCAGGACTCATTTTTGGCCTTGATCTGAGCTGTTGGCATTGAAATTTTAGAAATAATAATAACATACTTTTTATAGTGCAATACAAAAGCAGCAGGGATATGGGACAGTGATATTTGAAGAAATTGTGTTGCAGAGTACTAAAATGTTATCAGTAACAATTGAACCCCCACCCAGCATAAAGTGACCATTAGTAAATAAAGTTGCAAATTAGAAAAATATCCATTCTGTCATTAAAACTGGGGGTTACTGTGGGGTAATAAACATAAATAATCCTATAGAAACCATAATCCTTGTTATATTCACAGTGAAGTAAATCTGAGACAGTCCTACACTAAAATCAGCAACCAGGATGTATACACTTGCTCACCCAGAATACAACACTCCCCCCAAGCATTCAACCTCACAGTTCTAACTTATACCTGTTCAAACTGGATCTTAATTTAAATAAACCTCACAATTAAAACACAATAAAACCTTGAGAAACAACCTTCTAAGTACAATTGCTATGCCATTCTTGAGAATTATACTGGACAAAAAACATGGCCTTATTTCTGAGTATTTTTGGAGATAGGGCATCAGCTTTCTACTATCTTTATCTTTCTATCCTTTTTATGTTTTCCACTTTTGGTTCTATTCCTAAAAAGAATAGATATCCCTTTTTCTAACATCTTCAAGATATATACTAATCACTCTTTTTCTTCATCTCTCATTTTACCCCAGCTTCATCCTTAGTGGTTAGAAAGGTAGTTATTGAGCTCTTATCACCTTTCTCTTGTTCAATTAATCCATATTTTCTGCTGTTTTATGGTTTACAAAGTGTAAAGCTATTTTCAGGCTCCCATCAAAACCCTGTTTTGTCTCATCATGTAACACATATTCCTTGTTAAAGGCAGACAGTTTGGAAACGATTCATCTCAAATTGCATGTATTGCCCACGTCATGCAAATTGCACAGATGTAAAGGCGACTCACATTTATAGCATTGTTTTCATCTGCCTTTGTTATATATAATCCCATAATGTTTGTCAGGAGAAAAACATTAAGCAAATGTGTTTGTCTACTGATGTAAACTAGGTCTGCTAGTGCTTGCCAAAATCAGTCTCGATGTGATCTCTTTCCATTCTTTTTTTTCCAAGTGCAGTAGCAATTGTACAGTTTTGGATAACTAAAATAGCAGTTTACATATTAAAAATGTCAGTCCTACATTAAATATGGATAATGCAAAACGTTAACTGTATAGAAGGACCCTCCAGAAAATGTTGTAAGCTAGTAGAAACCAATGCAGAATACTGCATTGCAGGCAGGAGGATTCCATTTGAACACATGAAACATTCCGACTGCCTAACCACTCTAGTTATGGGTTTTTGTCTTTCTAAGAGAAACCAACAGACTGATACATAACAACATCAGTCAACATTCTTAAATAACTTCTCTCACAATGACTCACTATCCTATCACTCATTGCAGACTATCTAATAAAGTACTTCCTCCATCCACCCAAAGTCCCCTTCAAACCACTAGTTCCATAACAACTGTTACCCTATACACTACAGTCTCAGTACAGATATGGTGGTATAAACTCATAAATAGCACTATCTGCATAAAAAAGGAGGTAACTAAATATCAGACTAACCCTCTACTCACAGCAGAATCCTTTGCATAAAACAGCAATACCTTCTGTTTTCCTTCAGCAACTACTACTACTAGTTACTACACAGCTCTGAAATACACTGAACCAAAAACTGGCCCCCCAACCCTCCACCAATAATCATAACCTTTCCGCGTGTACTACTAATTTTAAGAGAATCACCACTGCTTGCACTGCTTGTATAAATACAAATAACTTTAGCAATAAATGGGCAACAACAGAGAAAAGGATGCTGCAATGTAACCTACCATTATAGAAATGAATATATTATGACTGAAAGGCAAGCATTGCTCTCATCTTCATTTTTTTGGATCTTCATTTTTTACTGTCAGACACTTACCTACATATCTCATAAGCAGTACTCCACTATGTCCTACTCTTTTTCCTTGAATACTCTGAAGTCCTTTAAATGTGTTTTTTACAACTTGCCAAAGCTTCTCAGGGAACACTGGAGACGGAGGCAGTATATTTTTTTATATATCTCTCATCCCTACACATACATCTATTGTTAAACACAGCTCCATATCTTCTCCCTGTCCACTAAATAATGTCTCACTCTGCCTTATCATCTAGCTTCCTGACGACTACTGAAAATACAGTCAGAAAGAACTTTTCATTTCCAAGAAATACCCCTCCATGGAAAAGAACAGTTAATGCATGGTTAATGTTTTCCAAATGTACCAATGAGCTACTGTTTCACTGCTTGTTTGTAATTAGCTATCTGGGCTGCAGTGTGTACACTACTAGGGACTCCAGCCCATTTACCAAAACATGATGATGACAAACAAACTCAAGTGTACCTTCACAGCTGAGAGACTGTTAAAATCAAACTTTAATAAAAAATTAAAAAATGTGTAGCGTGTGCGGAGCGAGAGCTAGCAAAACCCAATAAGCGCTTTCAGCATATAGCCTTCTTCAGATCATGACACGTGGCATAGATCTGGCTTAGATATGTAAATGGGTCTTTGAAGGCTTGCTGCCTATTGGTTGAGCTTCAGAAAGTGTTGCCCTGACAGGGTAACTAATGAATGTGTTCTACTGGGTCAATCAGAAGGTGTGCCCTGTAATTTTATGATTTGATTGGTTGACGTTCTTTTAAATAAGAAGAGAGGGCTACAGGAAGTCACGATCTGAAGAAGGCTATATGCCAAAAGCACTTATTGGGTTTTGCTAGCTCTTGCTCGCTCCATTTATTGGTTTTTAGCTACACATTTTTTATTTTTCATTAAATTGTGGTTTTAACAGTTTCTCAGCTGTGAAGGTACACTTGAGTTTTTTTTCTTTGTCTGTCTTTTCCTCTGTGTACCAATTGTGGTTCTTAGAGCTCTTGCTGAGTTACCTTTACTAAAACATGGTCAATTATAATATCAGTCCACCCAGCAAGACGTATGTAAGTATTAGCACACCATGCACAAGAATATTACTTAACTATATTTAACCAACTCTACTTTGAAACTGAGTATTATAGCAAATGTAAAGTATGACAAAGGCAAATTATAACAAAACAAAGTAACTTAACTGTTATAATAGCTATGTAATAACCCCTCCAAACAAAAATGATAAAATCATATTTTAAATATGTTTTGAATGAAAATCTAATTTTCCAATGTTGCGAGACAATAATCCTTCTCCTAAATAACACAACATGAGAAAGGGCTTAATTTCTTCTCCTTTAGCTAAAGTGTTGCCATAGAGCTGCCTGTCTCTGTGAGAAGCTTCAGTTAGTTTTTATCATACCTTGAATATAATACAGCCTCACTAATTGTTTTTCTTCAATTACTTTGCCTGTAGTGGGGACCCACTCTGTTCTGCCCTCTCCATACTCAGGCTCCACTCTGCTCCCCTACCCTACCCCCATTTCTCATCCACCACCACTACCACTAAAATTAAAGCAAATTAACTCCACTGACAGCTCCTTTACAACCATTCAGTGCATCCAACTAACAATCATTCCCAGCCTCACTCTCTGTACAAGAGGTAGGTCACCCAACTTCCTACCTTCCAGATTTTCTCAAACCCACAATAATTGTATTTCATCCTATCATACTCACACTCATTTTTTTCTAAATTACAACCTTTACCAAACATCCCCCCACTTCTCTCGCTCATTGTCAACTTACATACTTGTTCTTGAATAACTTTACACTACTGTTCTACTGCCCACATGTCTTTCTTTCTCTACCCTACCTAATCTAATACACCATAGTTGACATCTGACCTTCCTTCACACAGTACTCACTACATCAAGTACTATACTCCTTCCAACCATGTATCTTTTAGAAACCACTAAACCTTACAAACTCTCCAACACACCCTCCCACTTCTTATACCATACAACATGATGAACCTGCAACTAATTTCACTAGTATTCCTTACCATACTTACACAGATAAAGAACTATCAGACTCACATCTCACCCAAAACTACCTCACAAACCAACTCTCACTCACATATGCCATTCATAACATCACTCTCCTTTTGCATCTCACCCAAAATATATACTCTGACTCCCACAGCCTCTTTAACTACAAATATGTAACAACTAACCTAAAATCAATACATCTCCTCCTTAAAATACATCTAAATTGAAATGGTACTTCAGCCTCCATCTTTCCAAGACTCATCTAAAACTCCTTGGTGGCATCCATCCAAACCTAGCCCTGTTACTGTGTCATAAACTGTATCAACATCCCCCATTCCCCCAAGTCTCTCACTACTAAGTACCAACAAATCTGACCTAATACTACTTAATATTAACCTAAAAAGCATTTGCAAGAAACTCCAAGGATTCCAGACAAGCCTCAAATCCTACTCCCAGATATAGTCGTAGTTACTGAAACCTGGAAAAAAACATACATAAAAGACAATGAAATACTACCCCAGGATATAGCATTTTCAGAATAGACAGACAAAACAAATGAGGTGGAGGAATAACAATTGTATCCAAAAGCTACATAGAACTTAACCTCTATCAACATCCCCTATCCATATTTAACAATGCAGAGTATTTAATAACAATGCTCAAATTTAACAATAGAAAAAGCATCTGTATCACTGGACTCTACATCCCACCTGGACAAAATGTAACTACAGTAGAACACCTACTGCAATCACTGTCTGACAGTATACTCCACAAAACAATGATAATGGGTGATCTCAACATAAACTGGGATCCAAATCATGCAACCACGCATTAATGAATCTCTTTGGAGTCTCTCAGCTGATAAATGGGACTACTACAAGAGTGGCCACCTTTTCTTACTTACACTATCAGAAGCTATCTAACCACATGCAAACAGGTAACATATAAACAGGTACACAATATAGAGAACTTTAATGTAAACAATTTCATATCCACTCAAACTCTACAACTGAAATATCCTAAAAACATGTCACTAGATGATGCAGTAACCCATTTCAGTAATACTTTCCTAAACATCCTAAACTTACATGCACCACTCAGAACAGACAGAGTTAGGTCAAACCCAGCAGCCTGGTTAACAAAAGAAACAAGGCAGGTACTTCTTCAGAAAGATAAAGCTTAGAAACTATGGTCCAAAAGCAAATTCAAATCTAACTATCAACACTTTAGATATTTAAGAAATCTTGCAAAGAAATTAATGATAGATGACAAAAAATCCTATTTCTTCAACCTCCAAATTTCACACCAAAACAATCCCAAACTGTTTTGGTCTTTTGTTAACACACTTCTGCACCTTGGCCAAACAACAACAACTCCCTCAACTGATAACAACATAGACAATATAGCAACCCAGTTCAGTTCTCACTTTATAATCACTATACTCTTTGTTACTAAACAAAACTCTTCCACCACCCTCACTATCTCAACCTCATCTAACAACAACACAATAACTTACTCTTTCTACCCAGTCCCAACTGCTACCATAAAAACACGTACTGGACCTCAGACTAACAACCTTAGCAGCTGATAACCTGCCAACAGAATATGTGAAGCTCACTGCCAATGCCCTGGCTTTTCCTGTCTTAGTATTAATTAACTGATCAATATCAGAAAGCCATGCCCCAACTACCTGGAAAAAGTCATTCATAATACCATTACATAAAGGAGGAAATTCAACTGACCTGTCCAGTTACAGACTTATTGCTATATTGCCGTTACTATCAAAAATTCTAGAAAAATGTATCCATTCCAACTCCTCAAATATCTTAGTAACAACAATCTTCTGTCCACAACCTCACATCTTTTCTACCCTAGTCATAGCACAACTGCTTTTCTTAGCTTCACCAGTATTATCAACCAAAATAAAAATAATAGAAATCTAGTTCTGGCACTCTTCTTGGATCTGTCAAAGGCCTTTGACACAGTATCCCATGAAAAACTTCTCACCAAACCCATATCTAGGTCTTACTCCATCTATTCTCATCTGGCTTCATAGCTATTTCACAAATAGGGAACAATCAGTAAAATGGAAACATCAGTTCTCCCCCTTCCTCTTAGTCACATTCGGAGTTCCACAAGGCTCAACGATGGGACCACTACTATTTAACATATTCATCAACAACCTCCATACTGCCATGAAACAGGCACACATAGTTCAGTACACAGTTGATGCAGCCATGATGTCCTGTTCCCCAACACTAAAAACTCTCTAAGAAACTACCCAAAAGTCCTTCTCTGTAGACTCTTGCCTAAACACCGCACACTGCAAACCTACTCCTAAATGCTAAAAAGACCAAACTTGTGCTGTTTTTACCAAAACAATATAATGATCAGAAAAAAATAAGTTCCACATTGTCTCATCTGACAAAACAATAATAGAAACAGTGACAGAAGCCAAACTACTTAGAGTAATCATAGATGACAAACTCAAATATGGCCGCCATATTCATCAAGCTGTCAAAAAACACATACAAAACTTGTGTCTTTATATAGAGTAAAGCAATATCTTACAGTATTCACAAGCAGATCTATAGCATCTACTTACCTACTCCCAACTCCTTTGTATGCATCCTCCATTTTCACAAATCTTAACAGTATGTTCTGTTCTAAACTTAAAACATGCTATAATAAAGTATCTACATTTGCCACATACTCACCCACTAAAATCCATCATTGCACAGCCCTGAAGGAACTCAACTGTCAGGAACTCCCAAACCAGTTAACCTACTCTCAACTCACTACAGCCCACAAACTTATCCATAAGCTAGATAACTGCACCTCTTTAAAAACACACTGCATCCATAGACTCCAATAACAAATCCTTCCCAGCTGTAAGTAAATCAAAAAACACTGCAAGAAACTTACTGTACTTTTACTGTGTTATAAAACTATAGAACTTCATTCCACTACAGCTAAAACTTAAAGAAAATGACAAATGCTTTAAAAGCTGACTAAAACAGCATCTACAACACTCCTGGCTCTGCTCTTGCTCTTCACCTGGTTAATACCTACCAAAGTAACTTATTAAGCTACTGTACCACCAACAAAACCATGCCTCACCCTTCCTAACACATCACATGTAGAACCCATCATGATGGTGAGCTTAGTACAATTTCAATTAAACTCCCTAACTTTTAAACTCCTAAACAACAAACACTGTCTCCCTTTTGCAAAAGTCCATCATGGTCCAGAGGCTTAGCTCATCTGTTTACCAGTGAAGCACACACTCTCATCAGACAAACGTTGAATAAAGTCCTGCTTGAGAAGGCATTTACCATATTGTAACAGCAGTTTTGGAATGCACTAAGGTTCACAAGGCTATAGTTATATAACAGACAGATGACCAGGGCCTTTTCAAGCCCAGCTATGCAATCCAACACAATTGTGTTTCTATGTATGTTGGGCATTTATTAGGAGGGGTATATTAATTATGAAGGTTCTAGTGGGCATGTGGGGGGGGGTATGTTAGCTTGGGATTACTGTCTGTTATTGTCTATCAGACACATGGAGGCCAGATCCAGGGTAATTTCCAATTTCCCATCCATTGGTCAAGGTTATGCTTAAACAGGGTTATGAGTGGACTCTGCTTCATGTGCATGGGGAGCCTGTTCCAGAGCATGGGGAACCCCTGAGACACAGATCTGACTCACCAACATGTCTTACTTATGTCACAAGCAAAATTTAAATCCTTCAGTATAGTGTTTCTGATGCTGTTCATTTTGTAGATGTGGAAAAGGTCCATCAGAGCTGGATCCAAAGATATTTTGTATACCAGGCATAGATCACCTCTCAGCCTGTAGGAGACAGAATATAGAGATAGGGCTTTCAGGCATTCCGCATAGAATAATGTGTTTATATCCTGGATTCTCTTGGTAAGGAACCTTTGTGGGTGTTCCTGCTGTTGCATATGTTTGGTCAGATACATGCAGAATGGGGTATTATAATTAATAATGGGTCTGATAAGAGCAGAGTAAAGTGGCATTATGACCTCCTTGAACCTGGTTGCCATGCTGTTACTTATAAGGTGGGTTACCTTATAAGTAAGGGCCCAAAGATGTTAGGCTGCTAAAGGACTACACTGCTGTCAGGGAACTACTTCTTATAGGTTACAGGAGGAATACAAATGTATGTGCCTGTGTAATAGATAGATAGTGCATGTGCCTAAATAATGTCTTACTGAATATCAAATAACAGCTCCAGTTTGCACCACTGTATTAAAATTGTAATAAACTGTGTATGTTGTATTATGTTAAAATCAAAGCTGTACAGCAATATCTTTCAGATATATTCTTGCATTACATACTTCTTCCTATGCTCTGCTAATACTATCCTATATATCTGTCTGCTCACAGATTGTTAAGGCTAGTTTGTTGTAAACTCTACCAATGTGCATGCAAATGGAAAATACTGTAAATATTAGCCCCCCCCACAATATATCTTTTTGTTGATATCTTAGACTATCATTGTGCTCTTAGCTCAGGTGATGGCTGAAAATGGTCCTTGGACCAGCCCACCTAACCAATTAACTAAGCAAAATAAGTAAGTAAATGAATTAATTAATTACCATAAAACTTACCATAAAACATACAGAATTTTTGCTGGGAGTTTATTTAAGTTTATTCTGTGCATACTCTGTCCCAAAACTGAATTATTTTCCTTTTGTCCTGAGGTGACAAGCTCACAATTTTATGAATTAAGTACCATGTAACATACCTTTTTGGTGGTGTAGTGGTAAAGAGTTTACACCTTTATTAGGCAGCTTTACTATGTTATGACTGTCATCAAGATGTCCTGGTTACTGTTAAGCACTGCTGCACGTATCCCTCAACTGTCCAGATTTTCACAGAATTTCCAGTTTTTTGCTTCATATTTTCAGTCTGTTTCTCATAAAATGTTTGGTTTTCTGGCAAATCATTAAGGATTGAAGTAAAAAAATCATGACAGATGTTTGGATTTCAGATTTCATAGTCTTCAGAAAATTCATTCAGATGCAAAACCTGTTATGCTATTAACTTTCTAAGTTTATACGAGTAATATTTTAAAATTGCCCCTATTTTTGGGCCTTTGCCCCCCCCCCCACAGTAATTATAGTTTGTCCAGATGTTTGATGTTAAGATGTTGAGAGGTATGCATAATGAAGGCTTAAATAGGTTCATAAGTAAGAATGAGGACAGCTTCCCTTGTAGGCCATTTTAAGCCTAGCTAACGTCCCTCAAAGATGAGAATTAAATCCTGTACCTTGTGTCTATAAAGTAAACACCTTAATCATTATGCCAACCCCCAACCCCACGTGTTAATTTTGTTTTATAATTTGTACCAAATACATTGCAAAAAAATGGAGGAATGGGCACTGGATCATAATGTGCAGACCTGTTTTGTTCATGTTTGCTCAGCATAATGTATGCATGCAAGTGTGTGTGTATGCATGTGTATGCATGTGTGCATGTGTGTGTGTATGCGTGTGTGCGTGTATTGTGTTAGTAAGTTCCTGTGCAACTCTGATGCATTGTCTGGTAGAGGGAACATTAGGGTTATCTCTAATTTTGCTAGCATTCATTTCAGGGACATGATAATACACCACTGATGAGATGTTGCTCACTGTGGCTTTATCATGCTCTGGAATCACAGAATATTACTGTCACACTATTGGGCGGAATGGCAGTGTCCAAATAGCTCTGGTGGCAATATCATTTTGAATCCTGGCCTACATATTTTCAACATTAACCTCAGTTTTAACTTCAGCATTATTGTAGTGTCTGTAACCAAGCACTGTGCAGAGGTAGCAATAATACATATGAATAAAACAAAAAGTAAAAAAAAAATAGAAGCACTACAAATTAGTGTAAAAATGATAAAACAGTCAAACAACATTAAGTAAAAATATGAACTTGGCTGAATGCTAAAATAAAGTATGATGCAAAAAGATCTACTGATGTCAGACTATATACTCAGTAGCTATATGACAATTTAAAAATAAAAGTATGATGCAGGAAACTCCATTAAAGTCAAATTACACACTTGTGAATTATATGCTAATTTAAATAAATAGATCTTCGGAAGCACATGAAACTGGCTCTCTACTAACACAATTTGGATCACTGGATGAGGAATTGCAAAGTCAGACCTTGGGTAGTGTCTGTGTCCATTATGGACAGGGGCAGTCTATAAGATACTCAAGGCATAGGCACAAATCCATGCCATTCTTCTGTCCCAAGGGGCCAAGTATTGGGTAAAATAAAGTTATATTGGCTAGGCTTGAAAGGGCTCTTAAGCCATTAGCCTAGCAATTTCCAATGAACCTACGAATTTATAAAGGACGCAGGTCTTGCAATCTGCTTTGCTCCTCATCACATCATTACTTCTCTGCCTTTCCGCTCTTTCACCACATGCTTGATCACCAAATTTTAATATACTTTGTAATAAGTTCTGAAGGTATCATCCACTTGAAGTTTCTCTAGAGTCGCAACTACCACCTGATATGACCCTGTCAAAAGCCTTATTAACATCTAGGGTTACTAAATAACTAAAATGCCTGAGGCTTCTTTACGATAGCTTCCTCCTGTCATCTTTATATGATGTCCCCATCTCCCCTGACACTCTACATTGGTTTAACCTAACTTGCAAAATCTTACCTAAAATTTCATATTTACTGTTATATGGTATGATTGTTTTTGATTTGTCTAACAGATCCCTGAACTTCTGTACCCAGATAAATCTAACCACATCTGTGTAAGCATGTTTCAAATTCCTACCCCCTCCCACTTCCCCCATGCCAGTCTTCTAATTGCCATGGAATCAGTCAGCTGATCTTCTCATCCTTATAAATCATTCTTAAACCATCCACACTAACTGAACTTTCTGAATTCAGTAATTTTTGAAATGGCTTATGTGATGTAGTATGACTTACAGCTTCATGCACCAGCCTTTCCATACCTGTACCACAAAGGTGACCCGACTACAAACAAGTCATATAAATACTATTCAGATATTCTTCTGTTCCTCAAATAATCCATAAAAACTTTTAGGCTGCTTGCCTTCTAAGGTAAACAAGATCATTTCTTTTGACCTTGCTCTGCAGACCCCTGTCTCTTACAGCAGAGCTGAAGTTTCTGTTCAGTAGCCTTACACAACAAATACTCCTTAATGACCATCTCCCTGTTTGCTGCCAAGGCTAGAAAACCATGGATATCCTGTACAATAGTATCATAAACCAGGTGCACCTTCTATGTACACCTAATATGTCTATATGTTTATCTTATTTTATCCTTACGTACCCTCACTATTCCAGCCATGAACCATGAAACACACACAAGTTTGTATGGTTTCTACATAGTTGATAAAAGGTTATTTCCAGTTAAGTTATCAACAACATTTCGGTGTCTGACATCAAAATGCCAACCCTTACAACATTTGCACTGGAGGTTTAAAAAAAAGACCCACACTGTCTTATGTTTTAAAATGCAATAGATGTGTCTGTATCCACCACTAAAATCTATCACTGACAAAACTGAAATCAGTCTTAGACCTGAACTAATATCTGCAATATGTCTATTCCTCCCCAACAACTCTTTCATTTTGAATTGTCATACTTGCTTTCACATCCATACTTATTTACAATTTCTCAACCCACTATCCCATATCATGGGGCAGTTAAAATCTCCAAGTCTAACGCCTGACTAACCATCATTAAACGTAACTTTGTATTGTTGGCATGACAGAGATCTTTTCAGAAGTATCGCTCTCCTGCAGAAAAAGTGCATGCTTTGTGTAAAGCAAAATATTTCACTGACTATCTTCAAGTCTAACTTTGATGCATGCTTAGGAAACTGCACATTTGCCCCAGGCCCAATCCCCCTATGCCATATGGATGGGGGAACAAGAAATTGGGTGCATCAGTGGGTCTGCAATGGTTAGGTTTCAAATTGATGAACTTGTTTATTGCTTAGAAGCAACCTACAAACCTATGAACCTATAAGCCTAACCTACAGCAGAATGTATCCTTGAAAACAAAGCAACAAGTCTGTCATTATCTACAACTGAAAATCCCAGCAAGTCCATGACAGGGGCTGTCTGCAAAAACACAACTAGCCCCTGAACTTATTGTGGAATAAGAAACTGATATATTGAAATTTAGTCAAAAATAACTCAGAGGTTGATCAGACTGAAGCACAGTGAAATTATTAGCATCATTTTTAGCCTAATTTCAGCAACTTCATCAGCAAAAAGCTGTGCATCAGTCTTGCTAACTGAGGTAGAAAAAACTTAAATTTATTGGACATCCTGGACTGTACAAACTGCCCCATTCTGCATTCCAGAACATTCAAATTTTGCATTCATATGAGAGATTTTTTGATTGGTACACTGAATATTGGTCATCCCATTCAAGCTTGTCCTGTTAATACCCCTATCTGAACTCCTCCTTTGGTCCAAGCCTTCTAAGACCACATGGCTCTGAACTGCACCAGTGTCCATGACTTCTAGTCAACAGTGGACATAACCGCTGGGGCATGGCAGTTGAGAGCACTGATAATAGCCTTATTACAGACCTTTATAGCGTTATAGGTTCTGACATCACCAGGCATGAGGTCAAAGAAACTATGTGCCTAGCACTGATTCCCATTTTCATTGGAGCACTGTCTGGTTAAATGACTTGGTGAGAGTTACATAGGATCACAGGATCATAGGATTATAGGAAGTTGCTAGACTAATGGATCTGGGGCCCTTACAAGCCTAGCCAAGAGTTTATTCCCAAAAAAGAAACCTCAGTCAGCACCTGTCGCCCCTGTCAGTAAGAGACACAGGTGGAACACCTGGAACAAATTTGTGGTTTTTCATCTACTCATCAAGGTTGCGCTTGAACAGGGTCAGCGAGGTACTCCATTTGACATGTATGGGAAGTCTATTCCAGAGACGGGGCAGTCGCTGGGAGACAAACCTGTCTCTCCAGCAGGTTTTATTGATGTCACATATTAGATTTGGGCCTTTGGAGTGGTTAATGCACAAGAAGTTAGGCTTACAGACATGGAGCATATCTAGTAGGGCAGAGTCTGATATTGCCTTGTAGGCAAGACACAGATCATCTCTAAGCAATCTGTATGATTCCGAGTAGAGTGATAGTGATTTGAGTCTGTCCATATAGGACAGGTGTTGGAGGCCATGGATTCCCTTTTTGAGGTATTTCTGTGGCCTTTCCAGTTGGTGCAGGTGTTTGGAGAAGTATATACCAAACCGGGTGTTATACTCAATTACTGGCCTAATGAGGGAGGAGTACAGAGAGGTAATAACCTCCTTTTTTCTGGATGCAATCCATTTACTTATGAGATGAACCAAGTAAAAGGCTTTCCTGACCACTGCTGCTACATGATGGTTGAATGTGAGATTGTTGTCAACTTCAGTGCCCAGGTTTCTCACCAAAGGTTGTGTGCTTAGGGGGTTGCCGTTGACGTGGTAATAAGTAGGGACCGTGTTTTTGCCGAAAGGTATGATAATACATTTTTTGTGTTTAACTTAAGGCCATGACTTTGGCACCAGTCATGTGTTGTTGTGAAACTGTCTTGCAATTTTGCAATATGTTAACATCATTTGGGGAGTCATTGACAGCACCTAACTTACAGTGATCCACAAACTTGGCCACAGGCCTTTTGTCTTTGGACCTCTGAGACGTAGTTGCCAAAAAGTAGAGGTCCCAGGATAGATCCCTGGGAACACCACTAGTGACAGGTCTGCTGTTGGAGGTGGAGGCAACTATTTTGACTTGTGGGTCCTATCGGTGAGCCAAATGGCCACCCCCCTGATGAGTAGGGTTTTATGCCAAGTTATGTTAGCTTTTCGATGATGCCTGAGTGGGGGATTGTGTCAAAAGCCTTGGTCAAGTCAAGGTAAGCTGTATGTACTAACTTTTCCTCATCCAGGGCCTTGGTGACAATTTCAAAGAAGTCAACCCTTGATGAATCCGAAGTGGGTGGGGTCAAGTGCTTGGAGATTGATTATGTCCTTGTTTATGATATCCATAATAATACACTCCATGGCTTTACAGATCAGACTTGTCAAGTTATTGGGGCGATAGTTTCCCGGGTCAGTAGTGGCACCACTTTTGTGCAAGGGGATGACAATGGCAGTTCTACTCTCTGCTGGAATGAAGCCTGTACTTAGGCTCTGGTTGAATTGGGTGCTTAATGGTGGAGGTAGTTCTTGCTGGAGATGGTGCAGAATACAGCCTGGGATACTATCAGGTCCCATAGAAGCTGTGTTCTTTGCCTTGGATAGGGCCTTTAACACTTGATCTATGGAGATGTGAGGTTCAGAGCAAGTACCGGGGATGTCAAATGGGCCTTTGGGGGGAATAGGAGAGTGAAGTTTGTGCTGAACCTATCTGCTAACAGGTTGGCTAAGTCAACAGGATCAGTGTAAGTGGTACCATTAACTACTAATTTGGAACAAACCTGGGCTTTGCCATGGAGGTTCCTGACATAACTGCAAAAGGCTTTGTGGTTTCTCTTTGTTTTAGAGGCTAGTTTCAATTCATAATTGAATTTGGAGGTTTTCACTAGTGATCTAATTTGTTTGTTGAGGCTGGGGAGGGAGTTTTTCCAATTTGGAATTTATTCCTTTTTACCCTTGGACAACAGTTTTTTCCTTTTGTTGTAAAGCCTGTTGATAGAGGATGTCCACCAGACAGGTTTGTGTTTCCTTGAGGAGCAGGTTTTAGTTCTGTTGGGTATAGCTGAGTTCATGCAGTTGTACAGATGCTTGTATTCTGCATTGGCATACTGTTCAGCATAGTTGTCTGCATCCTCTGTGAGAGACAGTGGTGTGAAGCTACTGATACCCACCCTTAAGAGGTTGTAGTCAGCTTTTGATAATTATTTTAGCCTGATTATTGATGGGGGGGGGGGGGTTGGGTGGGATAGAAACTTCGAATCAGACAGACATATGATTTGATTTCACCAGGGAAGAATGTACTATGGAGGTGGTGCAGGGGTCACCCATGTTGGTAAGAACCAAGTCCAGAATATTATCTCCCCTTGTGGGGGATGAGACAAGCTGGTCTAGTGTGTTTTATGCATTAGGGTAGGAATAGTTCACCCAGTCTATAATGGGGTAGTTGAAGAAACCAAGGATCAGGGTGTTAGAGGGTACCTTGATGGAGTTAAGTAGGTCCAGGTAGCAGGAGTGGGTGTTCTGAGTCATGGAGGGAGGTCTATAGTTGGTTATAACTTGAATGGGTGTCTTGTGAAATGTCAGTTGCACCTGGAGTAATTCAAGTGCATCATGCTGGCAAACCAGTCTGGAGGTATGCCTGTCCTTAATGAAGATAGAGACTCTACCACCCTTATTCTTCCCGACTTCATTTTGGGGTCAGAATGTGTGGAATGAGGTATAGCCTGGGAAGGCAGTGGTGCTCTTTGCAGCCCTGAACCAAGTTTCTGTGACCGCATGGACATTGGCATCTTCCAGTGTGAGGAGAGCCTCCAGTGAGTGCATTTTCAGTTTAAGGCTCCTAGCATTAAACAGAATGACCTTCAATTTGCTTTCTGACAAATCTTTTATGTTGGAAGATTTGTCTTTGGGACATTGCCTAAAAAAGGCACAATGGGGGAGGCAGGAGCCTTGGCCAGGATCCAGAATGCCAGGGGTAACAGGTGGATGCCATCTCTGGCAAAGCATTGAGGCATGTCAACCATGTTATCCCAGGCAGACAGACATTGGATCCCCTTGGAAAGACACCAGAAAGTAAGCCAATTATTGAAGTCAATTATTTTTTGTTGGTATTGTGGTATCATTCTTGGTGAAGGTAGGATGCTGCTTAGGGCTAGGATCATACCTGCCTGGGACACATACTGTGAGAGCTCAGTCATGTCTCTCTTCATATAGTCCAGGGAGGTGCATCTCAAGTCATTCACACCAACATGTACATTGACAGTCATACTTGTACCTGTTGTGGAGACACTTAAGTGCATCCGTGATGTGGTGCATTCTGACACCTGACAGACAACTGACTGCGACTTTCTCCTTGTCGAGCCTGGTGAGGGGGATATTGGTGTGTCTCACAACTGAGTTGCCAATGACTAGTGTGTTTGGTTTATTGTTATGCCTTATGGGCTGCGTTGGTTTATTGCTATACCTTATGGGCTGTGTTTGTTAGACACTGGTGTGTTGTCTGCTGTGTGTGATGTGTTTGGTGTTGTGTGTGCAATGTTTGTGAGTGTGTTTTGGAGGTCTCTGTTGTTTAGGTAAGTTTTTATTGAGAACCTCTGCATATAGCAGGTGAATGGAAGATAAGGAAATTAAAGACTGGATTACAAGTAGTAGCTAGCTAACAACTCTTAAGACAAACCTTCTGTGCTAACTGCAGACAGCACTGGGCTTGAACCTAGGTCATTTCATACTTAAAGTAAGACTCATACCCTTAAACCAGTAAGTCATTCATCGCTAAATTGGGTTCATTTGTACTCTGTTTCAGAGACATTTATTGTCAATGTCAATTTATATCACACTTATACCCAAGATATTGGCAGTTGTTTGTTAATAATTATGAAAATAAACAATATTTCCTTATATACTTAATGCCTCAAAAAACAAGTTACTTGTTGCTGCATGACATAGGGTGAAACCTTAGATGTTGTTGAAGAAAACTATCTTTGATATTTCAAACAGGAACCAAAAAAGACAAACTAGCGAAAAAACAAAAAGACAGCTTGGAAACACCAAAGCAAATTCTCTCTCAGTTTAATGAAGCGCTTCTCGTCTTGCACATATGGCAAGACTTCATCAGAAACTGAACAAACTTCAACACAAGCAATATATACACATCCTTTTTGTCACATGACACTTCTAATTAAAATCTTATTTTTAAAGGCACATCCACATTATTACTACTTAAAACATTTTTTAAAAAACAAGTATAACTGACAATATTTTAGAACACCTCAACTCTACCCTTCCTTCAGAATTTTTACCTGTAATGATGGTAAAAATATATATACAAACATACATATACAAATTATACCAGATCTCAAATTATTGTGTTGACTTCCAAAATATAATATTACTTAGTTGACCAAGAAGTCAGAAACTTACATATCCAAGTCAAATGAAGTCAGATATCACAAATATGAACACATTTTGTAAAAATGCGTACACATATTAAAGTTTAAGATTTCTTAACTTCAATATACTGTTTAAAGATATTGTCTCATTCAAACCCGGGTAAAACATTGCCCCAGTGCGTATTTGCCAACTTAACTCAAGTTGCTCGAGTAAAAGTGTAAGTGCCCCCCCCCACGGCTATCATCAACAACTGAATCAATTGCTTTGAACAAAAATGAATGTTGTGGATAGGAAATAATGTGTCTAGCCAGTGCATTATCTCTGTTGAAGGTCTTTATTTTATATAGATGTTCATATACTCGTTCTTTTAACCTTCTATCCATTTTACCTATGTAAAACGCTGCACAGCATTGACACTGGGCTAAATAAACCACAAACTTGGACTGACAAGTATACTTCAATTTGATTTTGAAACTAATATTTTTAACTTCAATGTCTTGTCCTATACTCATATATTTACAGTAATTACACATTTGGCATTTATACATGCCACACGTCCACTGCGGAGTGTTTTTTTTATGTTGTAATAATTCCTTTAAATTAGTCCCCCTCTTATAAATAATGCGAGGTTTACTTTTAACCTTGTAAGAAAGGTGAGGATCCCTCCTAATTATTTCCCAGTTTTTGTTCAAAATTGACATTATTTCCCTTGCATTACTACTATAGGGCGTTATTAAAGTTAAATTCCACACTTCTTTTTGTTGTAATTCACTGTCATTTATTTTATCACTTTGTAAACTGATGGACAAAATGGGTTTATACAACCCCTGTTCTCTCTTATATTTTACTTCTTCCAGTAGAAACTCAAAAAAGTCCACTGGGTATCCCCTCCAAACAAACATTGACCTCAAATTATTACATTCATCCATGAAATCCTGGTCCAACATGATCATATGGGCAGCTTTCACGAGTTGACCCTTCACCACTGATTTCTTTTGGTGCCATGGATGGCAACTGCTATAATGTAATAAAGAATTTGAATATGTGGCCTTTCTATAAATTTTTGCTACATATGCATTCTTCTCCATATCTTTACTAAGATCCACATCCAAGTATGAAATCCTAGTCGTTTCAAATACATAAGTAAAGGAAAGGAAATCTGTGGTACTGTTAAAATAATCTACTAGTTTACTAGCTGCTTCCTTATTTCCTTCAAAAATGATAAAAATATCATCCAAAAACCGTGTGTAGAACTGAATGTACTGTTTCACTTCTTGTTTACTAAAGATAAATTCTTGGTCCCATGAGGACATTACCAAATTGGCATAACTTGCCCCACAGGGTGACCCCATAGCTACACCAGTCTTTTGAACATATAACTTATCATTGCATAAAATGAAATTATTATACAAAATTATATCAAGCATTTCCCCTATTAAGGCCACCTCATCAGAGGCTACTACTTTCGCTCTCAGGAAACTACTGACTCATTCGACGCCTTCCACATGGGGGATAGAAGAATATAAATCTACCACATCCACTGTTAAAAAATTGAGGTCAGCATTAAATTCTAAATTCTTGATTTGTGACAAAAGCGACCAAGAATCTTTACATATATATTTCTCTTGAATTACATACTTCTTCAACTTTTGGTCTACCCATTTTGCCCAAGGGTAAGTAATACTTGCCCTAGCATCCACCAAGGGTCACATAGGTGGATTATTCACATTTTTATGTAACTTGGGGATACCAAACAAAACAGGTATCCTTGGGGAAGGCATAGATAAATATCTGAACAAGTCAGTAGTAATCTTGGTTTCTAACAACAGTTCATATAAATGAGACTTTATTGTGCTATATGCTTAATTTAACTCATTACGTGAAATCAACTGATATGTGGGACTTCGGACTGTTTGGTCCATTTTATTGACATAGTCCTCCACATTCATAACAACAAGCCCCCCTCCCTTATCTGGGGCCATGATACGGACTGGGGCTTCTTGAATTAGTTGTAATGAATGCAGTTGTTCACTAGTGACATTTACAGATGGAACATTCTTACTTTTATTCTGCTTATGGTTACTACCCAACCCTAAAGCATTATATAAATCCAACTCACAAATGAGTTCAAAACATTGTAAAGTTGGGTGTAAAGGGGGACAAAAAGTACTTGAAGGATGTAATGCACTGTGACTAGACTGAACCATAGTATTGTCAACAAAAAGCATAGACAAATTAAGTTTCCGCACAAATAATTTCAAGTCAATTAATGTTTTAACTAAGTCTGTTTTTCTTGTGGGGACAAAAGTATGCCCTTTGGCTAATAATTCCACCAGTGGTTGATCTATAGTAACATCAGAAAAGTTATAGATTTTAAAATCTTTATCATTGTTCATAAGGATGTTCCTTAGTCCAAAGTTTGCAGCATTAGTTGTCGGGGAAGCTGGTACAATAAGGGGTGATATTATCTCCTGCGTTTCCAATTCTTCCCTTTGTAGTTGTTGTTGGAATGAGATTTCTTGTTCTTTGATCTCAGATTGTATTGGTTGGCTTGATGCTGAAAATTTTGGGCATTAGCTGATGTATTGTTCACAATTGTTTGTGGGGGTGACATAGGTCCCTCACCTGATGGGAATGCACTACTGTCATTTGAGACAGATAGACCATGTGATGATTCATTTATGTTTGTTGTGTTACACAAAAATACATTTATAGCAGCATTGCTGGATTTTGCTACTTGGGAACTTGGAGGTGGGCGGCAAGCATTCCCCTCACTATATGCTTTATGGTCTCTAACTAGTTTTTTTACTTTAATTTCTCTAAATTTCATCATTTGTGGGTCTATACTGTCAAAAATTCTGTTGTAATCAAAAGCATATCTTGAAAAGTTTACATGACCCTTAATAGCAGCATCTAAACTAGCAGCTTCTTGTTGTAAAAGGTTAATGGAAGTCTCATAATGTTTAATCATCAGGTTCAACAGGGCAAGTCCCTGATTATTAAACAACTCAATAAGTTCTTTATGAAACAATGAACCTGGTTCTAACCCCTTAGGGTATTGGTGGACACACAAGCCCTTGGGAACAATGTTTTCATTCACGCATTGACGTAAATAAATAATTTCCAAAGATAATTTTTTATATTTAAAAAGTTTTTTGTCAAGGTCTTGCAATAATGAAACTGTTACCTGAGTCCTCTGTTTCAGAAGGTGTTGAGTGGTTGGATTGCGATTGAAATAATGAGACTGGCGTTTTCAACCACTGAGTAAAAGTTGGTAAATCTTTCATGTTTCATAGTTTCATAGTTTCATAGTTTAGTACTAGGCTATCTGCCCTGGGGCATTTGTAAGCCTAGCCATAGTGATGTGGCTTTCGTCACCCCATGAAATGGTACACAAATGCACAGAATAGATTTAGAATACTGTGCCTCTGTCTAGTAGTGACACAGTGAAGGTCCCCTTATATAATATAATTAGTTTACTGTGCCCCTGTCTAGTAGTGACACAGATGTGACCCCTGGGGTAAACATACGATCTCCCATCCACTCATCAAGATTTCTCTTGAAGAGAGTTAGTGAGGGGCTCTGCCTAACATGAACTGGGATTCTGTTCCAGAGCATGGGAAGCCTCTGGGTTATGAATCTATCCCTCCAGCATGTCCTATTTATACTTGTGCCGAGGTTTATGTTGATAAATCCTGTAGAACTTCTCATATTAAGTCATTTGTCAGTTATTGTATTATTAGTAAAAATAACACTACCTGGTTGATTGTTGGAAAAAACAGGTACATTTATTGAACCAGATGTTGAAACTGTTGAACCTGTAGGTTCTCCGCCATTCGGCACCCTTTCACCACTTGGACTACTCCTCTGGTGCAGTTGTTCAGCTCGTGTGACGTCACTTCCAGTTGGTATCACACTTCCTGTTTGTAAATTCGGATGGGAAGGTACTGAGCTAGTATCGGGATGCCTACCACCTCCAATTACCAATGCAGAAGCAGAAGGTTGAACAATGGCAGCAACAGAAGGAATGGCATCCACTCTAGTCTGTAACTGGCTCACACGTTGAGATAATTGTTCTATTAACTGTGTCAAATACCCCACTCCATCCTGTTGTGTTGGGGTCAAATCAAGAATAGTTGGTGTTCCACAAGGGCTGTCCAAAGCCATAACAAACTCCAACCAGGAACTCAAAAAAAAGACAAACTAGCGAAAAAACAAAAAGACAGCTTGGAAACACCAAAGCAAATTCTCTCTCAGTTTAATGAAGCGCTTTTCGTCTTGCACATATGGCAAGACTTCATCAGAAACTGAACAAACTTCAACACAAGCAATATATACACACCCTTTTTGTCACAAGACACTTCTAATTAAAATCTTATTCTTAAAGGCACATCCACATTATTACTACTTAAAACATTTTTTAAAAAACAAGTATAACTGACAATATTTTAGAACACCTCAACTCTACCCTTCCTTCAGAATTTTTACCTGTAATGATGGTAAAAATATATATACAAACATACATATACTAATAATACTAGATCTCAAATTATTGTGTTGACTTCCAAAATATAATATTACTTAGTTGACCAAGAAGTCAGAAACTTACATATCCGAGTCAAATGCCATCAGGTGAGGGACCTGTGTCACCCCCACAGACAATTGTGAACAATACATCAGCTAATACCCAAGATTTTCAGCATCAAGCCAACCAATACAATCTGAGATCAAAGAACAAGAAATCTCATTCCAACAACAACTACAAAGGGAAGAATTGGAAACGCAGGAGATAATATCACCACTTATTGTACCAGCTTCCCCGACAACTAATGCTGCAAACTTTGGACTAAGGAACATCCTTATGAACAATGATAAAGATTTTAAAATCTATAACTTTTCTGATGTTAGATCAACCACTGGTGGAATTATTAGCCAAAGGGCATACTTTTGTCCCCACAAGAAAAGCAGACTTAGTTAAAACATTAATTGACTTGAAATTATTTGTGCATAAACTTAATTTGTCTATGCTTTTTGTTGACAATACTATGGTTCAGTCTAGTGCATTACATCCTTCAAGTACTTTTTGTCCCCCTTTACACCCAACTTTACAATGTTTTGAACTCATTTGTGAGTTAGATTTATATAATGCTTTAGGGTTGGGTAGTAACCATAAGCAGAATAAAAGTAAGAATGTTCCATCTGTAAATGTCACTAGTGAACAACTGCATTTATTACAACTAATTCAAGAAGCCCCAGTGTGTATTATGGCCCCAGATAAGGGAGCGGGGCTTGTTGTTATGAATGTGGATGACTATGTCAAGAAAATGGACCAAATAGTCCGAAGTCCCACATATCAGTTGGTTTCACGTAATGAGTTAAATCAAGCATATAGCAAAATAAAGTCTCATTTATATGAAATGTTGTTAGAAACCAGGATTACTACTGACTTGTTCAGATATTTATCTATGCCTTCCCCAAGGATACCTGTTTTGTTTGGTATCCCCAAGTTACATAAAAATGTGAATAATCCACCTATGTGACCCTTGGTGGATGCTAGGGCAAGTATTACTTACCCTTGGGCAAAATGGGTAGACCAAAAGTTGAAGAAGTATGTAATTCAAGAGAAATATATACGTAAAGATTCTTGGTAGTTTTTGTCACAAATCAAGAATTTAGAATTTAATGCTGACCTCAATTTTTTAACAGTGGATGTGGTAGATTTATATTCTTCTATCCCCCATGTGGAAGGCGTCGAATGAGTCAGTAGTTTCCTGAGAGCGAAAGTAGTAGCCTCTGATGAGGTGACCTTAATAGGGGAAATGCTTGATATAATTTTGTATAATAATTTCATTTTATGCAATGATAAGTTATATGTTCAAAAGACTGGTGTAGCTATGGGGTCACCCTATGGGGCAAGTTATGCCAATTTGGTAATATCCTCATGGGAACAAGAATTTATCTTTAGTAAACAAGAATTGAAACAGTACATTCAGTTCTACACACGGTTTTTGGTCGATATTTTTATCATTTTTGAAGGAAATAAGGAAGCAGCTAGTAAACTAGTAGATTATTTTAACAGTACCACAGATTTCCTTTCCTTTACTTATGCATTTGAAACGACTAGGATTTCATACTTGGATGTGGATCTTAGTAAAGATATGAAGAGGAATGCATATGTAGCAAAAATTTATAGAAAGGCCACATATTCAAATTCTTTATTACATTATAGCAGTTGCCATCCATGGCACCAAAAGAAATCAGTGGTGAAGGGTCAACTCGTGAGAGCTGCCCGTATGGTCACGTTGGACCAGGATTTCATGGATGAATGTAATAATTTGAGGTCAATGTTTGTTAGGAGAGGATACCCAGTGGACTTTTTTGAGTTTCTACTGGAAGAAGTAAAATATAAGAGAGAACAGGGGTTGTATAAACCCATTTTGTCCATCGGTTTACAAAGTGTTAAAATAAATGACAGTGAATTACAACAAAAAAAGTATGGAATTTAAGTTTAATAACGCCCTATAGTAGTAATGCAAGGGAAATAATGTAAATTTTGAACAAAAACTGGGAAATAATTAGGAGGGATCCTTACCTTTCTTACAAGGTTAAAAGTAAACCTCGCATTATTTATAAGAGGGAGACTAATTTAAAGGAATTATTACAACATAAAAAAATCCACCCCGCAGTGGAAGTGTGGCATGTATAAATGCCAAATGTGCAATTACTGTAAATATATGAGTATAGGCAAGACATTGAAGGTAAAAATATTAGTTTCAAAATCAAATTGAAGTATACTTGTCAGTCCAAGTTTGTGGTTTATTTAGCCCAGTGTCAATGCTGTGCAGCGTTTTACATAGGTAAAACGGATAGAAGGTTAAAAGAACGAGTATATGAACATCTATATAAAATAAAGACCTTCAACAGAGATAATGCACTGGCTAGACACATTATTTCCTATCCACAACATTCATTTTTGTTCAAAGCAATTGATTCAGTTGTTGATGATAGCCGTGGGGGGGGGGCACTTACACTTTTACTCAAGCAACTTGAGTTAAGTTGGCAAATACGCACTGGGGCAATGTTTTACCCGGGTTTGAATGAGACAATATCTTTAAACAGTATATTGAAGTTAAGAAATCTTAAACGTTAATGTGTGTACGCATTTTTACAAAATGTGTTCATATGTGTGATATCTGACTTCATTTGACTTGGATATGTAAGTTTCTGACTTCTTGGCCAACTAAGTAATATTATATTTTGGAAGTCAACACAATAATTTGAGATCTAGTATTATTAGTATATGTATGTTTGTATATATATTTTTACCATCATTACAGGTAAAAATTCTGAAGGAAGGGTAGAGTTGAGGTGTTCTAAAATATTGTCAGTTATACTTGTTTTTTAAAAAATGTTTTAAGTAGTAATAATATGGATGTGCCTTTAAGAATAAGATTTTAATTAGAAGTGTCATGTGACAAAAAGGGTGTGTATATATTGCTTGTGTTGAAGTTTGTTCAGTTTCTGATGAAGTCTTGCCATATGTGCAAGACGAAAAGCGCTTCATTAAACTGAGAGAGAATTTGCTTTGGTGTTTCCAAGCTGTCTTTTTGTTTTTTCGCTGTCTTTGATATTTGCACTGTTAAGCTGCACATCTTTGGAGATATTCAGTTCTATTTTTATTGCTAATTATGTGAGTAAGCACATTTGCATAGTTCTGTAAATATTCCAGTAAATGAGTATTCACACAGGAAATTCTTGTTGTCATGTGAAAGCTTATGTCTGGTTAACAAAAGTATTCTAACAATATATGTCTAGGTTGTACAGTTTCCAAAATATGAGAATTTGTGAAAGTTTAGCAAAAAATATAATTTAGGGTTTGTGTGCATTATAATATATTATAGAATTTATGGAAGTCTATAAATGCACTATTATCACTTTAAATACTTCTTACTGATAGCATCACTGTACAGTTTTAATAGCTTTTACTGTTCACAAAATATTTTTGTTTATTTTATGCTTTTACGTTTATTTTTCAGAAAAATGCTCAGGAACGCAAGCTGTGTATAGATTGCTGGAGGTGTGACATTCCACACCACATAGGTGTTAATGAATTAATTTTGTTTTTATTTATTAAGTTTGGTAACCAGCATAACAGACAGATGCAATGCAGTACCAAACACAGTGTTGTATAAAGATGTAGAATACATGAAATGCATGCTAACAGAAGTTTTATTAGATATTTACATTTTCTGTGTTTGGCTGTTTATATAACTGATGTATATCCATGACTAATGTATGAAGACTCTTTAGTCCTTCTCTTTTCTTCAGACTTACTCTTATGCACAACTTTAGAAAGTTACTACTGTGTTGAGAAAATCTGCTGTCACTTGAATTTTTTGTATTGCCTGTATAACATTGTATAGTCATTGCTGTATACATCAAATGTTACTGCTGTACAAGTATCTTTGTTTCTTTTCCTTGTACCATCTGGAGCTTTTCTCCTGGGCCTCCCTTGAAAACAGGCAACTCTGCCCAGTTGGACTTTCACCAGTAAACAAATGTAAAATAAATAATATAAATAAAACAGAATTACAAGAAAGCAGTATTCACTCTTTATACTGTATGTATGATAAAATGCTACAGTATCTTTTTTTTTGATGGGAGGTATCATAAATTAGAACAGACTAGGAAGAAGTTAAAATCACAACACAGGAAACCAACTACCATAGTTCAAAATAGCTGAAAATATTAAGCTAAAAATATGCAGAAACCACAAGAGTATATATTTCTGTAAAATAAAAAATGGCTTTCATATGTAATAGTTACCCCTTGTCCTTGAGACGTGTAGTTATAATTGATTGCAAAATGTTCTGTAAGTTTTGAATGTAAGAAATAAAGAAATGTCAGGAGCAAGGTTTTTCTATCTCTGACTTGAAACCAGTTTATCTTTTGCAGGGTAGACAATGGCATTATTGTCAAACAGAAAAGGAGATGAAATGGCATATTTTATTTGCATATTGTGGGTAGAGTTGAAGGCATTCAATGGGCAGGTATATTCCAATTTTGGATAAGTAAGTTTATTCCTATTGCTTTTCTGCTGTCAAATACTAGTAGGTTAGTGAGTTTATTATAGAGTTTGAGCTGTTTGGGAACAATGACCACATTCATCTTAACTTTGTGCTTGGTTCCACTGGGGCAAGCATATGAGGGAGAAAGGAAGTACACATTTATTTATTTTAGTTTGATAACCGGGCAAGTCCACTGGGCCAAGAAGAACCCATTTTCAGTGGAGGCCCAAGGAGAAAAGCTCCAGTAACAATGAGAATTACAATATAAGTAAAAAATATTTAACAGTAGTAATTAAAACATGCATATTAAGCAGAGAATGTAAGATATGATGACAGTACAATTAACAAAGTAGGAAAAAAAACGCAAGCATGAGTATATAGAGTATCTGTAGCAATTGTAGATAAATATTCAGTGTGCAAATATACATTCTGTAAGGGAAGTAAAACTTAATAAGAATGTACAGATGCAGGCATTGTGTGTCAATGAAATGATGGGAGTTCAGAAAGAAGTATTAGAGATGACATACAGGCATAGGATGTTGTCCCATGCTGGGGTTAGTAAATTAATTACATAAGAAGAGAGTGCTGTTGGTATAGGTTGTTAGCAGTGTTGGTAAGCAAATAACTTGTAAGGAGATACTACAAGTACACAGGGAATTCCGCAGGTGAGTAGTTTCAAGACAACAGTAAGAGTGTTTACATGGAAGTTAAATAGCAGGTAGTGGGATGAGGGTAGGATGCAGTCTTTAAGGTTAGCCATTGATAGATATGAGTAAGAGCATTTACATGGAAGTAAAATATCAGAGAATATGAGAGTAGAAATGCAGTCCTGCAGGTAATAACATGAGGGTAGAAATGCAGTTTAGTAGTATTTGTAAAGTTGTGTAAGATAGGAGAAAGGTCAGATGGTGGTATTAAGCAGATTTCAGGAGTTGAAAGGGAGTGTCAAAGGGAGAGGCTAAAGGGTTCAAGTAGGGAAAGAGTAGGGACACAGGAGCCCTAGGCAAAAGGGCTCCATGGCACCCCCCAACACACCACCCGGTGCCCCCATCCTGGTCTACCTACACTAGATAAATACTGGAAAAATGCCCCTGCTACAGCAGCACCCTAGGCGGCTGTCTAGTTGGCCTATGCCTTACGTCTGCTATGCAGGGACAAGTCCATTTAGAGGATGGGTAAAAGTGTAGGAGGGATTTGAAGTTGGGGAGGTGTGGAGTAGTTCAAAGGGGGGAGGGGAGTGAGTTCTAAAGTTTGGCTATGGAGTATGAAAGCAAAAAGTGGCTTGGGGGTCGGGAAGGTTTGTGGACTTAAGGTTTTGGTTTTCAGATTGTAATGGACAGCTTGGAATATAGGGGGTTAAGGTGGTGGAGACAGCAGGGCAGCTGGATGGCCTGAAGATAAATTTGTGGGCTGTGGTGAGTTTTAGGAAATTAAGGTAGTTAGGCAGTTCTAGACATTACAGGGATTGGAGTGAGAGGCAGTGATGGGAAGAAGTTTTGGAGTGTTTGGTGAATTTGCTTATTTTATTGTAGCAGGATTCTAGTTTGGACTGTAATCCAAGTTGAATGTTGGTGAGCAGGAGAGCACTGTATAAGACAGAGGGGAGAAGGTAGGAGGACGCTAGGGCTATTCTGTTTGAGGGGGTGAGGAAGTGATTGTGTCGGTACAGGAGACCTAGATTTTGACGGATTTTTCTGATGGCAATTTGGATATGGATGTCGAATTTTGATGACACCAAACAACTTTGTATGTGCTACAATTTCAGTGGAGGGTGTTATCCTGGCTTAGTATAGTGAAGGAGGCTTTGTCAATGGTGGTGGCTCTAGAGGGGGTGAAGATCATTAGTTTAGTTTTGGTTACATTTAGGGCAAGGTGGTGGTTGTGCATCCAGGTTTCTGTTTTAGTAAAAGCTGACTGTGTTTTTAACTGTAGGTCGGAGGGGGAGTCAGCAGTGCATATGATTGTAGAATCATCTGCATACTGAATTAGAGAGGTGTTTGGGTTTGAGTGGTGGTATTTATTGGTGAATATGTTAAAGAGTAGGGGGCCAAGAACAGAACCCTGGGGGACACCGGTGGGGGTGGGTAGGAAGGCAGAGATAGAAGATTTCCATTTTATGGAGAGGTAGCTGGAGAACCAGCTAAGGAAGAAGGAGGTAGGTTGAGAGACGATAACTGAGATAGGAGAATGGGGTGGGAGATGCTGTGAAAAGCTTTGGGTAGGTCAAGGAATAAGCTAGATACTAATCTGCCAGAGTCACGGGCATGGTAGAGTGATTGACTTCAGACAGGAGAAAAAAAGGGGGGGATCTTAATAATGAGTGAGAAGTATGTGAATAGTCATGGATCACACTTTTAGAAGCTGATTGTTTTCCATGTTTAAACTTATAACCACAAGTGTTTATGTTAACCAACAATGAACTATAGTGTATCTCGCTTATCAAACAATCTCACAACTGTTATATTACTGACCTACTTGTATTTTTACTTTGAGTATGCCTTCTTTTGATTGTATATACCTCTTATTATTTTTTTGTACCTGTACTTGTTTTTGTTATATAATTGCATAATACTGTTTATACTATGTTGGAGCTTTTCTCCCCGGGCCTCTACTGAAAATGGAAATATATCCAGTTAGACTAGCCCGGTCAACAAATGTAAAATAAAATAAATAAATAAATACAGCAGTAAGCATTAAACCTATTTTAAAAAGAAGACAGCTAACTTTGAAATAACATCTTGTGTGGATGGGTCTTTGTTAAATGTTTTACTTATTTTATGGCTATACTGATTGTCAGTAACATTTTACCTGTATCTGTGTCTTTAAACTGAAGTGCTTAATATAACTGTGTCATGTGATTAGTTTTATAGTTTGAATTTACTATTTAAATTAAGGTATTTGATTTCTTTTTTTACACACTGCTGAAGGGTTGATCCAGAAAGCTTTGTGATTTATTTTCCTGTTTGGAATAAACGGTGCATTTTACTTGAGCGTTTCCAGGCTTTGGATTTTTTTACTACTTGTTGCATTACAATGACATAGTTTTCTGCCAGTACCCGCAATAACATGACAGATATGGTCTTGTGCAGTATAAAGCTTTTGAGCATTTTTATCAGATGGGAAATTGCCATTTTGGCCACGGGGAGAGTGGGGAGGGGCAAAAATATATTTAAAAAGAGTATTTGAAATTGTATCATAGACATGATTTTTAAATAAATTAGACAGGCTTGGAGTGAGTCTCAATGTGGTGTTTTGGCTAAAACATTAAGGCACCTGGACACTAAAGGTAACAGTAAATGGAATTCCTTCTAATGAAAGGATGGTTAATAAGTACCACATGGTTCATTATTGGATTTTGTTCTATTTATATTGTTATCAATGCATTGTAGCATGTCTAAAACATTCATGACATTGCGGTTGATGCAAAAGCTGTATAGCATGGCCAACAAAACGACAATAGAAAGGATAAGGAAAGAACTGACCAGGACATGAGAAAGTACCAGAAGATGGCAGCTGAGATATGAAGCAAATAAAAATGAAATGGTTTCACGTGGAAAAAAAAATCACAAGAAGAACACTCAACTAGAGGGAAAATAGTAGCAGCGTCTAAAGTAGAAAGGCCTCAGATGACTCGTATCAGGTGAACTTAAAGTAAGCATACGTAAAGAAATGCAAGTGGCACTGGGATACTGCACAGTATGAAGCATCTGCAACAGAAACAGAAAGCTGCTGTCCTCCAGTAAATGGTGGTGATGTCCCATCTGGCACTGAGGTACTGCACAGGATGAGGCAACTGTAGCAGAAACAGGAAGCTTCTGTTATAAATTTAATGCATGTTGTGATATCCCATGTGGCATTAGGATACTTCACAAGATGAAGTATCTGCAGCAGAGACAGGAAGCTGCTGTTCTGCACTAAATGCAAGTGACAATATCCCACGTGGCACTCGGGTACTGCACAGGATGAGTTAATTGTAGTAGAAACAGGAAGTCTCTGTTCTGCATTAAATACATGTGGTGATATCCCATGTGACACTAGGATACTTGACAAGTTGTGGCATCTGCAGCAGAAACAGGAAGCTGCTATTCTGCGCTAAATACATGTGGTGATACCCCACATAAACTGAGAACTGTATGCAACTTCAGATACCCTAGCCATACAAAGGTGTGGTGTGAAAACAGTTCAGAATAAATAACAAAATGCTACAAAGTCTAATTTGCAAACCACAAGGAAAAAAAAAATAAATGTAAATATTAATTCCCTTTTGATGATGGTAGTTGTGTTGGGGGGGGGGGGTGATAGAAACTTTTGTTATGGGCCTCAGAGAATTCAACTGAGTCTTAGATGTTAAATGTCTTAAACAAGAAGTGAAACACTGATACTTTAAAGACAGAATATGATAAATCATGTCTGCAATTCCTGCAACATTGAAGGGGCAGCTCTTGGTGGAGTGCAAATCTTTGGCTTATATTTCTTTCTCTTTTTGCAACAGGGGGGTCATAATATGTCGACAGCTCATCAGACAACTCAAAAAGATACACGAGCTGTAAGAGCATGCAGAAGCTTGAATTTGCAACTCTTCAATTTGTATGCTCATTAAATACATATCTGAGGGTAGGAATTAGTAGGGTGTTCCAGGGGCATTCCAAAACATCTTCATCTTCCATTATGATAGACCCCGAACATACCAGATTACTCTCATTCCTTGGGGAACAAAATTGGCAGCATGGACAATAGTAGAACCTTAAGAACCTGAGGTCAGGTAAGTGCATAAAAAGAAGCAAAGATATACATAAATAAATGAAATAACAAATGACAGAACAGAAAATAGATAAAGCACAGAAAGAAGGAATTTATAACAGAGAGAGTTGTGGACACATTAAACTCTATTCTTAAGTAGAGAATATGCGGGTAAAACATAAAGGAGGGCAATTCAAGAAGGTACTGTACGACAAGGTGATTTTTGTGGAAATGGTGCGGGAAGTGCGATACAGTTGATTAACTAAGATTTGCAAGAAGGGAAGATGAGAATATGAGGTGAGTTAAGAAATCTTTATCTGAAATGGGATTAATATAAGTAAAGTGTTTGTAAAGTCACATTGGACCACATCCTTGTACCTCTTTACATTGTTTTTCACTTAAGCAACATGATTTACAAAGGAGTTTCACTTGGCAAAAAGTGTCTTGCAGTTGAGGAATATCTGTTAACTTAGAATTTATTTGTGGCACTCTGGCAACCAGCTTATACTTACTGGAGTAACTCCTTACTGCAGAGTAGACATGGGGAGAAACACTGCACAAACTAAGTTTATCACAATAACAAGTCAGGGATATGACATGGCTGTATTTGCTTGAGTTCATGGGCATAGCCAGACATGCACCATATATAGCATGGTAAATGCTTATTAAAATTATTTATTTATTTTATACAATGAGATGTACTAGAAATTTTAATTGGCATATTTATCATAGTTTATGGTTAAATATTTTATTTTTAAATGAAAGATTGGCTATTTCATTTATTTATTTATTTATTTATTGTCACAAACCGATAATTTCCAGAGTTTTTTTAGTGGCGAAAGGTGTACTTTCCAGAGTTTTTTGGGGATGCACTTCAGGAGAGAGGGGGGCTATTTCCAGGAATCTGATGCGCAGTTCCAAAAATCCTGGATGCAATTCTTTTTAAGTTTATAGAAATTTACATTTGCATGAATATGCATCATATGTAAGAGTTAATAACTCCAGATTCATTCTGAATATCTGGTTCAGATAAGAATTCATTTTCATACAAAATTAATTCTATGTAATCCAGTTGCTATAGCAACTAGATAGCCAAATTTGAATCCATATTCTGCAAGACAAAATTAGAACAATAGAATTAGAATGGTAGAACATTTCACAAAGAATGTTATATAAACTGCATCATGATATGCAGTAATATTATGCTGTGTGTAATGCATGCAAATGAGGGCAAATAATATGTGTAAGAGTAATAACAATGCACGAGTGTCTCTGAAATTTGAAGACACAAGCAATAACTCACAGTATGCTGCATACTGCAGTTAAAATGATTTTAAATAGCACTTCATCTTCAAGGAAATGCTGCATGACCTGGAAAGCTATCGTCAGAGTGGGAGGGCAGCCTTATCAATAGGGCAACACTACAGACACATAGGGACTGACTACTGAGGTTCCAGAAGAGAGGGAGGGAGATGTAATAGATGTTAGAGGCTGTAGCTATCCAGCATCAAGGGGTACTGCTCTAAACTGAGTTGTATCTGTGAGACACTATGTGATGGAGAGTGAGGGACCAGGTCAGTACCTTCTGAATAGAGTTCTTCTAGCCCATCTTGGCTAGAAAAACAGACATTCCATGGTATGAACAGCATACAGCAGAAGAGGCAGAAGACATCAAGCTTTAGTTAATAGCACATTTCAAAATCAATTATGGGATGTACCACTGGCATATCCCTTTGATCAACATCCCACAGCATCACATAGTTTCTGGAAGTAGTGTTACCACATGGCTCAGACATTACGTTCTTCCATTACAGTAGCAAAATGGGATAAAAGGATGGGTGTAAGGCACTGAAGTGAACGGCAAATGCTCCAACACCATGTAAAGCAACACCATATGGTTAACACAGACAGGTGGTTGACATTTGTGTGAGATTGACAATCCCTGAGTAGGGGAATATTTCCTTTCCCTGGGGATTGTGCAATGTCGGAGTTAATATATACAATTAACAGAGGGTGTGAAGAGTGCAGGGGGGCTTGCTCCCTGCAAAAATACTTGCCATTTGTTTAGTCCGCTTCAAGGTTATCCTCAGAGCATGCGCAGAATGTGTCAATACTAGTGACTTGGATGTTTTGGTGCCACTCTACACAGTGTCAGGGTATTTGCCATTCACTCCGGTGCCCTAGATCTAAAAGGATGTATCAGTTCCAGAGGGTGTCACATATGCCAAAGACAATGGCTGAAGTAAGCAGTCACACATTGCCTTATGCTCACTATGTGATCCATATGGTGTAAATGGGTCTATATCAAATTATCGAAAGTTTACTTACCCGAGCACCTAAATGTCGACCCATATTCCGCAAACCGCAAATACACTGAACGCCCTAAACTGCGAATTTAATAACTTGAAATGTCATAGATGTCCCACCCCACTGCCCGCTACATACTACCTACACAAACAAACTAAATAAACCACATACATACACTAAACAAAACCCTACTTCTAACCCTAAACTAAACCCTACTTCTAACCCTACACTAAATCTTTCATATACAACCAAGTGTGCACTTATCTTAACCCGCACCCTAACCCTAAGGTCCGTAACTATTGCACACTTACCTAAAAAGCTATACCCAAACAAACTAAATAATCCACACACACACTTAATAAAATCCTACTTCTAACCCTACACTAAATCTAACATACATTAACATCTATGCACTTACCTTAACCTGCACTCTAACCCTAAGGTCCGTAATTATTGCACACTTACCTTACAGAGCTGTACTGCAGAAGGGCCAACCATGACGAATCAACGTTTTGAATTTCGTGCTTCAGGATAATCGATGTTTTTGCGGTTCGCGGAATATGGGTAAGTAAACTTTCGTTATTGTGATATAGACCCTATATGTTATCCCAGAAGAAATTGCTTCCACTTATTTACAGTCAGGCAGGAGTAGTACCCAAAGATGCATGTTTAATAATTACAAGTGGCATATCCCAAAAGCTGGCATGATTTTCAACTCTGGCAAACCCATAAAGCTAGCAGGCTAGGCTGTGCCTTGCAATGAGAAGAGCACTAAGTCACAATGCATGACACACAGGGGAAGTACATAAAGGAAAAACAAATTTATACAGCCATGGCAACAGCTATGCAACACACATTGTGGGATTCAGTTACGGACAGTACTGTGTATCTGAAATATCAGTATGACAATAAGAGCATGCAAACAGTATCAGGAGCACCTGGCCACGTAGATGTGTATAAAAATATTGCTTATAATAGTGAATGTACAGACGAATGTAGGCTAAAGGATGGAAAAGATACAGGACAGGGCAGGGGTGTAGCTAGGATTTTCAAATTTGTACTCACAGCTCTCAAACTGCTACCCCCCCCCCAGCCAAGCTACAGCCATTCTCGTAATTCACGATTCACTCTTTTAGTATCAACGAAGAGGCATTTTCTGTAATGCCTCTTCAGTAATATAATATAGATTCACTCAAACTCGGTTCCTTGAATTGAAAATGAACCTGAAAGTCAGTTCTTTGAAAAATGCAGCATGGTAGTTGGGGTAGAGGATTCATGCTTTTGTTTTCTGTAACTAAGGTACAGGCTTTGAGCTTGAGTAAATTACTAACCACCTGCTACCCCTAGCTAGGGTGTTTCATTCACACACACACCCCTACCTACCTCTTAGTGCAAGAAATATGGACAAAGCCTAAAATAAACAGGGACAGATATTAAATAATGCTCTTGTGAACTTAGAAAGTTGCTAGAATAACAGGATTTGTGCTAGTATGAATTTTTCTAAAGGACATGAAGTCTGAAACTCAAATGTCTGTCATTATTTAGCAACTTCAGCCTTCAATGATTTTCTAGAAAATCAAAAGAATTATGAGGAACAGACAAAAAATATGGGGCAGAAATCTGGACATTCTTTAACATTTGGACAGTTGAGAGGTATGTTACCTACCTATGTCTCACACACACACACACACACACACACACACACACACACACACACACACACACACACACACAAATACCTCTTAACCTCTTAGAGCAACAAACCCATAAATAAAACTGAGGCAAAGGCCCAAAAATAAGGACATTTTTTTTTTAAATATTGCTCTTATAAACTTAGAAAGATAATAGAATAGTAGTAGGTCTTGCATTAGTACAAATTTTCTGAAAGGTATTAAATCTGAAACTCAAATGTCTGCCATTATTTTCTTACTTCAGTCTTTAATGATTTGCCACTAATTTACCAGAAAACCGCAATTTTATGAAAAACAGACCAAAAATGTGATGCAAAAATATAAAATTGCCAGACAATACAGCTGGGAACCTGTCAAAGAAGGGACACCATTTTAATATGAGCACTGTTAACTTGAGCAGCTGACAAAATTAGAGAATCTACATGCATTTCTGAAATAAAAGTAATGTATAACGCTGATCATTACAGTTATTTGTAATTGTAAACCCTCCACGTTTTCTTCCAAAATTGCTATTTTGCGGAGGGATTATTAGGGGGAGAGCAACATTTTGAGCCAAAATTGGGGACAGTTGAGAGAGGTTTGGATATTCCTAATTCCATAAAGCGATTTATTTGCACGTACCTCTCAATCTCTTAATGCAGGAAATCTGGACAAGGCCAAATATATTGGTGAAACATACAAACAGTACTAAAAATTGATCTTGTATAAACTAAAGACAGTTGATAGAATAACAGGTCTTGCTTTAGCATACATTTTTCTGAAGGTTATGACATCTGAAACTTAACGTCTGTCATTATTTAGTGACTTCATTCCTAAATGATTTGCCAGAAAAGTTTTATTTTGCATTTTACTGCAAAACACCAGTAAATATCTGCTAAACAAAGAAATGCAGTCTCACAATGAAACTAGACTTAGCATTAAAACTTCTCTGCCCTTGAAACTCGCATTCATTGAAACAGCATTGAAACCCACATTCAAAGAAAATACATTTCGCCAGTGGCAGATAAAGATTAACTTTGGGCTGTTTTCAAATCATAGGCCCCTTGCACATGAAACATATACATGCTCTTTGATACACCTTCCTGATTGTATTAAATTATATTCCTTGTACAATACAGTATAGTTGTTAGAGAGCGTTTTAAATTTATTGTTTTGAACATTTCTCCAGTAAACAATGAAACAAAATGTTAGGATAAACAATCTAGAGAAGATGAACAGGGCAGTAACATCCGACACTAACGTAGTAAATCCAAAAATGTATGTATACAGTTCACAACACTGATAAACGGCTCATCAAATGATCCAAAAGTGGGAACAGAGACAGCTTTATTGTTAAAGAGTAAGCGCTTTCACCTACATGGCTTCTTCAGACTCACAATCAATCCTATCTAAAATGCAAGTTAAAATACTCTATAGAAGGCGGGAAAAACTCAATTAAACAATGATGATTGATTAATTGAAATGGTTCAGCACACAATTTAGAACATATTAAGAAACATTAAAAAACATATCAAAAGGCATATAAAATGCATCTGAAACAACCACGAAGCATTATACAAACGTAATACTGTGAAATACATATCAAATGTAAACATGAATTGTGATATATGGATATATGAAACATGTGGAGGTGATGTAAAAGGATGGAGCTAGGAATAGTCAGTGGGCCTTCAATCTCCTCATTTTAAGGAAGGGTCTAACAGAAATCTTGGCGTTGAGGCCTGGGGGAACATCAGATCTCAGCCTCATAATCCACATATTTTCCCTACTTTCAGTATGTGTTCTGATGTCATCACCTCTAATGTTAGGGTTAACATGTTCAACAATCCTGAAAGTGAACGTGTGATGGATGCCGAATTCAGATGTATGTTTGGCCAGTGCATTACTTGTATGCCCCATCCTAATGCTGTATAAATGCTCACGTATGCGGTCTTTAAAACACCTGTTGACAATAATGAGTTTAAGTAAATGCTCATATACAAACAATTCAAGATTTTTTTTTTGGAAGCTGTTAATAGTATTCACATGACAGAAAATAGATGCATCTTAATATATGTAATGTCTGAATCATATTAGCCAAAGTTTTTGATTTAAATGAATGTTGGAACCTAATTTTCTCTCCTCTTGATTTCTAACATCAAGATTATTTGAATGCTATTTGAATACAAGTGTTATATATTACATAGATCTATATAGTAGTATGAACAGTTTAAAAAAAAAAAAAAAAAAGTTTATTTTAGTTTATATGATGCTGTTTTACCAAATGTGTAGTTTTGTCTTGATAGATAATTGAATTGAAAACTGTTAACCTCAGTTAAATATAACTAGTATTAAATTGATAAGGTGGTAGCTGAGGTACTGCTGCTTAGGGTAGGGGTTAACTTGAGTAGTAAATACTACTCTAAGTTGGAGTTTTCAACTCCAGGCTGGATGCAAGGTTTAATCCTTACATTATTTTCACTTGTTCATTGTTATATGTATATAGTTTTGACATCCACAATATATTTTGTATACTCATTGTCACTACAAACAAAATTGAATCCTATACAAAATCCCATAAGAGATTTAATAAATACAGCTATATTTAAAGGTACACCTAAAAGAGGAGATGTAACATTATTTATCTTGTTATTTGTTATTTCGATCATAAGATTCTTGAGTTTTAAAAATGCCAAATGACATCTTTAAAAGGAATTTCTTTAAACATTAATGGATTGAATAATCTGTGTAAAAGGGCAAGCCTAATAAGATGCATTAATTTACACAAGGCCAATCTAGTCTTCCTGCAAGAAACCCATCTCTTGAAAAAAGATATTGATAAACTAGCCACTAATAAGTATACAGTATTGGTTAGTTCAGAGCACACTCAGAAAAAAGAGGAGTGGCTATTTTATGGAATAAAAGTATGCCCATTCCTAAAACCATTAAGTCTTTTCAGGATGACAAAGGAATGTTTTGTATGGTTACAATACAAATTAATGGGAAGACTTACACTTTAATTAATGTATATTGGATACCTGGAATTGGTATTAATACAGTGAAACATCATATTGATAAGATCATATCATTCTCTATAGGGGATATTATTTTAGCTGGTGATTTTAATTGTATACTACATGAAAGTGATACTACCACTATAAGGAAAAGAAGAATTACATCTAATGCAAAACATTTAAATGATTTTGCTAATTCTTATCATTTGAATGATATTAATAATCAGATAGATTCAAAATCATTACCATACACCTTTTTTCTAACAGATACAAAACTTATTCAAAAATAGATAGGGTCTTTATTTCTAACCAGATGATAACAGATTTAATTAATTCCAAAATCATTTCATGTCCTATATCTGATCATAACTCAATTGTTTTTGAATTCATGATAAAAATACTCATAATGTTCAGATCAAAAGGATACCAGCATACTTAACTCAGCTAAAAGACTATAAAGAATATATACTTTCAGAAGTACAACATTTTCTAGACATAAATAATACTCCTGAAGTCTCCATTGTCTATGTTTGGGATGCCTTAAAATCATATCTATATGGACAAAGTATCAGATGGTATAATAATAAAAGGAAATCTTGGGATAAGGAATTGTTAGATATTCAAAGTAAATTAGACTCTTATAAACATAATAATAAAGAAAATATTATGGACAAGAAAGTTATTGAAGAAATAAACAAACTAAATGAGAAATACAAAGAAATTTTAACTCATAAAGTTAAAATAACTTTAGAGAAATACAAGTTTAGTGAAACAGAAGTTCCACCAAGCACAAATGAATCGAAGCTCCAAAAGTTAAAAAATGCTTTAATAAGCACTATTTAAAACACTCCACAACAAAGATTGGATCTGTAAGGTGCAAGAAGCACAATAACGTATCCACCAAGACGTTTTCATCGCCAACTTCGTCAGTTATACATCCATTTTTAAAAATAAATGCTTTTATATGCTGTTTAAATTTCATCACAGATCAATTAACCAATCATTTAAGACCATTTGTTAGAATTAATTATAAAAACTAATTGGTTCATAACACCTTCACAAAAATAAATATGCTTCTCTAAAAACATGCATTCTCCTTTTATTCCCCATTTGTAATGAATTATTTAAAAACTTTTAAAACTTTTTAAAAACCTTTTTATAAACATCATTTAAAATAATTTAAAATAGTTTCTGCATTGAGCATAAATAAAGCTTATGAATCTGAAATTGCAACATAGCACCATCTTGTGGCCATAGTGTGAATTACAACAAAATCAACAGCCAGGAATTTAAAAGTTCCAAGGAAAAAATATATTTTTTGTGATTGTATGCAGAAAGACCTAACAATAAAAGTGAAACAAATACAACCCTTTTTGAATTAAAGCTTTGCAGCTCTCATCTTCAAAACCGGAGCCAATGATACCATATCATTGAGCCCAAAATTACGGTTTGCATCTAAGAAAAGTTGCCAGTACAATTCTTTGTATTCAATGAGTGTTTCCCACATCCCACCTCTTGGATTAGTAGGAACCACTTCTAATATGAAGAAAGAGTAACCTGTGGTGTTACATTTAGTTGAATGCTTGCTCAATGCATTTTTCTCATTCATCACCCTAACATCGTATAAATGCTCATATATTCTCTGTCTGAGCTTTCTTTCACTCTTTCCAACATAGAAAGAGGGACATTTTTTACAAACAGCTAAATATATGATGCCTTTGGTGTCGCAATTGGCAAATGTATTCAAATGCAGGGTCATGTTTCTTGCTTCTAAAAACATTGTTTCCCCACAGTTCAAATGTGTGCAATATTTACATCTCCCACATTTGTATAATCCTTTCTTAGATTTGTTACTATTGTTGCACATGTTGACTTTCGTCCCCCCTTCCAAGTAATTTTTGATGCTTTTCCCTCTACGGTAGACATGGGTTAATACAAGTTTTTGTCTTATTCAATAAGCCCCAAATACTTACATAGACTTAAAAATAAAACAAAAAGATTGAATAAACAAAACCATATCAAAGAAATCTTTTCTCTAAGGAAAAAGAAGAATGTTTCTAGTATACCAGAAATACTGGATGAATTTAGAAATCACTTTCACAAGATTAACCATAACAACATTAACATGGAACCTAAAGATAAAATAAAGGAGTTTATAACCACAAACATGAATAAAAAGCTTAATAAACAACAGATTAAACTATTGGACAAGAGTATTTCATATACAGAAGTTATTACACAAATAAATAAGCTTAAATCAAACAAAGCACGGGTAATGATGGTATTATACCAGAGATATATAAAATCCTTTCTAAAACTACATATTCATTAATACATAAGGTTTTATTTTGGCCCAAACTGAGTTAATAACCCCCATCTTGGCAATATACATTTATTTCACCAATTTTAAAACCTAATAAAGATCCAACTAGATGTTCTTCATATCGACCCATCTCATTACTTAATGTTGATTATAAAATGTTTATGAGTATTTTTGCTGATAGATTGAAGACAATCATCCTGGCATTATAGATATAGATCAGACGGGCTTCATTGTAAATAGAAATACTTTTGATAATATAAGAAGAACTTTAACATTAATTGATTTTGCAAATAGGAAAAAGAAAGATTTAACACTTATTAGTCTTGATATAGGTTCAGCATTTGATTCAGTAAGTTGGGACTATCTGTTTACCTTACTGAAATGCACAAACTTCTCTGATGCATTTGTAAATTTAATTGAGCATTTATACAAAGGAACGCTGGCTTATATTAAGGTAGGAACATATGTTTCACAAAAATACCCATTCTTAAAGGTACAAAGCAAGGATGTCCACTTTCTCCACTATTATTCACTTTAGTAATGGAGCCTTGGGCTAATTTGATTAGAAACAGTACTGACATAGAGGGTTTTGAAATAGATGAAAATACAACATCAAAAATTCAACTTTTGTAGATGATGTTCTAATTACATCAGCAGGATCTAATTATTCTATGCAGTCTTTATTTGATAAAATGATGAATTTTAAAAGTATTTCTGGTTTAATATTCAATGAAGAAAAACTAAAATACTACCTATATATACACGAAAAATATTCTCATTAGTGATTTTACTAAATATGTACCCAATTCAGGTCAGATAACTTATTTAGGTATAATACTATCTAAAGATATTAAATCTATTATATATAATAACTATAATACCTGTTTTCTTAATATACAAAATCTTTTTAATACCTGGAATAATATGTTTTTACTATGGAGGAGAGACTTACAATTATTAAAATGATAATATTCCCCAAGATTTTATACTTAATACAATCAATAATACTTTCACCTACAAAAATAATTATCAAGAAACTGAATACACTAATGTTAAATTTCTTCTGGGCACCTAATAGACCTAGGATTGCATTAAAGAAACATACTAATAGCTGGTCTCAAGGGGGTATTTCTTTTCCAGACTTTAATTTATATATTATCTCTTCTATTATAAAAGTTATTACTTTATTAATAGATCAGTCATATATCGCAAAATGGAAAGATTATTGGGAGCTAATTAGTATGCACTTCATGAAAATCTCCTTAACACATAAAAATATGATTGTAAATAACTCCATGTTGTGGTTGCTAAAGGAATTTTGTACTTCACCTATTACACCTAAACATATGGTTTGTTACCCATTAAATATTATTATTAGTTATCGTAACTTTATATTCATGCACCCTAAGTATAGGGAATGGAATTTTATTGTATTTCCTATAATGTATACTCAGGGTATGCTTATGTCATCTACTACTGAAGGAGCTCATTTAGCTATAGATAATGATCTAAAGTACTGGTATCAGCTGATATCTGATAATAAAGTTAAAAATCTAGATTTCTTAAAACAAGAATTTGATCTAAGAGAAACTTGCTGGTTAGAGGTTCAGATCTTTAGACAACACCTCATTGATAGAATAGATCTAATGTCTATAACAGTTAAAGAATCTATTCCAAAACTGATTGATTACTTGATATTAAATTTACAGCATAAAGTTTCTGATAAAGGTAAACTTTCATATATACATAAAATTATCAGACAAGAAACTTTTTACAGTGTAGATTCATACTGGAATTATTTCACCTCTATTAATGGGGACCCACCAACTCAACAAGATAAACAATATATATTGGAATCTGCTTATAGAACTACATCTTCCATTGTCTGGAGACTTTATACATGGATATTTTTACATAGATCTTTTTATACACCTTTGATGATGAATAAAATAAATAATAAAGATAATCTATGTAAGAGATGTAATGTAGAAATTAATGCTGACTGGGCTCATATGTTTTATGACTGTATGAAGTTGAAAGAATACTGGAAGTCAATTAATGAATTTTTGCAGGCTCTTTTTACAGATAATTTCATTATTTCTAAGTCTCTTATATTATTCAACACACCAGTACCTCAATGTGTTAAAAAGATTAAGCTTCCCTTGTTATGGTCTATCCTAGCAGTAGCCAGGAAAATAATAACTAGAAATTGGATTTCAGATACACCTCCTTCGTTCAATGAATTTAAAAATGTTATGAATATAATGTGCCATATGGAAATAAGCACAATTAGAATGAGAACAACTAGAAAAACATCATATTATATTGTATGGGATAATTTACAAAATTTGTTAAAATAATTCTAATTTCAATAGCATGGTATTTTAGTTTAATTAATTGATCTAATTGTAGTGCATGTCTTTGTAAATACTTTAGTTGTTTTGTTGAATATTATAATAATACCTATTTTTAATTACTTGTATAAAATTGTTATGATATTTCTCTTATATGTTAAAACAATAAACCTGTTTTGAAAAAAAAAAAACACCTGTTGGTCTTCCCTATATAGAAGGACCCACATAAGGAGCAGGTGGCCAAATAGATGACATTGCTTGTCAAACACTTCTACAGTCCACCAGTATCAGTAAATATGCACAATCTCTGAACTAGTAAAAGCCAGCTACATAATCCCACCTTAAAGAAATCTGTAACTAATAAAGAGGTTGCTGCTAGAAAACAACTTTATATTTCATTGTTTCATCTACAAATAAAGTGCCTGTTGCCCTTGAGGAATAAATTGCCTAAAAAAAATGACACTCTAGTAATATTGCAATAGGGAATGGATGGCAAACTGATAACAGGTTCATAGTTACTAATAGATATCTTCGCCAAAAATGATTACAGCATCCACCTCCCTTTACAACACAGTACAGTATCAGCAATGCATTTACCTACTGTAGGAGAAGAACCCACAGCCTTCTGCATCAAAAGCAAGTACACTACCCGTTGTGCTTTTAACAATACAAGCAAACTCACAGCCTTCTGCATCAAAAGGAAGTACACTACCTGTTGTGCTATTAACAATACAAGCAGACTCAGCATAAGCAGCTCTAAACTTTAGTTCCCCTGCATCTCTCAGCTCCTTGTAAAATGTACTCAACACTCAGCTGTCTCTCTGAAATTTGCAGCACAAGAAATCTGGAAAAAGCCAACATTTATGGGGGGAGGACAAAAGCCCAAAAACCAGGAACACATTTTAAACATTGCTTGTATAATTTTGGAAAGTTGCTAGAATAAAATTCTGTGGTACCATGATGCATGTCTTGAGCCCAGAACCATATGCACTATAGTCAGTGCAACAAACCACTATGCTAAATCTGCAGTTTGAAAAACAGGAAGACTGAAACTTAATTGCTATCATTTAGATAGCTCTCAACCTCTTAGCACAAAAAAACTGGACAAACAAAGCCAATAATAAGGGAATACAAATTCAGTTCTCACTTCACACCTTAGCACAAAAAACCTGGACAAACAACAAAAACAATAATGGGGGAATACAACTTCAGTTCTCACTTCTCACCACAGCTGGGGAATACAACTTCAGTTCTCACTTCTCACCATAGCTCACAACTTTTAGAAAAAAAAATCTGAACAAAGATCAGAAATGGTGGTGATTAGGGACTTTAGGCTCTTCTTACCCTGAAGCAAAGGTACAGGGTTTGAGCCTAAACACCTGTAGCCAGCAGGTGTATTACATGGGGGGCATTTTCACACACACACACTCTCCTTAGCTGATAATCCATTCACGCTGTTCACCTGATTGCCTTCACCACAACGATAATCCAGTTGTGATTGCCTTGCCCCTCCACTACAACCAACAATGATTATCCATGCGGCTGCCTCCACCATAATCCAACACATTCAAGCTATCACTGCTATGCACATTTCCCGCTCGCAGCCAGCCAGCCGGACATGACGTGATGTGAGCTCAATTCCGACTGGCTGGTATGTAGCCATGTGCTGGATCTGCTGCAATTGCAATTGCTCTATGGTTTTGGCACCCAGCATCCTTAAAAAAAATGTAACTTAAAGGAGTCAGCATCCTTAAAGAAGAACGCTGTTTTTAAAATACTTAAGGGAGCCAACGCTGTTTAAAAAACAAAAATATGTCATTTTTTTTAATTAAAAAAGCTACCCCCTCTTCTAAAGAAGTTGTACTGAAATCAGTACAGTGCATATGCCTCCCGACGTCCCTGGGACAGGGAGATGTGAGGGACACTGGCACATATGACACTAACCATGACTAGCAGATGTGCAGTACAGGACTATGGACAATGGAGAGCCATAAAAAGCAAAATGTGCAGGACAGCAATGCAAATACTAGTATTAGTCATAACTGATATTACAAGTAGGGCTGCAAAGACTAACACAGTTAGGTGGGGGGAGAGGGACACCTACCCCAAGCACAAAGTGTTGGGAGTGAGACTGGCCATCCACCATCCCAGTCCTTCTGCTGTTTAGTGCAATACTGGCTTTTAAAAGTCAGTATTACATTTGTGGTCAAACCTGAGCATTACAGCACTCCTTGCGTGGTCTAAACTGTAGTAATTGCTTGTTAGGTTTGTTACACTTTAAAAGTTAAAAAGAAAAAAAAACTACAGCCTGAGCACTGTATATCTCCTTGCAGGGTATTAACTGTAGCAACTGCTTATTACATTTGTAGCAAGCACTTTGCCATAGCTTAAAAGAGAAAAGATTTGTTATTTTCTTTAAACTAAAACCTGAATGCCATAGCGCTTCATGCAGGCAGGGTATAAACTGTAGCAACTGTTTACTACATTTATAGGATGCAGTTTAAAGGAAGAATTTTTTAAATAAAATGTGCAGAAGGAGGGTCAGGGGCTGGACACGAAAGTGGGACCTGAATGGCTAGGGCAGGACAGAAGGGGGACATGTCATTCATCTGGCCACCTGGTAGGTGTGGCAGTAGAAGGTACAGTTGTTTTTTTTTTTTAAACTTCACGTGAAGAGCTTACGGTGTGAGAAGCTAGTTTGTATCTGTCACACGGCACTGGTTGATCCAGTTACCCTTTTGAAGACCACAGTCTTGACAGTATTCAAATAAATTATACTTCAGAGAATAATCTTGAATTGGAAAAGAACAGAGGCCAGGTGCATGAATGCCTACACTAAGTGTACATGATCTGTATTCAAGGACATCCTTACTACATTTTTTGTGTTGTCTATACACTCAGAAAGATTATACTAAGTCTATACTTAGTCTACACCTTGTGGTAACCTTTATGAATCCCCCAAGATATTTAAGGCTGCAAGAAAATCAGTAGGAAAACTAGAATTAGGAGGAAGAAGGTGGGAATTATTCTTGTGATGTCTTTTCACTCAGAATGGTGTACATTTAGTGTACACTTAGTGTATGTGTTCATGAATTTGTCCTCAGATTTAATAAAACAATATGAATACAACAGTTAACCAAAAGTCATGTGAGAACTAAGTACATTTACATTTTTGAACAGCTTAAGTTATATTTTGTTTTACGTGTGGAAAAGAGTGATTTCATAAGAGGGGACGTTATTAATGAACTTAATCCAATTGTATGTTGTTCTTAATGCGTCTTTATTTCTGGGTCTCATTGACCACATTAATTTTGCAGCAGTTTTAAAAAGGAAATCTATTAAATGTTAATTTTAAATTTTAGGGGGGAAATCTTAACTAGTTGTCTCATAAATTTGGTCAAATGAGTTTACTGTTTGCACTATTTAAACCATTGCTGAATTATGGGCCTCATGGGCCTGGGACAGAAAATTATAAAGGGACTATTGATTAAGTGTGTTGTTAGCACAGGACTTTGACATTGTGAATCTTTGAGTAAATGAATAAAACCCATATAACATACATGTATATATTGGCATATATATGTGTCTGAATGTAAAATGTAGAGTGATGCTGTCCATCCTCTTTAACGTGTAAAATTTTTCTGTAGACTGATGTCCCTCTCAGCACTGACGCAGAGACTTTCAGACTTTAGCTTGTTCCCTTCTCCCATGATGCTTGGTGCTCCCTTGTCCTTCCCTAGATTTCTCTTGCTATTCAAAAAATCAAGATGCTGGTTAGAATACACCCACACATGAACATTGGTTTTACCCAGTACTGCTTAGTTTCTGTTAGGGCCAGGTCAGAAGGTCAGATTATTCCACTTTCTTTTCTTCTACCACTTAGCACTTAGCTGGTACAGCTTTTGTTTCCAACATTTGTGTAGTTTCCAACTACCCCTTCTAGGAGTAGAAACAGAACCTATTTCAAATATGTGGATCTAGAGCATCTGCTCTCTTAAGTCCCCTTGTTTAACAAAGCTGTCTCTGATTTAAACACTGTCTTCTGTTTAGTAACCAGTTTGAAGATGTTTCCTTAACAGAGATGCAGCTCCACGCATGCTTTGTGTTTCTTTTAAACCCAGAGAATGCAAAAAAAAAAAAAAAAAACACCACCACTACCAAAAAACATATATATTTTTATCATACCTTGATTATTTTTTCTGCTACACCAGTGCTTCTACATCCATTGGTTTGCATTATTTTGTTTATTTGGTGCATCCAGAATGAATGTGGTTTTTTGTATCTTAACTTTGTATTTTTACTTTAGTTCACTTCATTGAAATTGAATGTACTACTTTCTTTCAGTTTGTGCTTGTATTTGCTGTATGTTGAGCAGCTGTCCAGTTACTCCCAGATTCTGGCATTTGCTAGCACTTTCTCATGATACAATTGTGGGGACAGTTGGTAGTGGGTAGGCATGTTTTTTGGTTTGTTTGTGTCTTTCGGCTTTTCCCGGTTAGGGGTCGCCACAACAGAACTCCGGTCCGCTAATGATTGGCAGTTTATTTTTACATACCGGCTTGCCAGGCCTGATGCACAACCTTCAACGAAGGTACGCCCATTCATGTATGTCTCCACGCAGAAGACGCTCTAGCTGAGAATCGAACTGGACAGCATCTTTTTGGTAATCTGCAGAATTCAACACATAAATTTGTACAGAATGCAATACAATCAATCATTCCATCTGACAATAAGTCAATAAATAACTAAATGGAATTATTTTCAAGAAAAAATGTAACCAAAGCAAGATGGAACATGGCTTGATTTCTAGTAAAGAGTATACTGTTTGGTATAAAGTGCAGTATAACATAGATGTAATAAATAGTGGTTTACCATGAGATATTCTTCAGGAAGATAACTAGGGTCTGTTGATCACTTCAGTGATAGCCATAAAATAAAGTACTTTTGTGTGGTCTGTGCACTGAACAGATTAGGGTTGAAATAAAAAAAAAAAACAGTTGGAATATATTTGTCCATCTGTGAAAATGAAGACGATGGTGCTGATGTTGAAGATGTATTGAATATAATGAAGACACAATGAAGGTGATGAAGAATCAATTAAGAAGATTAAGATACAATAAAGATGGTGATAACAAAGATGTGATAAAGATGCTGCTGCTGAAGATGGCAAAGATGTGACAAAGATGACCATGAAGATATAATGACAATGATGATGAAGATATGGTAGTGGTGTGGATGATGATGAAAGTGAGATGAAGATATCAATGAAGATGTGATGATAACAAAGATGCAAATCAATGAGGATGACTGAGTTGATGAAGGTGATGACAATGATGAAGCTAATGATGAGGATGATAAAGATATGATGATGACAATGCTTATGAAGATGAACACATGAAGATGATGCCATGATGAATACATGCTGAAAATGATGGAGATGCATGGACAATGAAGATGTGATGACAATGAAGATGATGAAGGCAACAACAACAACAATGATGATTATATCTTTAGGGAGGGGGGACAAGCCAGATCGCTCTGCCAGTCGGGGGAGGCAGAAGTGCAAGCTATCAGGGGAGAGACCACAAGGACAGACACTCAAAAAGATGTGGAACAAATAGAAGTAGATTTAGTTTGGAACATTTCTCATAGACCATTAGATAAATATGAACTCAGTTTGCTAAATAAGGGTTTAACTTTCATTCCAACAGTGAACAGTAGAATTACGGATGTGCTTACAGATTTAAAATTATTTACCAGAAATGTGATGCTTAGATATCAGTTTGGTGACAATTTGAATATTACTCAACGACCTTTAAAAAGACCAAGTGATTTTGTACCTCATAATCACCCCTTGATAGAGGCTTTCTATAAAATGGTGGAAGATGATGTCTATGAACAATTTGCTTCTAACACTAATAGACATATGAGATCCAACAATTTGTCATTTCAAGAGAGACAGGCATTATTTAGGCTTAGATCAGATATGAACATAGTTTTTAGACCAGCGGACAATGGGGGTCCCCTGGTGGTGATGGATACTCTCCATTACCACACAAGCATGTGTAACATGCTGGCAGACGATAAATATTATAAAGCCATCACTAAACAGCAGCTCGACTTTATTAAACAAAAAATGATTAATATTATTGTGGAATTAGAGAAGAGCCGAAGTATAGATAAAGAACTAGTTAGCTTTTTACAAGTTGAACATCCTATGATACCTAATATACATGGAATTCCCAAAATACATAAACATGGCACTAATCCCCCAATGAGACCTATAGTCTTTGGAGGTGGATGGTCTACAGAGCCTTTTTCTCTTTACATTGAAAAGTATCTTAGACCTATTGTGGAACAAAACGAATACATCTTGAGGGACACCAAACAATTTCTTGGGGACTTGTACAACCATTTTAGTCATACACGAATGACACAGGACATGTTGTTTGTCACCCTGGATGTCCAATCATTGTTTACCATCATTCCCAATGAAGATGGAGTAGTAGCTATCAAGAAGTATCTGACCGTACATAGCCATTACACGGACAAACACATAGACCTTATAGCTATGTTTATGGAGGTTATTTTGGAGTATAATGTTTTTGTCTATCATGACAGTTTATACATACAGCGAGATGGCGTAGCTATGGGCACTTCATGTGCCAATAGCTACGCCAATATGTTTTTGGCCATGTGGGAGGAAGACGTATTGTTTCAATGTGAACTACACACCTCACATGTGCGTTTTTATAGACGGTTTGTGGACGACGTCTTCCTCATTTGGGAAGGTAGCCATGCATATCTCAAGAGCTATATAGAAGTAATCAATAGCTTGACTCCTTATTTGAAATTTACGTTTGAATATTCAGCAGATTGTATAGATTTCTTGGATGTGTTTGTACAGAGGGTGATGGATGATCATGTTAACACCGGAGTCTATAGGAAAAGTTGCTATAGGAATGCCCTTTTATATAGAATGAGCATGCATCCCCAGTATATATTTGATAACATAATGAGAGGACAGAGTATGAGAATTTCAAGACTCAATGCATCACAAGAAGGATTCCAACAAGAGATAGATAGGTTCAGACTCAGACTTACACAGCGAGGTTATAGACAACAAGAGATTGAACATAATTTAGAAGATATACATGATCTAAGATTCAATAGAGCTGCCCCATACTATTCTAACCAAATGAGTGAGAAAGCAAGTAATGACATCCATACCAAGCAGATAAGAATACCCATGTATTACACAAATGATAGGAAGGATATTATAGATATTAATAAGCATTGGCAGATTCTGACTAGTAATGAAGAGATTACACAGATAGTGGGAATAAAAACTGGCTTTCAATATAAAAATAGATGTAATCTTAAAAGATTATTATGTTATCATAATGATAGACAGGGCAATGATATCTGGATAGGAACCAACTCATGCGGACGGTGCAATTACTGCAACTACATAGAAAGTGGAAATATGTTTCTACACCCAGACACACAACAAATTTTCTTTTTTAAGGTTAATGCCAACTGTAGTACAGAAAATGTGGTATACTTAGCCACGTGTCAAGAGTGCCAAGCGTTCTATGTTGGCAAGACCAACAGGACGCTTAGAACAAGGATTAGAGAACACCTATATGCAATTAGAATTCAATATATGAATAATGCCCTAGCCAAACATGCTTACAATTGTGGCCAACAACATAATTTTACCTTTATGGTTATCGACAATATCATCCCAGTTGTTAGGGAGGGTAATATCTGTAATGCCACTGAAAGAAGAGAAGTTAATTGGATGATGAGACTTGGGGCAGATAAGGGCAAAGGCCTTAACAAAAGAGCCTCTGTTAGACCAGTACTCAGGGCTAGGCGTTATAAGTAAAATTACTTTTAGATATAGTGTATATGCTTTTTTAGGATTTCTGCTTTAGTCTACTATTTATTTTTATTATATGATACAGTTGTATAAAGGTTATAACTCAATATTTTCCACTAGGTGAGTGATGGCTCCAAAGGTATAATTTGATTGATAAGAAAGTGACCATGGTGTAAATTTTTTTAATTTGGGCCCTCCAAGCTTTATTTAGTTATATAATCTATGCATATCATGGATTTTTAATAGTGTCTATCTAATGGTTATGCATGGATACAAGGAGCGCTTCCAACATGATTGATTTACTGTAATATATTTAACATGCTTGATCGGTCATGTTCAATCTCGTTTAGATGTTTTTAGTATAAAGCTATCATGTATAAGAGAAGGTAGATTAGGACCAGATATCCAATGGTTATTGCATATTATGCAGTCATAAATGAGAAGGTTGTAAATGGCGCAGCACTATTCTATGATTGTGGACAATTCCCAATAATTCATTGAAGAATCTCTTAAATATTTTAGGCGAATTTGTGTGTAACACATCCTGTTTGTGCATTGATTAAGTTTACGAACGACAGCTCCGTCACATATATATCATGCTGATGCACTAAGAGACTGCCCTGAGCTATCAACTATGTAAGTTTCGATGTGCATAGATTAGGTTGATGGATCATTGCCTGTCAATATTTATTTTTATTATGTCATCATGATGAGAGAGTGCTTTTAGTTATTATCCATATAAATTTGATGCATTGTTCATTATGTTGTTTTAGTAATATGGTATTTCGTTTATACCTTCTATACATACTGTTCAGTAGATGTAAGGTAATATTTAGTAGATGCAATGTGATAATATAGATGTTTGTTATACATTGTTGTGAGTTAACTAAAAGTAGCCACCGGATGAACAATTATAGTTGGTCATTAACAGTATAGATTTTTTTTATATTTTTATGTTCAAGCAGGTGGTATTACCAAGTGAAGTAAAATTTCCAGCAACGCATATATGATCATCGATAGCATACACGTTGATGCGTCGTATACTTTGTCATTGTTGCTGACGAATAACTACAAGTATTAGTTTATTTGTTTTTATTTCATATGTATATATATTTTTCATAAGATTTTACATATGTCGTTATACTTTACATATGCACAATAGAACAAGCTTCGATTTTACATGGTCAGGTTGATCTCTTCAGCTTGGCTTCTTTAACAGATTATTTTAATATGGTTTAATATATTTTTGTATATGATGCTGTTGATATATATGAAGGATTACAGTGCATTTACCTTATTATGTTGCTTATATGGGTGAATTGGAATATCTTGCCTTTGCATATCAAACACTAATAAGTTTTTTTGTTTGATGGTGAATGCAGATTTGATGTATACTCCTTTAATATTATAATTGGTTGTATTTAAGTATGCACGTGACCTATATAAATGTGATTAGGATGATTTTTCGAATGTTAACGGTCTGACGAAGCTATCGTGAAAGCGCTTACCGATTTGTTTTAAACAATAAACAGATTTTTTCCTTCAGTTATATGGAGTTCTATACATTTATGTGAACATTTTATGCATGGGATACATAGACGCCTTGGTTATCTCTCAGCCGTAGTTATTGGACTATTTATCGGTGCATTTTTGGCGGGCAGAGAGATATTAACACTGTTGGAGACGTTCTTTTATTGCTTGGCTACTGCTCAGTTTCTGTTAGGGCCAGGTCAGAAGGTCAGATTATTCCACTTTCTTTTCTTCTACCGCTTAGCACTTAGCTGGTACAGTTTTTGTTTCCAACATTTGTGTAGTTTCCAACTACCCCTTCTAGGAGTAGAAGCAGAACCTATTTCAAATATGTGGGTCTAGAGCATCTGCTCTCTAAGTCCCCTTGTTTAACAAAGCTGTCTCTGATTTAAACACTGTCTTCTGTTTAGTAACCAGTTTGAAGATGTTTCCTTTACAGAGATGCAGCTCCACACATGCTTTGTGTTTCTTTTAAACCCAGAGAATGCAAAAAAAAAAAAAACCACCACCACCAAAAAACATATATATTTTTATCATACCTTGATTATTTTTTCTGCTACATAAATGCTTCTACATCCATTGGTTTGCATTATTTTGTTTTTTTGGTGTATCCAGAATGAATGTCGCGTTTTGTATCTTAACTTTGTATTTTTACTTTAGTTCACTTCATTGAAATTGAATGTACTACATTCATTCAATTTGTGCTTGTATTTGCTGTATGTTGAGCAGCTGTCCAGTTTCTCCCAGATTCTGTCATTTGTTAGCACTTTCTCATGATACAATTGTGGGGACAGTTGGTAGTGGGTAGGCATGTTTTTTGGTTTGTTTGTGTCTTTCAGCTTTTCCCGGTTAGGGGTCGCCACAGCGGAACTCCGGTCCGCTAATGATTGGCAGTTGATTTTTACATACTGGCTTGCCAGGCCTGACGCACAACCTTCAACGAAGGTACGCCCATTCACGCATGTCTCCATGCAGAAGACGCTCTAGCTGAGAATCGAACTGGACAGCGTCTTTTTGGTAATCTGCAGAATTCAACACATAAATTTGTACAGAATGCAATACAATCAATCATTCCATCAGACAATAAGTCAATAAATAACTAAATGGAATTATTTTCAAGAAAAAAATGTAACCAAAGCAAGATGGAACATGGCTTGATTTCTAGTAAAGAGTATACTGTTTGGTATAAAGTGCAGTATAACATAGATGTAATAAATAGTGGTTTACCATGAGATATTCTTCAGGAAGATAACTAGGGTCTGTGGATCACTTCAGTGATAGCCATAAAATAAAGTACTTTTGTGTGGTCTGTGCACTGAACAGATTAGGGTTGAAATAAAAAAAAAACAGTTGGAATATATTTGTCCATTTGTGAAAATGAAGACGATGGTGCTGATGTTGAAGATGTATTGAATATAATGAAGACACAATGAAGGTGATGAAAAATCAATTAAGAAGATTAAGATACAATAAAGATGGTGATAACAAAGATGTGATAAAGATGCTGCTGTTGAAGATGGCAAAGATGTGACAAAGATGACCATGAAGATATAATGACAGTGATGATGAAGATACGGTAGTGGTGTGGATGATGATGAAAATGAGATGAAGATATCAATGAAGATGTGATGATAACAAAGATGCAAATCAATGAGGATGACTGAGTTGATGAAGGTGATGACAATGATGAAGCTAATGATGAGGATGATAAAGATATGATGATGACAATGCTTATGAAGATGAACACATGAAGATGATGTCATGATGAATACATGCTGAAGATGATGAAGATGCATGGACAATGAAGATGTGACGACAATGAAGATGATGAAGGCAGCAACAACAACAATGATGATGATGAAAATGCTATGAGGATAAATATGTGATGATGATGAATATATGACAAAGATGAAAAATCTCTCAGGAGAAAAATCACTAAAGTCAAAGGTAAAGTAAACTTTATTGTCACTCAGACTCCACAAGTGCAACCAAACAAAATTATGTTACTCCAGGCTCTACGTGCAAGCATAGATGTATAACAGTTCACATTACTACATTTAGACATTTCTACTACATAATATTTACTGTTTTACGTATCAACCTACATTTACTAAGCTAAAGAAACATGGTATTTATTGCACAGAATTCCACAGCTACTTCTTGTTGCACAGGATTCTGTTTGACTAGTATAAGGAAACACAGTATTTATTGCACAGGACTTTCACAGCTGTTACTTATTGCACAGGATGTTGTTTTAGCATCAGTGGATATTGCACAGAAATAAGATTGTACTCTGTTAGATTAATTGCACAGTGTATTTAAAACCTTTTAATGTTATTGCACGCAAATATGCTTCTCACTCATCATATTACTTACTGTCCCTGATGTCAATCGAGATGTAAGTTGCTATTGGAGTTCAGTAGCCTGATGGCCAGGGGATAGAAGCTTCTGCTAAATCTGGCCATTTTGCAACACATGCTATGATGACGCCTTCCAGATGTTAGGTGCAGGAACAGTCCATATGAAGGGTAAGTGCAGTTTATGACTCTTTTCCTGGCTCTGTTGAGAGAACAAGACTGGTGCAAATCTTGAATACAAGGTAGAGTGGTCCGAGTAATCTTTTCTGCTGCTTTCACCACTCTTTGGAGGGACGTGCGGACTGTGGTGGAGCAGTTGCAATACCAAGCTGTAAAACTGTTTGTTGGGATGCTCCAAATTGTGTCCCTGTAGAACATTGTGAGAACAGGGGCTGGAATATTTCCTCTTCTCAACCTTTGTAGAAAGTGTAGGCATTGCTGTGCTTGCTTGACAATGGCATTTGTGTTCACAGAGCAAGACAAGTCTTCCGAGATGTGCACCCCAAGAAACTTGGTGCTTTTCACCCTCTCCACTGTTTCTCCATTGATTGTGAGTGAGGAATGTTTCTTATGATTTCTTCTGAAATCCAGGATTACCTCCTTGGTCTTATTCACATTGAGTGCAAGATTGTTGTTATCATACCAAGTTATCAGTTGTCTCACCTTCTCTCTATATTCTGTTTCCTCCTCATTGTTGTTGGGGCCCACAACTATGGTATCATCTGCAAACTTGATTACATGATTGGAGCTGTACTTGGCAGTGCAGTTGTACATTCACCGAGTGAATAGCAAAGGGCTCAGAACACCACCTTGAGGTACACCAGTGCTCAAGGTGATGCTGTTTAAGGTGTTCTTTCCTGCACATACTGTTTGTGGCCTTTCAGTAAGAAAGTCCAGAATCCAATTGCACATTGGAGTACTGACACCTAGTTGAGTTAGCTTCTCCATCAATTGCTGAGGTTTGACTGTGTTGAATGCCAAACTGAAATTAATGAATAACATGCGCACATAGCTGTTGTTGTTTTCCAGAAGGTTCAACGATAGATGGAGTGCCAGTGAAATAGCATCTACAATGGATCAATTTGGTTTATACACAAATTGGATTGGGTCCAAGGATGACAGAAGTCTGGATGTTAAGTAGTCCTTGACCAGTCTTTCTAAGCACTTCATTACTACAGAGGTGAGAGCCACAGGGCAGTAGTCACTGAGGTCCTTTGGTGGTGACTTCTTAGGCAGAGGTATTATGGTGGTGTTCTTGAAGCACGTGGGAACAATGGGCTGTTTCAATGAGGTATTGAATATGTCTGTGAGTACATTTGTCAATTGCCCAGCGCAGTCTCATAGGACCCTTCCCAGAATGTTATCAGGACCAGACGTGGATTTATCCTCCTCGGGCTTCCCTGGACATCGGTTGAATTTAGGCTGAGCACTTCTTCATTCGTACTTGTTGGAGCTTTCACTGGTTTCATGCTGTTTCCTTCTTCAAACCTGCTGAAATATATGTTGAGGTTGTTCAGAAATTCAGTGTTGTCCTCACACTGAGAAAAAGTGTGCTTGTAATCTGTTATGGCCTGAATTCCATGCCACAGTTGCCTTGCATCTTTTTCGTCAGACAAGTGATTTTGGAGTTTCTGACCATATGCCCTTTTCACCTGTCTCACACCCTTTTTTTAGGTTCACCTTGGCATGCCTGAGCTCATCGTTGTTTTCCTCCTCGAAGATAGCATGCCTTACTTTCAGGAGCTCATACACTCTACTTGTGAGCCAGGGTTTCTGGTTGGCCCATGTGATGATGCACCTGTTGTCTGTTACATCATCTACATATTTGGATATGTAACCCAACACAGACTCTGTGTAATCCTCCAGGCTGGTTTGCTGATTTACAGTGTCTGCTTCTCCGAACATATTCCAATCTGTGCATTCAAAGAATTCTGGAGTTCTGATACTGCTCCCTCTGGCCATATCCTTATTTGCTTTTGGGAGGGATTTTCTCTGGTTAGTAATGGTCTGTACACTGGGACTAACATGATGGAGATATGGTCTGAGTTGACCGGGTGTGGATTTGGCAATGCCTTGAATGTCAGTTTAACATTAGTGCAGACTTTATCCAGTGTGTTCTCACCCCTGGTTGCAAAATCCACATGTTGGTAATAGTGAGGAAGGACTGACTTCAGGTTGACCTGGTTGAAGTCTCCTGCTATTATGTGCACATTTTCTGTATTTTGAGTTTGCAAATTTCTGATCTTCTTGTATAGGGTAGCCAGTGCCTCATTTGTATTAGTGCTGGGAGGGATGTATACAGCTGTAATCCTTACACCATTAAATTCCCTTGGCAAGTAGCAGGGTCTGCACTTTAATGACATAAACTCTATGTATTCAGAAGAGTGGGTGGAGATTATCTGATAGTTAGTACACCATCTGTTCTTTACATAGATACACCCCCCCCAAGTGATTTCCCACTGAGAGACTGTGTTCTGTCTGCTCTGAATGAGACCCCTTCCATATGTACTGCACTGTCATTTATATTACAGTTTAACCAAGTTTCAGTGAAAATAAGAGCACAACAGTCTCTCACCTTATTTTTAGTAGTTAGCTCCAGTCTTAAGTAGTCCATTTGCTTATATAACGAACGAACATTTGCTAGTAGCATGGATGAAAGTGCAGGCCTGTATGGGTCTGCCTTCAGTCTGGCAGTGATTCCAGCTCGAGACCCTCTCTTCCTTACTCTTTGACATCTCTTTCATTTCCTTCAAAGTTTCTCACTACTGTTAAGTTAGATTACAGTCTCTGTTTGTCCCTGATTTAGTTTTTCCCTTAAAATTGACATAGAAGTAAACAAATAATGCACATTTTCCTTCTGAGCTGGAGTAGCCACTGCCTCACAGGGTGCTGCCATTTTTTTTATAACCAAATCAGCTAATACTGCAGGTATCTCTGTATTTAAGTACTGCAGCTAAACTATTCAAACTCATTTAAAACACAACTAAAATGTCACCATTCAAATCAATGGATCTGCTCCTGTACATCTCCAGGATAAACAATACTGCTATCTTTATCTTGCCATGTCATCAAAGCATTTTTTCTCTTTTAGAATCATATATCCCACAACCAATCTTCACCAATGCCTGAATAGTTTTACTAGCACCTTCCAGCTATATACATTGTTTTGTGACACTGCTCACCCCCACCTTTATTTTCTTTTATAAACCTTATGATAGCCACACACACACACACACACACACACACACACACATATATATATATATATATATATATATATATATATATATATATAAATTGTCTCTTAACCTGCTTTATATCCCACCTCTTAACTGCAATATCATTTTCTGCCGTAGTTTCCTTCCCTCACTTCCATTTTTTTTATTTCTAAGCACTAATCACATGACCAATTATCTGTCTGACAAATCCAGTAATACAGCTCTTCACATGCTCAGTGTTCAGCATCTGCCAATGCATAAGTATCCTTCATACTGTAATGTTTCCCTTTTTTCATATGAATTTAATCTAATTAGCAGATTTATGTGTAATTGTTAATGTATATTATTTAATGTCTGCTCATGCATTTTACTTAATGTTTGGAGCTTTTCTCCCAGGACCTCTACTGAAAAAATATATATATATATATATTTTGTTACTAATCCCAGTCAGACAAGCCAGGAAACAAAGCAAAATAAATAAAATATGATAAAGATGAAGACAATGTGATAATGATGAAGACGAAGAGCTAATGACAATGATGAAGGTGATGATGATAGTGAAGACGATGCTAAAGATAATGGTGATGATGTCATAAAAATGATGTGATGAAGATGAAGATTACGCAATGTTACTGATGATGATAAAGAAGCAATGACAATGATGATGGCGATGAAGATAACACTGTCAGCTTCAACATCATCTTCATTGTTGTGATCTTCATGTGTTCCTCACATTCATTTTCATCATCTTTATCACGTTTATCACCTTTTTAGCTTCATTTCATCTTCATCTTCATTGCGTCTTCATCGTCATCATGTTTTCTTCATCTTCAACGTCAACATTAGCATTTTCATCACCCTCATCACGTTACTCTATTCTTCATCTTCACCATCATCATTACATCTTCATCTTCAATACACCACCGTTATTTTCATTACTTCTTTTGTATATAGTTCTACAGAACTAAACTGAAAACTAAGTGATGAGGACTTAATCACAATGAAAAGAACCAGTAAAAAATCCTTTGCACATTACCTTTATGTATCAGTAGGGTCTCCCTAGGTGGACAGATCTCAGACGTGATGCCAGACAATACAAACCACACACTGGGCAGCAACTGTTTGGGTTAGTGTAGATGGTGAATGATCTCATTTCCAGGACAACAGTGACAGCATTAATATTATCTGTGTGGAAGAAAGACCTGGCAGTCTGCTTCCATACGTTGACATAAAACTCCGTGGATGGATAGTGAATGTACTGATATAGTAATTGAAGCCTTCGTTCAGACAATGATTAGTTGTCTGATTGAAGACAAAACACTTTTCAGAACAACTATCTATAGGGTCGCAATGACTCAACATCGACTTGACAGCACTTAACAACATGTATATAAGCCTCAAATAGAGGATGAAGTAGAAACATCAGCTAATGCATAGGATAGGAAGAGTGTAGGACAAAAAGATGCTATAGGACCATGTAACAAGCATTCAGGTGGTGCAGAAGTTCTAGGGATAGAGATCTACATCAGGGTTTGTGGCTGCAATGGATGCAGCCAGGCATATAATATACCATGTAGGTGTGGCGCATACTTTTTAAAATAATGTATTTGCTTTGTGCAATGAGATGTTGTATAATTTAGGAAGAAGGACAGGTACTGACATATTTATCATAATTTTATTGTTTTAAGGTACAGATTTTGTTAATTGAGTTTTGGCTAAATGAATTATTGACTAAAGCCTACCATTTCAGGATTTTTTTTTTTCATTATTAAAAAAGTATGCTCTCCAGGAAACATGCAGTGCCATATGTGTGTGTGTGTGTGTGTGTGTGTGTGTGTGTGTGTGTGTGTGTGTGTGTGTGTGTTTGTGTGTGTGTGTGTGTGTGTGTGTGTGTGTGTCTGTGTGTGTGTGTGTGTGTGTGTGTGTGTGTGTGTGTGTGTGTGTGTGTGTGTGTGTGTGTGTGTGTGAGAGTGTGAGAAGTACACTTAGAAGTTCTGCATTTGTACAAGTTGGCATACATTTAGAAAATTCCCGATTACAACCCTGGTGGCCGTTTAATTCATGTGTATATACTCATACAGCACACACTGTATGAAACATTCTCTTCACACCTATAAAGCATTCACAGTGTAGAACAGTATCATAATGTATGTAACAGAGTAGCATAACTGAATAGGTGTTAGGCATTCTTAGCATGAGATTTCATTGTATGCGTACATCTAATAATCATCTTGCCATGCAGTAGGATAGCAGTAACATCTCAAGGCTTACTGTCAGAGGCAGATAAACATTACAGAATAGCTGATAAAAACTTTGAACAATTACACATTTAAGCCATGACAACATAGGGACCCTGCTCTATATAGTAAGACACCCTTATCTTTCTTACATCTTAATCTTATTTCTACTGTGCTACCCCTTCTTCCCCTATAGCCAGTGCTTTATCATACAGAGCATGACAGGTTAATAATGAGGTATAATCTAAGAGTAACACACCATAAAGAGTGTCCTAAATGTACCAGAATCACAACTGTTGCTATTTCTCTCTCCATCACCCCTCTCTCTCTCTCTCTGTTCATCCCTTTTGCTTCAGTAAATTTTCACTGTCCCTTCAATTGTGCGATTTAAAGCATGTGAACTAAGAGTTCCTTTGTGGCATGGTGAGACAATGTTCAAGTCCATAGACTGATTTTTGCTTACTTTTAAGGGTTCTAATCCAGGCATTAGCAAAGTGTTACTGCCTGTTTTTAGTACACTATTTTATGTGTAGCTGTTGGCTACACATTATGGGGAGCCACCATTAATCTGCTACTGTTATAATTTACTTGGTCCCTGCCTCCCTGTTCCCCCAAGTATGTCCCTTCCCCCTTGTGTGTCATCAGTCTTTCTCCTCTGCATTTGCACAATGTCTGGTATTGAGCAGCACCTATTACTTAGGGTAAATGGAAGTACATAGCTTTTGACAAAGTCTTGTGAGTTGTTGCCTTTGGCCAGTTCAAGTTGTTGCCCTTCACTCTACTGTGCTTAGCCTCACTGCTCTATGTACAGTCAGGCTAATCTTCTCTTGAAGAGGCCAAAAAGTTGCATACCACATCCGATGCTCCAGTTGCAAAGATTGTTGGGAGCATGCTGCCCAAATATTCCTAGCTTCGTAACAAATGTGTAAATCATGACAAATATTAAATCTTAACATACCACATCTCTGTTATGCATTTGATCAATTGTTCTGCTGCTGCCTGTAATGTACACCCTGTGTAATGTTAAAATTGTCATTACTGTGATGCTTGATGGCTACATTCTTCCTTGCCTCATTGTTTTTTGACTGCCACATCAAACTAGTAAACTGGTTTGTAACATTTCCTGTGTGATATGTTGACATAATTCCATGTGTGTCAAATGGTTTTGGCCTAGTGTCAAGGGTTTAAATTCAGCAATATGTGAAAGTAGTATTTAATTGCATTGCTATTATGTATGTAAGTGCTGCCTACACATCTTAGTAACCCACCTTTATCCTGCTTATCTCTCAGGCATGGTTATACTTTCTGAGTTTTGCTTTCTCCCTTTTGGAAACACTTGATTGAACATAACAAGACAGATTACTTATCAAGAAAAACATAACATTAACACACCTCTTAAAAAGTAACCCAGCAAAACTATAACATTCATCATGTGTCTCCATGACTGTCTCCATGTCTATGTGTTCACATTTCTGTACCATCACTTTTTTCTGTTTGGCATTTATGAGGAAAATGGATGTAATATACACATTATATGATTTTACAATTGCCATGAGTGCTATGAAGGGTAATACACACATTCCCCATTGCTTAAATCTCTTGTCAGATTTGAACTTTAGGCAGTAAGAGTTCCTATGTGGTGCTGTTAGTTAATAGTAAGGTCTGTAGATCTGTTTTGGAATACTGTCAAGATTCAAATCCAGATGACTGCCAAAGTGTTTGCGAATGTTTTGTATGACCTCTTAAGATTAAGTGTTGGCTACACATTTTCTTAGCACACCATTATTCTGCTGTTGTATTAATGCACTTTTGGGAACATTGTGTTGAACAGATCTTGCCTGAATAATTATGACAATAAACAGAAGTATAACACTACACAAATATGTGCAGAAATGAAACACAAACTAATGTATTACTATGCATGTATGTGTATTCCTGTCACCAACTGTCCACCTCCTCCCACGTCTCCTGTGCCATCAAATAAACCTCCTTGATTCAAAATGGTTTCCATGAGCCATGTTTCCATCAGTAGTAACATGCTTGGTCCCTCATGTGTTTCATAATATAGAAAATACTAAGCGGCACACAAAAATCACTGAAACGCTAAAAAAGACATGACCAGAGCAAATAAAGTTAAGCACTTTCATTCTATTTAATTCAGAACTTCTTCAGAACAAATAAACAGAATGTATCCCTCCTTTATATACTTCCATTATGACATCATTTCTGGTTTAAAGAATAAATCACAATAACAGTAAAAAAAAATCACTCCATAATATAAAAAATTTCTGTAATAATCATGTTTATATATACTTACAAAAAACATCAATAATCAAAAATACAGTCCTTTAAAAATTAACATACATTAAATAACTTCAGACAGATATTTATGTCATTACAACCTGGAATAAAATCTTCTCTCAGGAATATTTGCTATTTCAGTTCTAAAAACTCTAAATAATTATTAATTGATGCTACAAATCTAGCCTTATCTACCACCTCCACTACAAAAAAGAAAAACTTCCTAAAATCCTTACATTGTAACGCAAGTTTAGCTAATACATTAGTACTATCCTTCTTTTTAATAGCCATAAGGTGTTCTCTTACCCTGTCTGTTAACCTTTGAATATTTTTCTGCAATATAAAAATGATCACAGTTAGAACACTCAGCTAAGTATACAAGTCCATCATTTTGGCAGTTAAAACTGTCTTTAGAAAATAATAAGAAATCCAAATGTTTAAAATAATAACTGTGAGTTGCCATCATGAACCTACACTGTGAACATTTCTGACAGGGGAAAGTACCTACATTTTTATTATTACCTTTCTTATAAGTGGCAACTACAGAACTTTCAAGAAGCTGCTTTAAATCCCTGCTCTTTTTATAAATAAATTAATATTTAACACCCAAAATGTCACTCAGATCTTGATTTCCCATCATTATTTTCCAGTTATTATTCCTAATCTGTGACCTATCAATGTTCATAGGGAGGGGAAAGGAGCACTTCAACACTTCTGTCTGAACAAACCCTTGACTTTGTTCATGATTGTTAGGGGGAAAAACTGCCTTAATAATGGGTGAAAACTTACTATATCTTTTTGCATTCACATAGTCTGAGATATTAGTTAACACTTCTAAAGGCTACCCATGCTCCAAAAAAGTTGTTTCAAGATATTTACTTCTTTGCAAAAGGTATTATCATCACTAAACATTCTACTGATCCTGTTAACAATGTAAGGCTTTTAGGAAGTTTTTCTTTTTTTGTAGTGGAGGTAGTAGATAAGGCTATATTTGTAGGGTCTATTAATAATTATTTAGAGTTTTTAGAACTGAAATGGCAGATATTCCTGAGGGCAGATTTTATCCCAAGTCTGAATGACAAAATATCTGTCCAATGTTATTTAAAGTATGTTAATTTTTAAAGAAATGTATTTGTGATTATTGATTTTGTTTGTAAGTATATATATATATATATATATATATATATATATATATATATACATACACTCATAAATTTTTAAAAGACTTTTTTATGTTATGAAGTGATTTTTTTACTGTTATTGTGATTGTTTTTTTTAAACCAGAAATCATGTCATAATGGAAGTATATAAAGGAGTGGGTGTATTTTGTTTATTTGTTCTGAAGAATTTCTGAATTAAATAAAACGAAAGCACTTAATTTTATTTGCTCTGGTCAAGTGTATTTTTAGTGTTTCATAATATACCTGTCTCATACATATAAAGATAGAAGAACCTCTACTGTCATTAAAATGTGTAAGTCATGATGCCTGAAACATGATCATAACACATATCTTTCTGTATTCCATCAGGTCAAACATGTTTGTATGTGTAAAACACTTATTTGTGTGAAGGTAGGCATGGAGCACCATAGACTGCTAATTCCCATTCTAAATTCAGCACTTCAAGGTTGCCAAGACCACACTCACACTGTACATGCACCACACATAGTGTTCACCACACAGATAGACCAACTTATGTGGAGGCATTTAAAAGCAATTTTCCCAAACCTGCTAAACCTATAAATGGCAATGCCTGTCCTCAGCAATCTCTAAAACAATCACCGAAAGCAACACCGAACACCACACATATACCTACCCCAGGGAACATCAAGATTAAAGCCCATAAGGCAAGTGAACATATTATCCAGAACTCATAGAGGACTCCATTGTATGACACACAGATGCCCCACTCACACCCACTGAACATGGAGAAGATAACTGTTAAGTGCTTATCTGGAGCCAGGATCTGCCTAGTTACTCATGCTCTTAGGTCACTACACAACAGGTGCCTCTATGATTCTGTCATAGTCCATATGGATGTTTATGACCTGAGACATACTTCCCTGGACTATATGATGAGAGACTTTGTTGATCTCTCTGAATATGTGTCTCAGGCAGATATGTGCCTTGCATTGAGCAGCATTCTACCTTCACCAAGGATGATGCCACAGTATGAACAAATGATGATTGACTTCAATAATTGGCTTAGTTTCTGGTGTCTTTCCAGGGGGACTCAATATTTGTCAGCACTGGAGGACATGGTTAACAAGCCATGCTGCTTGCAAAGGATGATGCATGGGAGGACAAGGTTAACAAGCCATGCTGCTTGCAAAGGATGATGCATGGGAGGACAAGGTTAACAAGCCATGCTGCTTGCAAAGGATGATCTGCACCTATATCTCTTAGGCTTCTGAATATTGACAAAATGTATTTTATTTTATTTATTTTACATTTGTTTACAGGGAAAGTCCGACTGGACACAGGTCCATTTTCAGTGGAGGCCCAGGGAGAAAAGTTCCACATTACATTACATGAGAGTAAAAAGAAGTAGAACATACATACATATGGCATATATGCACATCAGGACAACATGCTGGTGATTAACAAACATACATATAGCATATATACAGACAACAGGACATCATGTTAGTGATTAGCATTTCTTACAGTAGACAATCAGAGGTACATTTTTTTTTTCTTTTGCAGTTATAAGTTTTGTAAGGTAAATGTATATGGGTTTGGAAGCTTTCAGAGGAGAAACTGTTTATACATAGCTGTACCCTGACAAATTCTCTTGGTATGGATTAGCCTGGTGAGTGGCATGAGCCAGTTACTTAGTTATTGTGTTTTCAGGAGTTTTTTGAATTGACTAAAGGAAGTGGTAGAATTTATTTGGCTTGGTAGTATGTTCCAGGTTTTGGCAATGGTGTTGGTAAAGAGGAACTTACCAGCTTCGTTTTTATGTTTGATGACAGTTATGAGGTTCTGGTTACTAGATCTTAAAGCTCTAGAGGGAATGTGCGGCTGAATTAAGTGCTGAAGTGCTGGAGTTATCTGAGGAATGTAGTAGAGTTTGTGCTCTATTGAGAGTTGATTGAGCAGAAGTATATGAGACAACTCAAGCCAATTGAGTTGCTTAAGGGATAGATAGTGGTGGGACCTATATGAGGCTTCAGTAGCAAACTTGGCAATCTTGTTGTAGCAAGATTCCATTTTATTTAGATCAGTTTGGCAGAGATTGGTCAAGATGGGAGAGGCATAGAGGAGGGTGGATAGAAGATGAGTTCTTGCGATTGTTATTTTGGTGCATTTTGTCATAAACTGCTTGTTCCTGTAGAGGAGACCAAGTTTTTATTAACTTTCTTAATGGTTTGTGCTATGTGGATGTCAAACCTCAGGTTATTGTCTATTTCTATGCCTAGCAGTTTAGTGTGTGTGGTTGGACTGATTTGAATGTTTTCTTTGGAGCTAATGGTGAAATTATTAATTAGGGGAGGAGCTCTGCCAGGACTGAAAAGAATTAGTTTAGTTTTTTTGGGATTAAGAAGAAGTTTGATGTTAGTGAACCAAGTTTCGGCTAGGGTGAAGTTATTTTGGGTAAGGGTTTGCAGTTCACTAAGGGTAGGGGCAGCACATATGAGGGTGGTGTCATCTGCATATTGTATTACTGAGGCAGTGGGACAAGATGAAGAGATCTGATTAGTAAATAGAGAGAACAGCAATAGGCCAAGGATGGATCCACGAGGGACTCCTATAATTACTGGTAACAGGGGGGATAATTGGTCCTGCCATAGGACTGCTTGCTGACGGGCAGATAAGTAGCTGCTGAACCATGATATAGAAGAGAGACTTATATTTAGGGTGGATAAGGTATCAAGAAGCAGACTGTGGTTTACCATGTCAAAGGCTTTTGATAGGTCTAAGAATATGGAAGAAACAAATAGAGCCTTGTTTCTGTGGTGGTTATCTATGTTGGTGAATGATAGTAGTGCTGTTGTGCTGCTATGGGAAGGTCTAAAGCCATGCTGTGATATGGAGAGTAGGTTGTTATTCTGGAGGTACTGAATTAGTTGAGTATGAACAACTCTTTCTAATATTTTGGATAAAGTTGATAGGATTGCTATTGGGCGATAGTTGGTGAGCTCTAAGGAGTTGCCTCCTTTGTGCAATGGAATTATATATGATGTTTTCCATGAGGTGGGGACTTTGCATTCTGAGAGATCTGTTTATGAGAATAGAGACAGGATAGGCTATATCTTCAGCTGAGATCTGAAGGAAGTCTGCTGGCAGCTTATCAGCTGCTAGATTGGTTGGTTTAAGTTTATCAAGGAGTTTAGATATTGATTTGGTGGATACAGAGTGGAGGTGAAAATCGGGGCTATTGTTTTGCATATTGGGGTGGGTTGGGGTAGTTATTAGTGTGGGGCTGCTAGTACTATTTTGGGCATTGGCAAGGGTCTGGACTCTTTCGTTAAACAATTTGTTAAACTAAGTAGGAATGTTTTCATAGTTATTTGGAAGCACAGGGTTGGAGTCATGGACTTTCCTGAATGCAATATACCATTTATTGAGGCCCAGAATTTTTGTGGGTTGTGAGCATATTTTTCTTGCATGCTTGTATAGCAGCTGGATTTATCTAGTTTGATTTGACCCCCTTAGAGCCATTTTAGGCAATGCCAAATTGACAAACCTACTGACATAACAAATAAAACTCAAAGAAAACTAAAGGTGTTACTGTTCAGTGCTAGGAGCCCAAACAAGAAACTCCACACCCTACAAGCTCTGCTCACTCTGGACAATATAGGCATCTTTGAGGTTACTGAGACATGGTTCAAATTTGTAGAAAGTACTCTGGCAGTGCCAGGCTTCAGTGCCTTTCACACATTCAGACCATCAGACAGACGGTGACAAAAGGTAGAAGACTCCCAATCTATATTAGCAACAAGTATAACTTTTAGGTAGTTAAACAGGACGCTGTTCTGGAAGTCATCCATGTGCAAATCATCACAGACACATTCCAATACCATATCCTAGTAATCTATATGTTACCCTCTATGTCCCTAGAATCCCATAGCTCGTACCTAGATCTACTGGAGACACTCATCATTAAACCAAATACTCTATTCATGGGAGACTTTAACTACCCCTCTCTAGACTGGAAAACATACATTGCTTCATATTTGCAGACACAAAGATTCCTGGACTTTATTAACACAAATGCCTTTGACCAGATGGTGGAAACACTCACCAGAGGTTTAAACATACTGGACCTGGTACTCGCTAATATGGGAAAGCACTGCCCCCCACAGTGTCACATCCTCACTGCTGAGGTCAGACCACAAGTCTGTCTCTTTTGAAGTAAAAATCAACTTTGTAACCCCAGCAAACCCTGTAACAGTTAGGAACCATTCAAAAGCAAACTACATACTATTAAGCAATAGTCTGTCAAAATTCAGTACACCTCCCAATCTTGAATTCACAGCAAACTATGCAGAATTTTTCACAGAGACCCTGTACAATACTGCAAATGGCTGGATAGAGGCTGTTGTACCTACTAGAAGTAAGCTCAAAACAAACCACACTGGTGGAATGCTACCTGTAATAGGGTATATAACAACATGAAAAAAGTCATGGTCAAAATGAGGAAGATCAACTCCCATAATGATAGGAGCTCTATAATTAAATGAAACAAGAAACTAAGAGGACTAATTAAATTGAACAAGGCCGATTATGAAGTCAAAATAGCCTCACAGGCTAAAGACAGTCACAAAGTCTTCTACAGCTGTGTCTGAAACGTCAGAGGCAGTACATATCAGTGTGCCAGTTTGGTGGTCAGTGCTTCCACCTTCACTGAGTAGAGTGACATAGCAAATTTACTGGCTGCAAATTCAGCTCAAACTTCAACCCCCATTCCCCACTGACTTCCCCATGAAATACCTACTAGTATTACTTTGTGAACTATTAAGAGGGAGCAGGTCCTGGCGTTGCTTGCTAAGGCCAAAAACACGGCCACGGTGGGCCCAGACAATATCCCAGGATGCCTCTTAAGTAGCTTGAAACATGACCTATCAGGATCATATGAGTCACTTTTCAACTATAGCCTCAAAACAGGCTTTGTACCACAATAATGGAGGATTGCAATGGTTATTCCATGTCACAAGGGTGGACCATCAACTGACCCCAGAAACTACTGAACTATTAGTCTGAGTAGTCTAATATGCAAAGTCATAGAATAATGGGAATGATCAACAAAGACATAGACAACTTTCAGACTCTGGACCAAACCCAGTTTGGCTTTGTCAAGGAAAGGTCATGTCTACTGAGCCTGGTGGACTTCTTTGAGACAGTCACTAAGGTAATGGATGAGGAGAAAATGGTGCATACCACCTACCTATACCTGGCTAAGGAGTTCAATACAATACCTCACTCAGGTATAGTTGACATGCTCACTAAACTGGTCATAATCTCCCATGTAACTCACTGGGTTGCTACCTGGCTCACAGACAGGACTCAGAAAGTCAGGAATGGTGAAACCACCTTCTCTAAAAGACCAGTTACCAGCAGGGTACCTCAGGAGTCTATGTTGGGGCTGCTTCTATTTGTCATTTACTTCTCAGATGTAATAGCTGATGTCAGGGGCCTTTGGCTGACCAAGTTTGCAGAGGACTGCAAATTGGGAGTCATCATAGATTCATCCCATGACACAAACATCTTACAAGAGGGTATAACACAGAGAAATGACTGGTGCTGAAGTCACAGAATCAAACTCAATGTCAGGAAATGCATTATAGTGCCTTTTGGGAAAGCTGCCACCCAGGCTAATTATACCATCAATAAGACCCTTCTAAGAGCTGGCCTGGTAGTTGGGAATCTGGGAACATATGCAGACAATAATCTGACCTTTGACCAACATTTGGCCAAGGTAGTAAGAAAATCATTCTATGTCACCCAACTTATAAGTAAGTCCAAGAAAGTCACAGTGTCACTTTAGTTGGCCGTTATCAGACCAGTCATCCAATATTATGCCACCTTCTGCATGTGCTTGACCAGACATATGCAACAGAATGCCCAGAAAGGTTCTTTTCCAGGAGCAACCAGGGTATAAACACATTGTCCTATACAGATTGCCTTAAAGCCCTGTCTCTATACTCCTACATGTTACTGACAGACTATCTATGTCTGGCATACAAGGTTGGATCCAGCAATGATGGCCCTTTTACATATTTGCAAAATGAATATTCTTAGTACTACTAGATCCAGGGATTTAACATTTGCTTGTGACATAAATAAGACATAATGACAAGACATATATGTCTTTCAGAAGATCTCAGTGGTTTGGATCAGGCTCCATATTTAGATGAAGCAGAGTCCATCCCTAACCCTATTTAAGTGTAACCTAGACAAATGGATGGGAAAATGGAAATTCACCCCAGATCTGGCCTTCATATCTGTAATAGACAGAGGCAGGCAGTGATGCCTAAACTAGCATATCACCCCGCATGACCTCTAAACTTTCTAACTAACATGTCTCTGATAAACAGAAGCAGAGGGTAATGCTCACGTTAACATACCCACTCCCACATAATCTCTAGAAACTTCCTAAGTAACACACCTCCTCTTAATAAATGTTCATGATACATGGGGAGACAAATGGATTGGGTTGCACAGCTAAGCTTATAAAGGCTCTGGTGGTTGTTAGCCCATCATATGTCTATAAACCTATATGATTATGAATGCACTAATACTTTGCCATCAGTTGTGCAAATGAGCTTGTCAGTGATGTGCTTCAGGGAAAGAGTTAGAAAATATTTACAGCAAATAATTCTTTGAGTAGGTTGTACTACTTCTATATGTCTTTTTGGAATTTTGAACCCAAAGTATCTGGACTTCAGAGTGATGTTGACTCAGTTAAGTCAGTTTGTTAAAGCATGTGTGCACTCCAATGGTTACACTTGCAAATGTGTTACAAAGGTGTGCAGTCTTTTCACATATGTTATTCAGAAGTTCACTGTCATATTTAGGAAGTGTCTGTTTGTTTTGACAATGCACATTATACAAGCATGAGACAAGACAAGTGACAGTGACAAAATAAATGGTAATGGGATAAACTGCCATGAATGCTTTCTTGACAATCCACTGTTTTACAGTTGTGATTGCCATTGGCACTCTGTACTGTGTATCAGGTAAATTTCCCTTACAGTAATGCAGTGTGCATGAGTGGCTGGATATAAAGCTTAGCAGAGAAGTATGTCATTGCATGGGACCAGTACAGTGCTGCTACATTGACCTGTCCAACACATGCATTTTCCCAAAACATGTGATACACACTAGCCAATGTTCCAAACAGTGAGGTTTTGCTAATTATAAATGTGCATTTTCACATCATTAAAGTCTGGCTTCTCCGCTGGCACTTGTAATTCATACTATATTCTTTAGATTCTGTAACTAGATAGGTAGGAGGTTCAGTTCTAACCCTGGAGTTAGTATATATAGTTAGGGTGGGGTAGCCCCCCACTTACTTTCATGTTATATTCCCTGCTTTTGGTTTTATATTGTTTAGTAAAACCACACCCCCCAACTATATATACTAACTCCAGGATCGCACTACACTGGGGAAAAGGACATATTCCTTTTACTTGCCTTACAGTGCTCTAGACACTGCCAGTACTAATTGTCAGTCAAATGAACTGTCAGTCAAATGAAATGTCAGTGTAATGAAGTTTCAGTCATTTGGTCCAACTAAAATGTTTGTCAGTCAAATGAGCTTTCGACAAAATGAAGGTATCTCACATATATATATATATATATATATATATATATATATATATATATATATATATCATTGTTGATTGATTAAATAAAAACACCAACTATTCAATTCCATAGAAAAACCTAACCATACACTAACTATATAAAAAAATTCTCTGGACTGTATAACTAGATAAGTAAGAGGTTCAGATCTCACTTTGGTGAACTTGTGTGTGTGGTTTCATTGTCAGGTATGTATAGCTTCCAGAACAGATATGCTGTATCAACTTCCAGTCAGGGGAAGATTTTAATATAGGAGAGGATGCCTTCTTCTCCTTATTCCACTTTTACTACAAACTTCTTTGCATCACACTGATGAGGTCATCATATCAAAAGTGCACTCTGTCGGACTTCTTCTGTGGCATGTGTGGCTAATTATGTGTTCGACAGATTGTGTAATTAGATAGGTAGGGGGTTCAAATCCAACAGTGGTTAACTAATGTGACTGTGTGTACTGTCATGTGTAATGTCCGTGACAATACCCCTTAGGTAAATTTCCTCTTAGGAGATATATTTTCACTAGCAGAGTGCTACCATATAAATTTGTATTACCCACAGGCAATACTCAGTTTTGGAAAAACAAAGGTTACGTCATGCTATCAAAAATAAACTACATCACAACCATAGCTTGAGTTATCCTGTGACACTGGCTGTTGATACTATGCTCTCAAGCCTGTGTAAGTACAAAAGAAGGAGGTTTGAATCTAGCAGTTATTGACTACTGTGTGTGTGTGTGTGTGTGTGTGTGTGTGTGTATGTGTGTGTGTGTGTGTGTGTGTGTGTGTGTGTGTGTGTGTGTGTGTGTGTGTGTGTGTGTGTGTGTGTATTTGTGTGTGTGTCTGTCATGCTGTGTAGAGAAGACTTCTAATGCGTGTAGTATGTGCAGCTGTATAGTGTTACGGTGCACTTCAACCACCTTCATAACTCTTTAGAGGACCTTCAACATATTAAACAATGGTGGTGTCATCTATTGAAATGTGCACTGTCACAACTGTAAAACATCTCATGTGGTGCATGCAATTCAGGCAGTGTTCTGTACCTTGTGATCTTAGGTAGTATGTTAAAATCCAGCCATTACTTGTTAGACTTACTTGTGTTGGTTTAACTGTAAATGTTCAGGTAGGTAACAATGTTGTCAACCAGCTATCTGCTGTGTACATGTATGGCTGAGAATTCTTATTACAAGAATTTATGATAATTTTTCACACAAAAATGCTTTATTGGATAATGATAATGTGATGGGATGACTGTTGGCTTTCCTATGAGAACTATTAAGGCTTTTCCTGTGGCTTGAGGACATCAGACAATTTTCTGTATGCAGTTGCCTTAGTAAGGCATGTGTTCAAATCTGTGACTATCCACACATTGTGAATGATTGCCATTCTCCCGTCACAGTTCTGACTGCATTATACATCATGTGTGTTTGAATATACCTGGTAGCAGGCAATGTTGTTTGAGAAAGAGGCATATAGCAACAGTCTTTTAAAGAAATTATAGGCCCAAATATCCCGTGCAGCAATAACGTGATTTCACAGCTTCAAAGACCCAGATATCTCACAATTGTTGTATCAATTGCAATATGAATTGTTCATTCTTCACAATATCATGTAGCTTATATCATCACATTATCAAGTGTTTAGAACCCACATTGGCTGACTGTAAACACTGTGTGTCACAATGGTGTTATGCATGAATGACACCCCCAACTGTCATAATGAGTATAATTATGTGGGAGAATTCTCCTCTGTCCCTTTTATCTCATAGAAATTATTTGCAACACAATCATATGATGTAATGATTTCACACAGATGGAGTCTCACACCTTTGTTAAGACTTCCCCCATGGAGCATGTGATTCATACACATCATTAGGTGGTGGACTTCTATGGCTTGCTGTTCAATTCCAAAGACATTACACAAACAACACTGCATAAAGTTATTGTTCTTTTTTACTTTGGAGAAAGACATTTAACGTCATTTTGTAATTTCCAGGCAGTGAAACAGTTGTTCTGTGAATGTTGTGGTGCGACTGTCCTGTGGTTCAATTCTGGGGCAATGTTGTACAAAACAAAAGGAACACCACCTTTGGCTGAGAAACCTTGATATTGCACTATGTACACTTGTGTGAACATTAACATAGTTACCTCCCATCATCATCCTGACAAAATCATACTGTACAAATTATCCTTAAATGTCCTTTTATTACCTCACACATTAATTTCATGTATCTTTGACAGCATACATTGCTATGCCCTGTGCAGACACAGTGAATATATAGCTTTGTAGAGTGTATAGTATAATAGGCAGGGGTATGAATCTGGTAACATGAGTCTGTCAGTTGTGTCAGACAAGAGTGTCATAGACAAAGAAAGCAGTTATGGCACAGTCAGAAGGCAACCATTTTAAGGCATCACCCTCTAAGGTAGAGGATCCATACCCATTACAGTAGGGAAGTGATGTAAGCTCTTCAAGTGTGTTCATCATGACACACATAGAATGTCTATTTATGTGGCATCACAAGTTGATACGCATCTTTATGATATCTGTCCTGGCATGTGTTTGAGTCTGGCAAAATGCAAATGTTGCATACTTAATTAATTATTCACAGGCATTACTTAATTTCTGAATAAGAATGCACTGTGTTGCATGTCTTCCTCCAAACATTTATGTATTAATTTGTTTTCCTCACACTGTACAGCTTTGCAGGACATGAGTACTTACATGACATGTTTTCCTGTATGGCATGATGCAAAATCATCAGAAAGTGTGATTGGGCCTCTCTTTGGACACTTTCTTGTGTGTTTGTGTTGCTTACCTGCTGTTATGGCAGTGCTTGGTATAATGTCTTGTAAGCATGCCCAGTATAATCGAGTAGTAGATGCGTTCCATGTACAAATGGGGACCTTGAACTACTGCAATGTCATGAGATCTGTGTTGTCATTTGTCACGTGTGTATTTTGAGTGCTATTATATTACTGTTTCGGACGTATATGAATATAAAACAAATGATTGTCTAATACATGTATCAGGGTAATACACCTTCTGTCTATGGTTGTCAAATGACAATGTAACGTCCCCTGTCTGGGCCAGTAATCAAGGAGCCTGAATTCTCACCAGTGACACTGGAGAGGGATGTTCACTTGGAATAAAAATGGATATACCTTGTATTTCCAGATGCAGACCTGTCTGCATCAAGTACAATTTCCTTTAAGAGCACACAGGGGACACACTCAGCCCAGTGTATGGGTTTCTCTTTCTCTCTCTCCCAGATCCCCAGTAAGGCTCCCCACTGACACAGATGCAGAGTTAGGTTCTCATCTGAGTGTCCAAGTCAAATCTTACACAACTCTCTCTGTGAAACCAGTGCTTTGTGTCCCTGCTCCAAGTAGCTCACACACACACACACACACACACACACACACACACACACACACACACACACACACACACACACACACACACTCTTTGAGATTTGATTTGCACACACACACACACACACACACACACACACACACACACACACACACACACACACACACACACACACACACACACACACACACACACACACACACACACACCTGGGAAAGGCTGGCACAGGTTTACTAGCTATGCCCCCTTCTGCACAGACTATAAGGTAGTTACTGCCACCAGACACTCCCAGGCCACCTACTCTAAGGCTCTTGCAAAAGTACCCAATTATACTGAGTGAAATTAATATTAATACAAATGGTAGTTTGACCAATGCAGCAGGCTTTCAGGAGTGGCCACTGAGTCACCAAACAGATATAAGTATTCTCAAGGGCTAAAATATTCTCTAAAGGACCAGCCACAATGAAAAGTTTAAATATATGTAATAATAAAGAATAAATTAACATGAAAATGCTAAATATCTATTTACAATAAACACCAGCGTTTCAATCACAGGAATTATTAAAAATAACACAGGTGAACTGGTTCTCACAGTTACAGAAAAAAGAACCAACACTTAAGTAATCTCACTGTATTTTCCTGACTGATCTCAAGTCAGTCCCTGGTCACTTACTAGCACAAGGCAAGATGAAGTAGGTGAGTGGTCTTCCTTCTTTGTCAGGTCCCAAAAACAGACTGTTCTGAGACGTCAGTCTCACCTAGTGTTAAACATTATATTAATCATGGATTCCATAATGACACCACATGCATCTGGTCATCTGACTTCTGGTTCCCATGCAACCCCCACTCTATTGCTAGAAACTGTCAGGATTTAGCACCTGTGTATTAATAATACACACTCACAGAGCCTTGCTAAGATCTGCTGCAGCTCCTGGAAGTCATAAAACACGTCCACTCTTCCTACAGGAGCTAATAAACGATACTTCTTACATACATTGCAGCTCTGGCTTCATTCAGAACATTGAGATAAGATCTTTATGGTCTAGTCCCAGTAATTTAATTTCTTACTATTTTTAAAGTTTGAATTTAACCTCTTCTATTCCAGTATCCTCTGTTAAAACATACACATTTAAACAGTTACAATAATGCATATATGTTTCTTTTTTGGACCAGCAGGGCACACTGTTGGTACATTTTTAACACAAGTAGCTTTACAAACATATTTTTCAACATAAACATCTGTAGAAATCAATTTGATATTCAAATAACATATAATTCTTTATTATATTCCAGCTCACTGTGCTGGCATATGTTATACATCTACTGCCCTACTTCTCCTAGCATAGCTGGCAATACCTCACATTGTCACAGACAACATATGGTAAAACATGTCCCTTCTGATGTGCATGATACAACTGTATGGATCACTTCTTTTTATTTATACATGATGAAGTGAAGAATGTAGCACTTCTGTCAGTTATCACACATACATTCCCTGCATATACATGCCATATTCAATAATAGCAGTCTGTACGAATAGCTCCTAGTACATACACTGACCTTGCTACTGTTATCTCAGCTCAGCTTGTTCTCAACATTAATAATACACTTAGTCCCCTGTTTTACAATGTTCCATTTTGTCCCTCTCACATCAATTGTTAGCATGTCTGTTTTTATTTATGTATGTGGATAAAGAATTGGGAACAGAATTAATTATTAAAGCAACATCGATGTCTTTCTGTTTAAAATGTTTCCTTGTGACATAATCACATTTGACTGCATTAACTGAGTACATTTTCTCTGTTTACTCTCCCCTCTTACTTATATCTGCACTATTAACATTGTATTCGGTGCAAATTCTCCCCATTTAATGTCCTCTGCATCTTAATTCTTGTAATCGACTTGCCTTGCTTCATATAAGCTGTCCTTGTGAGCTTGTACACCAGGCTTGCCTATAGGCAGTCTGTTTTGTTTGCACTGTGTGCACATGCTTCCCTGCATTGTTTCATGGCCACCAAACTACTGCTGGCCACAAAACAGTGCCTGGAAATGTGTAAGCACAATGAACAGCATGCATATTCAATGAGTGCTGCTGCCCATCAAACTAACGCTTAGTAATCGTGTAGGCTTTGCACAAAACTTACACGAGTGTTAATGAATTCCAGGACACATCTCCTCAACGAAGCCAAATGTAAGTGCCTTTAGGATGGCCGCATAACCTGAATGCAATCAAGATGGCTGCTTAACTTGAATGCAATTACACTTCCCACTCACCCCTTCTACTTACTCATCTTTAAAATAGTTTACATGGTTAATATCATCCTTGACTAATAAGCAGATATGGTTATGTTGTCTGTAATGCCTCTATAATGCAGTATTAACTGTGCAATAATGAGTGCCATTTTAATAATAGTATTGAAAAGGGGGCTAGCCAATGTCTATATTCATAAGAAGCAAAAGTAAATTCGACATTGAACTTTAAACATGATTTCAACTCAGTAACAGGCTATCCATTAATGCAAAAATCACTATATTAACTGAATTGCATTTTTAGAACCAATATTCTATAAAAAATTGCTGCTTTGGTGTTCTATTCAAGGGTGTTACTATGACAGATAAGTGACTTAATTCTCTTATATTCTTCAAGTTGTTCTAAATAAAAGTTAAATTAAGCCCAAACAGTGGTCCAGATTAAAGTAACCTAAAAAGACAAGCCAATCAGGAGATTACATTGCTTTATTGAGTCAATAAGCTATAATTCATAGTCATCAATTCTTGCATTTTTAAAATACAGAAATTATATGATTTTCAGATCTTTTAAAGAGGCTATGTGTTTTTCATGTCAGTTGAAGGCTTTTCCAAGCAAAACTGGCTTAAAATTTGAACTCAGCCTTAATTTTCATCAACTCTGATAGAGTGCAGGTCACAAACTGCCCTCCGGTCCCCAAGAGGAATTTTTTTTTACTTCTATGTTACATCTGTTCTGCTTCTAACTGGAACTGATAAAATAAATCTTTATATTTCAATGTTATGTGGTGTTGATTTTGTTTAAAATAAGCACATGAATACACAAATTCATTGGGATGATTTTTTATTAAGCACTTTTTAATAGGATAAATATGTATATGTGAAAAAAATATTTTTTACAATTTTCTCATCCTGAGAATGGATGGCATGTTTGTAGGAACTGCAACTTTGGCTGTTTCATTAGTATATTTTTTGTTATATTCTTTTGTTGCCAAATGCCTGCTGAATATCAAACCTTCCTAGGGTGTCTTGAGCCTGTCTGTCCCCTATACTTGGATGGGAGACCACCTGGGAATACTCGCTTCTGATATCTGAAGGAGCTCTTTTTGAATGAATTATTTAAGATAATGGACTTGGAGAATCAGTGATCCTCCCATGGACACCAAGCAGTCTAAATGGTAGCATTAATGTACAAGGAAAGACAGGAAAAAGTTCAATGTCGAATTTACTTTTGCTTTTAGGGGTGGGGAGGATCTTTTCATGAGGTACTGAGCCTCATGGAGAGTTAATATCCCTTTAATAGCTAGTCTCTCAGGCAGTGTTGTTTGCTTATATTCTTTTCATTGTAGGTATTATATATACATTTTATGACATGTTAGCCCATTAAATAATAGTCACATGTATGCTCAAGTATGGAATTGACATTGTCATCTCGCCAGTGATTACACTGTTTGAAAATACTTTTTTTATATAAAGGGAAATTCTGCAGGGTATATTAATTGTCTCGAGAAATGGTTATGCAGGCTTGAAAGCGCATGCCAATACACTGGTCGCAGACTTAATACCGCTCATTTTAAGTAGTAGAGCGAACTGTTGCTTGTAATGTGATTTGTCAACATTTAACCAGTTCTTGTACGATGACTAAGGCGTACCTCCAGGTTTTAATGTACACACACACACACACACACACACACACACACACACACACACACACACACACGCACACACTCATAGAGAGGTATATAGACATATAGATAGGAAGAGCAGACACAGCCATACACGTCTTCTTTGCTGTTTTCTAGACTTTTCTGTAATTAAAGCATGTGTACAGAACTGTCTTTAGGTAACCTTACAAGCACAGATACAATATAGAATACATGTGCTTGAATTATTAACCTGTGAATACCAACATCTCATCACTATAGCTTTCTTGACCTTCTCTAACAGTTATCATTTCAACAAAAGACTAGTCTATATTTTCTTAAACCTGCCTTTGGAATTTTGCCTACTATTAATTTACAGTCAGTACAAGACATGATTGAGGTACGCTCCAGCTATAAACATCAATGTGTCATTTGCTTATCTGATAAAATACTGCAAATGTCACAATTTAATTTTTGGACGAAAGTATTTAAAAAAATGAGTGAAAATTTAAACAAAAAAAAAATCTTCTCATAGACATCAGCACTATTAACAATAAAACAAAAACTTTTATCTTAAGTTTTCCCCTATGGAAAATGTATCTCTTAGAAAGGTATCACGTAACCAGGATTATCCCACAACATTAGCTTGTACCATTATTTATATGGAAATATTTCCTTTCCAAATGTATTCTTTCCTTTCATTTTACCATTTTCCTGTAACTGTTCTCGTCTGGTTTCACTGTATTTCTGTATTCTTGTAGTACTGTCTTAATACTGTTATTAATCTTGTTAGTGTCATTGACTTACTAACTGAATTATTACTTGTATTATGTAACTTTTGAGTCTTCTATCAACAGTATAGCTGTTGTATATTATATTATTGTATACATTTTCTTTAGTAATTACACTTTCATATTATTTTTTTAAGGTTTTCTCCCTAGACCTCCACTGAAAATGGGTCTCAGCTTAGCTAGACATCTGATTAACAACACATCAACATATACTTCCATTAATTATTTAATTAATTTGCGTGTGTGTGTGTGTGTGTGTGTGTGTGTGTGTGTGTGTGTGTGTGTGTGTGTGTGTTTGTGTGTGTGTATGTGTGTGTGCATAATGGTGTGTCTGTCTGTCTGTTTATAAAACATCAACCTCGATCCAGTGCTTAATAATCAATTACCAAAGTTGTAAATGTTGTTCAGAAATACTTTAAACTCCACAAACCAGTTTTGGTTCTTATTCTGCAGTTTATTCAGTGTATAATGAAAACAGAGTTGCAAAGCATCCTTCTTTTTTATGACAAAATCACATGAAAGAACAATCACATGATGGGTAATCATGTGATAAACATTTGTAAATGTTTAGACAAGTCATATACAAATAACAACAAAAATAATAAAGTGAATAACATTTATCACAGTAACAATGCACAAAATAGCTTGTGAATTATCAAAAACTGCATTCACAGTTACACATTTAAATCTGGCAGATACAAAGCCCCCGTTTGAATAATTCCTCATTCTTCCTTATTGTTAAGTAACTCAAACTAATATGAGTAAGAGGTTTGAGTAGGAGGAATCACTCTGACAATACCTATAAAGGTAAATACAAGTCTCAGTGTGGTAGTGTGTTTATAAAGTGCACTATGCAGCTTTTTATATCTGTTGTCAATGAGATGTGCACTAATATGTCCCTAAATGCTCTTTTTGTTTGTCCCACATAGAAACTTCCACATCTGCACACTACTAAATGCAACACCCATTGTGTGTCACAATTAATGTGACAATGAATATTTCCACTTCAAGAAAATAAATGTTAAACAACTCATCTCTCATAGAGAAAACTATACCAAACTCATTGTTATTTAAGTAGTCCTTAAATGTTAACAAATCAGATGGAGGCCTTGCAAAACCAACCAACAATCTTCTCGGTAGCATCTCACAGACACACACACACACACACACACACACACACACACACACACACACACACACACACACACACACACACACACAAATTTGGGAGTAGTTATGGCACTAAGTTGTGCTACAATGGTACAGGCAAAGCTGCACAGGTAACATAGAAACCTGAGCTCATGCATGTTTTCAGTGGATGGCTAACTCTTGCTGGGATAACAAGCTGTGCTTCCCTAGATGCACATTGGACTGTCTTGTTATATTGCCTCTGAAAAGGTAGCCTTGGTAGGCAATACAGCTGTGTCTGAATTGCATAATTTATTTATTTATTTATTCATAGAATGGCATATTTTGCACATTTTGAGCTAATCTTCCCCAACGGCACAGTTTCCATTTTGAGTCCCTATTCAGCCTCATAGATGCTTCCTAGGGTACTGCTCTGTCCCACAGCCCAGTCCTTCTAGGGCTTGTGCTTGCCACACTTCAACCTGCAGACAAAGACAGGGAGCAAACAGCTGCAGTCTGATTACTATCCCTTCCTCTCTCTATAAAGTCTAATGGGCAACAGTGTGGCAGACAGTTGGCTATTAATGGGGCTAGACAGTCACCATAACATTCTGAAAGGTGCTTACTTCTCTAGTGCTAACCCTGCCATAACCTACATGCTGAAATCAACAAGAAGAGTGGCTAATGTGACTTTCCCACCCCTGGTCCAAGGGTGGTGATGCTCCCAAGCCCTTCCACATGCTGTTTACACTGAATGTCAAGGGCTATAGAAATGGCTGCCCTCTTCCACACAAACACATTTCCCCAGAATAGTAATATCAAGCCTTTCTGCCTTAACCATCACACATCTGAGTCTGGGCCATGGTCAAGGCTCTATTCCTGTATTCTTCTGGCACAGTCTGTCTCTGAACTGCATTAGTATTTTTTATTCATTGTGTGTTACTCATTTGTATATGCACTCTGTGCCAAATGCTTTCTGTGTGTGAAGCAGTGTGTTGCTTCTGCAAGCTGTATTCATAGCTGCTTCTGAATCAAGCATCACATTATTTCCTGCATTTATATGTACACTATTGCAATGTGAATTTTCTCTCTGGATCTTGTCTTTTGTGTGTTATTTATTAGCAAATTTTCCTTTTCAGGACAGGATAATATAGCCATTTAAGTATTTGTGTATCTGCAAAATTCCATCTGTATGAAACAGCTTCTTTCCTCTGAAGGAAGCTAACTGTAGTATATCCCCTGGTTATTTGATTATTTCATTATTGTAATGGTTTTATTGGCAATACCTTGCAGTTGATGTTTACTAATGCTTTCCATGCTGCAGCATGGTTCTTACCTAGAATATCTATACAGTATATATAATATCTCTTCTGTGCACTATTCACAGACTTACTCTTAGGTGGATCTTCTACTTCAAAGCAGGATTTCAAACCTACAAGTCAAGGTACTGAGTATCTTGCATGAAAGATTTGCTACATCCTTATTGTCCCTCATGGATCCTTCACTGGCAATGATTTATTTTCAAAAACAACTCATAATTAGCCATTTGGATTACAAGGGCTTGCCCTAAGAAATTCTTCAGCTGGTGTATTTGTAAACATGAGAGCAACCCAGAGTTTAAAGAAAGTTCTGAAAGATTTTTTTAGCATGTATATGATTTTGACTTTGTATACCTGCATGGGATTTTTTGTTAATTTATACATACTGTTGTTCCAAATTTATGTTCATTTTTGATGGTTTTATTGTAGAACATGTCATGAAAGTATGAAACATTCATTGATCTGTTTGCTTTGCAAAACAGTGAGTTACTTTGAAAGGTGACACAATTGTCTTAGGTGCATTGTTGAAAGAAAACCTTGCCTTGAATCAGGAAGCTTTGATGCATTATTTGTTTTCATTTCCACCTTTCTTAACTGATACAGGTCTTAAAACGTCAGGATAGAATAATTTGTCTTATGTGTTCTATATTCTTGGTTTATCTTAAACTATGTTTCTTAAAATCTATGCAAGAATCTGCTGTTCCTACCCTTTGGAAATCTTTCTACACTATCCCTCTCCATAAAGGAGGTAACTCCACTGACCCTTCAAACTATCGACCTATTGCCATTCTGTCCCCACTATCTAAGATACTAGAAAAATGTATCCACACTCAACTTCTCCATCACCTACTCAATCAAAACGTACTCACCCCTACTCAACATGGCTTTCGCCCCTCTCACAGCTCAACTACTGCTCTACTCTCCTTCACTCACACCATTGCAGACTCTTTGGACAACAATAAACTTACTTCCTGTCTCTTTCTTGACCTCTCCAAAGCTTTTGATACAGTGTCTCATCCATTACTTCTATCTAAACTTGCTAACTTTCACCTTTCCACCTCCACCCTCAGCTGGTTTGCTAGCTATCTGTCTGGATGCAAACAATCAGTCAAATGGCTCTCTTCCCCTTCTCCTTTCTTGCCTATCTCTACTGGTGTTCCACAAGGTTCTGTCTTGGGTCGCCTCTTATTCAACATCTTCACCAATGATCTTTTCACCTCATGCTATCAGTCTTCTCTCATACAATATGCAGACGACTCCACAATCATTTCTGCAGCCAACAACATCTCTGACCTACACTCCCTAACCCAAACAGCTCTACTTTCCACTGAACAATGGCCTTCAGAAAACTTACTGATCCTCAATCCCACAAAAACCAAACTCTTACTGTTTCTGCCCCACTCTCTTACTCATCATAGATCCTCCTTTGTCATTAAGTCTTGTAATAACACAGCTATCCTACCTGACACCCACACCAAACTCCTAGGAGTCATCATCGATGATGAACTAAAATTCAATCAACACATACAGCAATGCATAAAGAAAACACATCAGAAACTAGGTCTGTTATACTGAAACAAAAAATATCTCATCCCAAGGCTAGACTCACCCTAGGACAAGCACTTCTCCTCCCCTCTCTCTTATATGCCGCTCCAGTTCTCACAAATATCCAAAAAACTACCCTGAACAAACTCCAACAATCCTACCACAAAATAGCCAGATTCATCACTAACTCACCAAACAACATGCACCACTGTATTGCTTTAAAGTCTCTACAATGGCTAGAACTCCCACAACTACTACATCTCTATCAATTTCACATGCTGCACTCTGTGCTCTAAACCATCCTACTGTCCATCTTTATCTGTCCTTGTCTCTGTGTACACCCCATCTAGACCCCTCCACACCTCTAATCAACAACTGCTTGATATTTACCACCCAAATAAGTCAGTAGGTAAGCTACTCTACAAACACTCTGTGGCCCAAGCCTGGAACAAACTTCCCCTTGACATACGCTCAATCTCTCACACCCCACTATTTAAAAAGAAACTTAAGACACATTTACTCAATTCCAGAATCTGCCCCTGCTATGACCCTACATAGTTCTCTCCTCCTCCCACATTGGAATCACTATCAATTGATCCTTGTCACACTCTGCCTCACTAATACAGTTATATAGTATCTTGAGAGGAAAAAAAATTTTTTTGCTGTCATTTAACTGTTGTTAGTGTTGTTTTTCTATTGTTTATTACTGTAATGCTAGTTTTATTTTTATTCTGTTTGCTGTGCTTGTCTACTACTGTAATGTTTTATTGTACTATCTGGAGCTTTTTTCCTCGGGTCTCCACTGAAAATGGGACAAAATCCCAGTTAGACTAACCCGGTTAACAAATGTCAATAAATAAATAAATAAATAAATAAATAAAAGATTGGTTAAAAAGACAAATAACATTTCTGCAGTTTGGAGTTTAAAAAATTTCAAGGGCTATAAATTTAAGGATTAGACTGACATACCACCTTGTTGTTTTTGATTACTTCTGTCTAATTTACATGTATATGCTCATTTATACCTCGCATTATATTCATTAATGGCTGTGCATCATCATATCATCAAGTTTTTATGTGTGTGTGTGTGTGTGTGTGTGTGTGTGTGTGTGTGTGTGTGTGTGTGTGTGTGTGTGTGTGTGTGTGTCTTAGTTATTCCTAGCTTTGTATGGCCCAGGCAGTGGCTAAGATGTGTCTTTGAGGATTAGTCTGGTTAACAAACATAAACAAAAACAAATAAGCTGTGAATTCTTATTGAGTGGTTACAGTATTCCACTACCATCACACACAGGAAGAAGGGTGATAACTGGTTGCAAAATAGGATGTAAAACTGGCAAGAGGGGGTTGAAAAATAGTCATGGAAGACCTTCATTTTATAACACACTAAGTTTGGAAGTGCCTACCTCAGATTTAAAGTGAATATGGGCTCATTAAGAAATTGAGGATCACATTTATAAAAGAAAACAATCTTAACTTATTCTCTACCAATGTGGATATGGAGACAGCGAAGCTGTGACAAAGCCTTTGGTCAGCAAAGATCATGTGGAAAGATGACTGTGTTGACAAGAGAAGAATGAGATGTTCATCGTGTTTCACTGCTGCAGTCCTTACAAATGGGTATCCGGCTCCCGGTAGTCCGCAGTCGGACAGAATACCAAATTCCTTGGTATATGACATTGGCTGCCTCCGGATTAAGCCTGACGTCAGGATGTCAGGTATAAAGGCAGGCAGCCAATGCCATTTCCTCAGTTTTTCTTGCCTTAACTGTCAGGAGCCCCCAAAAAAGTAAGACCAGGAAAAGAAAAAAATCCAGTCTTTCTTGCCATGGAGCCCGAAGCAGAAGCAATTTGCATGAGTGCCGGTCGGCCACTTACCTTCGTTTTGTATTCTGACTTCTAAAAGTTGAAGACATCCTCAGGTAAGTACTCTGTTGGGGACCCTTTTTTCTTGCTTTAACGAATGTCAGAGAAAGTTAATAACTGTCTTGCCTGTGGAAAACAGATTCCGCATCGTGATTTTCATTCTTACTGTATTACCTGTTTGGGTCTTGAGCACAACGTCCCTAATTGTGATCTCTGTGCTACTTTCAACTTGCGTACCATACGCCGTAGAGCTAGGATTTTATATAAGCATTTCGGAGTTTGGCCTAAGTTCATCGGTATGGCGTCTTCTGGTCTCCCGACTTCGGATGTTCTTAAGAAGCGCAGGGATAAGGACCATGACAGGCTTAGGGTCAAATTAACTGACGACATCCCTGTTAAGTTGGTTGTCAGTCCAGTGGTAGCTGGTGAGGCACTTTCTTTGCCCCTGCAGTCCTCAGATGTTCAGCAGCAGGTGTCTGCGGAGACCTTTTCTGAGTCCTCCTTTCCGCAGGCTTCTACTTCATCTTCAGACCCTCCGCCAGTCGCCGCCTCTGATGGATCTGGAGCCACTAAGCAGGCACCAGCTTCTGAGGCCTCTTTTTTCTGACTGGAGGCCAGATCCAGATCGATGACCTCGGTTCACTCTTCTGCAATGGCTAGGCCTCCTGAGTCCCTCAGTTTTCTGGCAGGCCTTCCAGCCGAAAATCTACTCCTAAGCAGGTGCCGGCCTCCCCTCAAATGCCTCAGGCTCAGATGGTTAAGATGGCTAGTGATCTCTTGACTCTTATCAGGGGCTCTCAGCCACCTCCTTCTAAGAGAACTAGGGAATTGTCCCCAGAAGTTTTGTCTGCCTCAGACTCAGAGGTTTCCAGCACTTCTGCTGAGGAAGAAGGACACTCTCAGCTTTTTTCTGGTTTTGGGGATTCGTATGCTGAAGACTCTATCCCTTCTGCCTCCCCTCTAGAAGATTTTTCTTTTGGGGTTACTCTGAATACCCTTAGGGAGCATTTTAAATGGGAAAGTTAGGACTACCCTCAGTCTAAGAAGTGGATTAGGGAGTTCTTGGATTTGCCTCAGCATAAGCCTTTGACTATCCTTCCGGTTTTGGAAGTTGTTGATGATGTTTTCTGGGAGAATTCTTTGACTTCTAATTCTGTTCCTCCTGCTCCCAGAAAGCCTGACAGGTATTATAGAGTTCCAGATTCTCATCACTTCCTGTTCAAGAATCCTACTGCTGATCCAGAGATTATTTTTCAGGGCCCTAAGGGTGTTAAAGCCACGGTTGCTAAAAATCCTGTTCCTTCTGACAGGGAATCTATGGCCTTGGATAAATGGAGTAAAAAGGTTTATACTTCTTCCAGCCTGGCTATTAGGTCTGTTAATTGTCCCTTTCATATGCTTAAGTATCAGCAGCATACTTTGGAGGCCATTAAGGCTAAAATTGCTGGTGTTCCTTCCCTGATGGAGAGTAAGAACATGTAAGACTTATTGAATTCTGCCTCTCTTGTTACTAAACAATCTCTACATTGTGGTTTTGACACTTTGGAGGCTTCTTGCAGGTCACCAGCCACTGGTTCTGTTATTAGAAGACATGCTTGGCTCAGGGAACAGCTCCTTTCTGAACCTGTCAAATCTCAATTACTGGATGTGCCTTTGCACAAGGACTATCTTTTTGGAAGCAAAGCAGAAAAGGTGTTGAAGAAGTTGGAGGATAAGGCTAAACCTATGCAAACCGTTAAGGATTTTCTGCAAGTTCAGCCGTCTCATTTTAGCAGGCATTAATCTTCTAAGAATTGGAGTTTTCCTGACCCTAGTAAACAGGGTCACACTAGGTCTAGGGGTTACAGGTCTTCCAGGGGGCAGACTTCCACCCCTCAAAAGGCTAAACACTGGCAGGCTTCATCTTCAAAATCAGGAAGTTCTAAGCAGACTTCCCAAAACAAACATTCTCAATGACTCTGGCCTTCCCCTGCTTGCCCCTGCAGGCCCAGGGTTTCCTTTGGGGGAAGGTTAGCCATTTTTGCAGATGTTTGGCACACTATCATGTATGACAAATGGGAGTTAAAAATAGTATCCCAAGGCTACAAATTCTCCTTTCACACCTTTCCGGTCCTCCAAGGATACCCAGATATTCCCCCTCTTCAAAGGGCAGAAGCAGAAAAACAAGTTTCTTCTTTGCTAAATCTGGGAGCAATAAAGCCATTTCCTGCACTACAGATAGGCCAGGTTTTTACTCAAGACTTTTCCTGGTCCCCAAAAAATCTGGACTTGTCCATTCCAAACACTTTTCTGGTAATTCCCAAGTTCAAAATGCTCACTCTTCAGCAGTTGCTGCCAATGTTGGCCAAGGATTCCTGGCTGGTTACTTTGGATCTAAAAGAAGCTTATCTAAACATCCCAATAAGGGAAAGCTGCAGGCAGTTCCTTCGCTTCAGGGCAGGGAATAGGCACTTCCAATTCTCTGCACTGCCTTTTGGCTTATCTACTGCTCCCAGAGTTTTTACAAAATGCCTGGCTCCAGTCCTTGCCTTTTGCAGGCTAAGAAACATTCAAATTTACCCTTACTTTGATGATTGTCTTATTCAGGCAAACTTTCCAGAGCAGCTTCTAAAGGATTTGGACTTTGTAAAGAACCTTCTCACCTCTTTGGGCTACACAGTCAATGAAAAGAAGTCAAAATGTGTACCCACCAGGGAGATTGTATTCCTGGGAGCAAGTCTGAACACAGCCACCCAGATGGTATCCCTCCCTCAAGAGAAACAGATGGATCTTTCAAATTACTTCAAGAATTTGGCAAGCATGACCCAGCTCTCTGCAAGGCAATCCCTGCAAGCCCTGGGATTCATGACTTATTGTATTCTGATGATTCCATATGCCAGACTGCATATGAGAAAATACAATGGTACCTCAAAAACCTTTGGTGTCAACACACTCAGTATTTGGACTTGATTCTTACTCTGATTCCCTGACTGCAGATGGTGGGCAATAGCCTGTGCACAGAACAAAGACCTACCTTTCTGTCCACCTCCTGCCAGCCAGACTCTCACCACAGATGCCTCGGACTACACTTGGGGAGCACATCTAGAGGGCAGATGCATTCAGGGAACTTGGAGCTATCAACAACTTCATTTGCACATAAATCTGAAGGAAATGATGGCAGTTCAGCAGGCCTTGATGGCTTTCAAGCATCTTCTCTCTCCTGGTACTCTTCCAGTCAGGATAGACAACACTACAATCATGTGGTACATCAACAAGCAGGGAGGGACTCATCTTACCCCCTGTGCAGACAAAGCATGAGACTATGGTCCATGGCAGCTTCTATGGGCATTCATCTTATAGAAAAAAAAAAAAAAAAAAATTGAAAAACACACACACTTAATAGCAAAGCTTTCGGTACAAACCCTTTATCAATACTCATCCCATGGACACACACACACATGAAATGAAAATCTAAACCTGCTGTGTTTGATATATAATATGATATATATATATCTTCTCATTCTTCTCTCTCTCCGTAGACTTACCTATGCTGTGAGGGTCCCTGCTACACATCGAGGGAAGACACTGACTAAGCAGGGTAAATGTGCAAGCGCAAATACAATAGCAGCCCACAGAAACAAGCAAAAATGTCACGCAAGTAGAGCACTGATGCTCATGTTTTCTCTTTATTTAACTTCACAGTTCAATGGGAAACGGATAAGGTATTTTTTGTTACAAGATTTACAAAACCACATTGGTTTTTTGTTGAATTGTTGAATGTATATTGGTGTGTATCCTCCTTGACATTTTTTAACATTATTTAAAAAAAAAAAAATAAACCTAGGTACACTATTTTTTTTCAAAAAAAAGGTGTTTTTGAGGATATGAAATGCCAGTTCTTATTATATAGCTAAAATCCCTTTAGAATTTTACTGAAGGCCATTAAGTCTTTTATTGGTATGTTGAATTCAAAGTTTCAACAAAAGGGGTTAATGATGTCTTTATGAATCTTAGGATTCCAAACATGACAGGTATTTTAGGTAAATTTATGTCAATATAATTATACAAGTCAATGTCTATTTTTTTCCTGCAAACAACAACCTAAAAAAACCCCCTAATCTATGGTATTGTCATTTTCCTCTCTCTCTTCGGAGGACTTGATAAGCAGCACTGTGTTCAACACTAGTCATCTTTCTCATTATAAGTGAGGTCATCTCTAAAACCCAACCCCCACCTTTGTCAGGTTTAATAAATTAATTGTCAAGATGATATCAGAAAAAAAAAAATATCTTAAAATCTCCCTTCCTTCCTGTAAGTATAACAGGTCCAACAACATTTACAATAGGTGTGAACGGTGGAGGTATGTAGGACCCACTAGTGCCCAGATCAATCATTAATTGGTCCGGTTCTTCCTCCTGTTCATATAAGGCCTGTTTGTGCGTGGCCTAAAAAATTATTGTCATTACTGTGATTGACTGTTTTGTTATTAGAATTTTGATTGTACTGATTACTACTAGGCAGTACTGGCCTGGCCCTCATTATTCTCCTCAATTATATCAATAGTCAAACTTATACCTAGTAAAGTCCAGTCTGTTTTTATCCAAAGTTGGACACCTTGCTGCTGGAAAAGATTCATCTTATAGCCCAATTTCTTCCAGGAAGGCTCTACACCTTGGCAGACCGGTTGAGCAGGCAGGTCCTGGATCCTCACGAGTGGCAACTAAACAAGATCATCTTCAATTGCATCATTCAGCATTGGGGCACTCCCCAGGTGGATCTATTTTCATCTCCAACCAGCCACCTTCTTCCATCCTTTTGCACCAGGAATCATCACAACAAAGCTTGGAAAGTGGATGCTCTGTCCTTCCCCTGGACACAGCTATCGATTTATGCATTCCCTCCTCTGCCTCTTCTTCCCAGAGTGCTGTTAAAGATAAGGGATGAAAATCCAAGGGCCATCATCATAGCTCCAGACTGGCCCAGGCAGCATTGGTATCCACTTCTTCGTGGTCTCTCCCAGTCTCAGTCTTGGCATCTTCCCCTGATACCAGATGTCTTGGTTCAGGAGGGGGGAAAATTCTGCATCCTCACCTTCATACTCTGCATTTGACATCCTGGCTCATAATTTAAACCTTTCTTAACAGATAGTTGAGGTCCTTCATGAAGTCAGGAGGCCTAGTACTAGGAAATCTTATGCAGAAAAGTGGAAAAGATTCTCCATTTGGATGCAGACTAGAGGGGAAGACCCATATCAACCTTCTCTTCCTCTCATTCTGGATTATCTAGCAGGCTTACTTAATGGCAGACTTTCCTTCTTTTCTATCAAGATTAATGCTTCAGCTATTTCTGCCCATTGTTCCTTTGAGCAATCCATTTTCTCTCATGCATTGATGAAACAGTTCCTAAGGGGAGTTAGCAAGTTAAAGCTTCCCAGAAGTGCAACTACTCCTGCTTGGGATCTTAATTTTGTACTTGAGAAACTTACTTTGCCTCCCTTTGAACCTGCTGCCTCAGTAGATTTGAAGTTTCTCTCCTGGAAAACTGCTTTTCTTTTGGCCATTACTTCAGCTAGTAGAGTGTCTGAGCTGCAGGCCTTAATGTCAGTTGAGCCTTTTATCACTTTCCATGTGGACCGGGTTTCTCTTCAGACTAATCACTCCTTTATGCCTAAGATGGTTTCTAGCCTGACACTTAACCAGTCTATCCACCTGCCTACCTTCTTTCCTAATCCTTAGAATAGGGGAGAAAGGTTGCTGCATTCACTGGATGTGCATAGGAAACTTAGATTTTACATGGACAGGACTAAACCTTTTCAAAAGACAGATCAATTGTTGGTCAGTTTTGCTCCTGGAGCTCAGGGCAAAGCTATTTCTAAACAGACTATTTCTAAGTGGATTGCTCATTGTATTTACTTTTGTTACTTACAACATGGCAAGGTTCCTCCTCAGGGAATTAGGACCCATTCTACTAGAGCTACCTCTACCTCGGCAGCTTTTCTAAGAGGTGTACCTACTCAGGATATATTGGAGGCAGCTACCTGGACTTCTGTCCACACTTTTACTAAACATTACAATTTGCCCTTGTTTTCTAAGTCTATGGCTGGTTTTGCCACTGCAGTGTTGCAGGGCATTTTTACCAACCCTTAATCAGTGGTGTTCCTCCTTCATTTTTTTTTTTCCTGGGCTTTGGGAATCAACCCATTTGTAAGGACTGCAACAGTGAAACATGATGAATATAGTACAGTTGTTTACACTTACCATAAATGTAGATGTTCGAGTGTATTCACTGTTGCAGTCCTGGTTTCCCCTCCTTCCATCCCCCCTTTTTTCCTAGGACACAGACTGGATTTTATCTTTTCCTGATCTTACTTTTTTGGGAGCTCCTGACAGTTAAGGCAAGAAAAACTGAGGAAATGTCGTCGTCTGCCTGCCTTTATACCTGACGTCCTGACGTCAGGCTTAATCCAGAGGCAGTCAACGTCATATACCAAGGACTTTGATATTCTGGCTGACTGCGGGCTACTGGGAGCCGGATAACCCATTTGTAAGGACTGCAACAGTGAATACACTCGAACATCTACATTTATGGTAAGTGTACACAACTGTACTTTTTATTGTGTCTGCCGATTTGTTACAACCAGCATCCTGCAGCTGACCCCAAACTTGCTATGTTTCCTTTTTCAACTTCAGATTCAAGTTTATTAGCATACTTAAGGCCAGGCACTGTACAGACTAAAATGATACAGGTAATTAAAAACACATAATGTTAAGAAACACAATGAACGAAAAGAAGATAAGACAACAGCCAAGAACAAATCTACAGCTTAAACAAGTTGTGTTAAATAAAACAAAGGTAACTGGTTTACCAACAGTTGTAAAAGCAGTCAGAGCATTGGATTATTTATAAATTAATTGAAGTAGACAAATCTTCATAGAGTGCTTGAAGCTACCCAGCATTAGAGACCTTCTCAACTAACCTGACAGTAAGTTCCAGAAACAAATTTATTGATGTGCAAATCCCTGAATCCAAGAGGATTCAAGCAGAGGCATCAGAATGATTAGCAACCCTTCTGAATCAGAATTCAAGGACTAGGACAGATTGTAATAGATTGTGGAAGGTAAGAAGCATTAACATGATATTTGAACACTAAAAGAGGGAATGCTGTAGTATCAGAATGCTATATATGAGACAGAAATACAGAATAAGTTCTTTAATTTTTTTTATAGAGAAGCAGCAAGGCAGTTTGTTTATATGGAAAGCTAAGGCTTAGTTGAGGACAAATGGGCAGGTACAAAGTGACTAGAAAGAAAGTAGAGACTGAATTCATGAGACCTTGGCTGCAAGTTGCAGGTTTTAGAGTAACTGCCTTCTATTATTCTAAATAAGCTAGCAGGAGTACATTGTGAAAAACTGAGCAAACTGTACAACCTCTCCTTAGAAATTGAAGTGATGTCACACGGAGGTAAAGGATGTTGATGGTAGTTTCCTTGCATAAAATCAATTTTAGGAAACAGGTAGAAAATTGCAGGTCCGTCAGTCTCCTTCCATGCTGGGAAGGTAACACAGATGACTTTTCAGACAGACACATTCATTGTGTCTCCAAGTGTTAATTCTGTTGCAGGTTGCAGATAGCAGCAGCATGCCTTTAAACAATAGAGAGATTTGCCAAAACAGTTTGATTGATTTTCTGCAACTGCAACAAAACTGAGCTGGAAGAGAAGAGATCTTTGGATATGGAGTGTCTGCTTTTAGCAAATACTTTGAAAGCTTAATGGTTAAAGGGGGGGTTTATAAGTAGCGATGTAGCTAAGAAAGCATCTGACTGACTGTGAGTAGGTGGTGACATTTAAGGGAACAAAGTGGAGGAAAACTGGCAATAAGGGAATTATGACGTCATTCAGTGCCAGGACCACTTCTGTTTCATGTTATCCACTGCATCTGGAAAGTGGAGCTAATATGTTTTGTAATGATCCAGGAATGGCATGCTGACTACAGACTATTTTCTAGTGACGTATACTGTATGCATTTTGCATATAGACAAAGAGTATTCAGTTGATAAATAATGTAAAATTGCAAAGTTACTCACTGTTGTGAGAAGAGTCCAGGAAACACATGCATAGCATATATGATTGGACGGATGACTAAGAAAAACAGGGAGAAAAAGGATTTCAGAGTCACAAACACCCCAAGATGAAATAACACAGCACAGTGCAAGAAAGCAACACCAAATGAGTGCAGGCTGCTTAGCTAAGGGTTGGATTTCAGAGATGATATTATCCTCTCATTATCTAGGATACTAAAATGGTTAGATATGAAGTCCCATGTCCACAGCTTTCTGCGGTTGGGGTTAGTAGAATCAGTGCAATGCAGACTTACAGAATAAGTAGCAGGATAGAGAGCTGTGGTATGGCGTGAGCTACTGACAGCACATATGCTCTGGTAGAAATAAGAGAACACGCGTGTTGCTTGTACATTCCAATAGTCACAATATAAGCAAGGAAGATGGAGCAGAAGAGGCAAAGCAGCCTGGTAGATAACAGATGATTAAAAATTGACATTGGAAGTATTGTTTCACAGTGGTGCATTTCTAGACATACTGAAAAAAAACAGTAGTACCATTTAATTTATGTAGTTTAAAAGGGGGCTATGTTAAGGTATTAGCAGATGTTTTAATGATGATACTATTACTGGAGCATTAACTTCATCCTCCACATTTAATTTTATATGTTTTTATACATGCATGTTATATTCTGTGTTGGGTGGATTTTGAGGTTTATTAGGTGAAGCACTGGGACGTTCCTATATTTCAAAATGCTGAAACTCCACAAACAAAATAAAAATCCAAAAGAAACTGCAGACCACAGAGCCAAGAAGAACCAGACACCACACTGTGGTGTCTGGTTCTTCTTGGCTCTGTGGTCTCCAATTTCTTTTGTTTTTTTAAGTCCTATATTTGTTTGTATTAATAGATTGCAGGTACATTTTGAATATTCTATTAAGGGTAATGTAATGCTGCAGACAGGCTGTAGGAACAGTGCTTCTTCACTATACTGTTTGTCCTTTCTTTACAGTTGTACAGGCAATGAGTTAGAATATTTAAGTAAGTGGTGTTGTGGGCTGTGGGGAGCAAGCCTTCAGCCTTCTATGTGTGGGTGTAAGGAAGTTTGCTTTCTGCAATGTTTGCTCGATTTTTTTGTGTTTTTCAAATATCATACAGGTTAGCATTGTTATACCGCTGTTTTCATATGCAAAAATTATAAATTCAATGTTTATACATGAATCCATATAATACATGAGTTCAGTGTTTCCTCACACAGAATGATAATGCTTATATGGGACAAGAATCAGGGAAGAAGCAATTATAGTACTTGCTTAAACAGGCAATAGAGCTTTATTCATTTGTTCCCTCTATACAATTCTATGTTCATATACATTTGACATTATCCTCACTGCAATGCTGAAAAAAATCAACTGTCTGTTTTTAAAGCTACATGGCAATGTGGCATTCTGGAATATTTCTGTATCAACAATGTATTCCTCTGCACTTTACCATAATTGTTCAAAGGGATCTACTGCAGTTGCTCATGTCCAAGTAGCTCATGACACACCTGCTCTCTGCCACTTGCTTGAAAATACAAGTACTTGAACCCCCTACCCTAATCTCTTATTTCTACATAACCCTCCCAACACCTGACCCTATATACAATACAGCCCTACCAGAACCTTAAACTAAACTTAAAATTCCTACCCAGTTCCCAACCCGACTCCTTGTTTCCCAAACCTAAGTCTCCACTTTCCCTCTAGTTACCAAACTCTCCCTAAGCCTAAAACTCCAAACCCCCTCCCTAAACCTAAATCCCCTGATTACACCCTAACCCTGAAACTTCATTCCTGCACTTTCCCAAATTCCTTCCCACTCCCTAATCCTAAAACCCCCTCCCAAATCCTATACCCTTATCCCACTTCCTAATCCAAAAACAACTCTTCCCATTCCCTCTCCCTGTCTGCTTGCTCAGTCACATTCTAGTTTAATCACAGGCACCAGCTTATACAAGATAAAAGGAACTCAAGTCCCTGGCTTTGAGACAGTATATTTGAGTGCTTGGGACTCAAGTGGCTGAAGTGATCCATGTGCAACGTTGTACTTAAAGCTGAAAAAAGCTAACTAATTATTGGTGCTCTGATGCTACTTTAGTTTTAGGGGTGCAAGCAGTTCTAGAACTTAACATTCAACATTTTGTTTTACAACATTTGTATACTTTACCTTGCTTTTATTATTGCAGGAACCCATTTAATTATTAAATACCTCATAGTCTAACAATGCAATGAGATTTCTAAAAAATATAGAACTTAGTTATGCAAAGATGTTTTCCATAAAATACATTAGTATATGTACAGCTTTACATGCAGTGTGCCATATGAGAAATATTATTTAGCTCTATACCAGAAAGTATACAAAAAGATTAAAAGAAATTTACTAGGACTGTAAAAAACAGTTTTTCTAAGAGCTGCATGCTCAGAATGCAGAAAGACATCTCTGCAGGGTTGAATATTTTGAAAGAAATAACCATGCTGCAAGCAAAGCCATGAACAAGCTGCATGCCTAGTGAAATATAAAGGATTTGTAAGAGTGAATGAACACCCACTGGAATTACATAAATAGGCATTCTCTTCTGCACTTAGTTACTTGATGTGCCAGACAGCCTGTAGCCTGCTGGGGGACACTACTGCCTTGAAAGCCTCCTACTAGTGCTTTATTCTGGGTTTTCAAAGGTTCTCATCTTGTCACTCATTTTGGCATAGTGTCAGAAGTCTGGCCTGATATTTATAAACAACAGTTTTCTTGACAGCTTTCCTAAATGCATTTTTGGCGTCATAGTACTACAGTTAAAGCCAGTTGACTATGGACAGTAGATACATTTCTTTGTTGTTGCCATTACCAAGGAGAAGAAGCTACTCTTGACGGTATTGGTGATTTGACTGTCTAAACAAATGATGTAAGTTGTAATGAACAAAGATTAAATAAATGTCTCTTTTAGAGCCCCTCCCCAAAATATGTTTATTAAATATGTATTGCTGTTAATGACTGCTAGATTCAATGAAGTGACCTGGGAAATGCAGGTTTCAGCCTTCTCCAGCTTACAATAATAGGCTTCCGCCTTCCACAAATAACTTGATGGCTACATCTTCAGCTAAACTCCATCCATTTATTTTCTAGCAGCAACAGCAGCACAACTGATTCTGATCTGTTCTCTAACGGACGAGCTTGCTGCAGTTACAATCTGATCTAGACATGCCTCTGTTGCCATATTTTAAATCCCCACTGCCAGAAAAGTACTGAGACTGATTTTTTTTTTTTTGCCCTTATCTCTAATTTTCCTTTCCAGTATTTGTCAGACCTTCCTACTAAGATTTAATCACAATAACTTAATTACTGGAAATTCAGATGCAGATCTTCATGAGATAAAGTGCTAGTCATCATTAGATATTACTTAAGGACCGTAGTCAGTTGGTTTTATGTACTGTTTATTTTGCTGTGCAATGACATCTTCATTTGGCATTGGCCTGGTACAACTGCACAGGCTGAGAAAGGGCTGAGCAGAATGTTTTTCCACACTCATTTACTACCAGTGCCAGTCAGAAACTAATATTTATGTCGCTTTTTTTACTTGGTACACTTCTATTTCAGAACATGTAGCAAAAACACACATTTTAAGATAATATGCCTGATTACAAAAGACTTGCTCTGAGTTTAAGTGACCACTTACCCTCAGAGCATACTGAAATCAGGTTTTTTGGAATCTTGTCCCCATAGTAAGCCTATTTATAGATAGGCCGTACACCAAGTAAGTCACTTACACTGAGAGAAAGTCTTTGGAATCAGGGCACGCTTACACTGACAGCAACTCTTGGAATCTAGCCCAGTGTTTTATTAGCTTTGCCTATGTAGCTCCCACTGCATTTCACTGTAGAAGTACTAGACTGTAGCTTTTCATTAGACCACAAAGTGGAGCTGTTTCAGGGATCTAAAAGACAATTTCGAAAGTGAAAGAGGAGTCTGAGATACCAGCTGAAGGAGGGAAGACTGAAACTGTGAGCTGAAGGGAAAATGGCCTTGCAGCATGACTGGATTTTCTTCTCTGGTGCTTTGGGACAAGGAAGTGAAGTAGCAGTATGTGTCTGTTTGTTGCTGAAATCATGGATGATGGTATCTTGTGAAATCAGGATAGAAGGCTGAAACTAGTAGTTCCACACCTGCATATGATTCAGCAAGAAAAGGAGTTCCTTTGGGTCTAGTACAGAGAAGCCATAGATGATTACCAGAGTCCTGGCAGGTGATTTTTCTACTTTTTTCATCAGAGGAACTACGGTGCCTGGTCACTAGGATAATCTCGTCAGAGTGGTTAGAGGCTCTGGCCACCTTTTTACATTTTTATAAGATTGTGGTTCTCCCCCTCCCTCTAAATGCTTTGTAGATTACAAATAACTGAGATCCATATGAGCTCCAACTTGGGCCCCATCGTGCCGGCGGCAAGACTGTAAGTAGTCACTGGCCAGTGAACAGGCTATAATAGAGTGTTTCATAGTTGGTCTGTTTAGAATTGATCAAGGCGGTTGAGGGTTTTAGTAGTGCTCAATGACTTTGCATTTTCTCATATCTGTATTGTTTCATTATAAATCTTCAATGTTCAATGACATTGCATTTTGCCCATGTTAATATTGCTGCCTTCAAGAATTCTGCTGCTTAATGACATTGCATTTTCTCATACCTGTATTGTTGTATTATAACTCTTTTATTGCTTAATGACATTGCATTTTTTCCCGTGCTTGTATTGCTGCATTGTAAAGCATTACTGCTCATTGATATTGCCTTCTTGGCGCATGTTTGAATGTCAAGACCTTTTTCTGTTGGGCTCTGGGGAAGAGGGTGAATGTATGTTTCACTGCACGCATATCTCACCTTGCATTATTGCTAACTGGTGCACTGTTGAAATAATTTGTTTGGAGTTGTGCTATTGCCTTTTAACTAGATTGTCACCTAGAATAAAATCTGTCAATCTTACCACCTTGCTGTGTTGGGCCTATAGGGGTGTCACCAGAGTCAGGTAGGAAGGAACCCATATCTACTTCAGCTATACCTGTGGGTGCACTTACATTACGGTGCTCTTCCAGGATTGCCTGCACTGTTATGGACTCCACCCTATTCCCCTGTATGTGTGGAAAGCAATTCCAGCAGAAACATGAACCCAGAAGCTGCAGCTTCACTGCCCATAAATACTATAAGACCTGAAGTTTTGAATGCTTTGAGAAGTATTGTAGAAAAATGCTTAAAGCCTACACAGCCATTCACTGGGTTTTGCTACTGCAAATTGCGTTTCTTTTCTGGCAAACAACCCACACCTCAGGGAGAGGAAGATTTTGAATCTTGGATGGATCAGGCTTCACAAGCCCTAGAGGAGTGGGATATCTCAGAATCTCAGAAGAAGCAGCAGATAGCTGAAAGTCTAAAGGGATTAGCTGTGGATACCATACTCAACCTAAGTATGGGTAAGCAAGATTGCACGGCCAAGGACTATTTAGGAGTACTGCAGGATGTGTTTGGAAGGACCGAGAGGGCTGCTGACCTACTGTATCAGTTTGAACATACATACCAAGAAGTTGGTGAGAAACTATCTGATTACATTAAGCGATTAGATAAAATGCTCCACCAGATCATCCTAAAGAAGGAGGTGGATCTGAAAGTAGCTGACCAAGTACGGATCAGACAAATTTTACAGGGAGCTCAAGCTATGGACCCTATTGTGTGGAAAATGAGGATGAGAAATAGGGAAGAGATGCTAACTTATTCTCAGTTGGTTAAAGAGGTGAGGGAAGAGGAAGCCCTGTTGGAAGCCAAATCTCAGTGTTCAACAGCAACTAAAACAGTGAATGAACACCAGCAGGAGCCTATAGCCATGCTCACTACTCAAATGGGAGTCATGGCCCAGAGTGTCCACAATGTAGAGGTGTCACAGTTGCAGATGCAGGTGTCTTCCGTGACCGATGCCATAGCTCAAGTCACCAAGACAGTTGCAGAATTGCAGAAAGCCGTTGTAACTTTAGCTGAAGGGAGGATTACATCAGCTAGATCCTCCACGAAAGGACAGGGAAGAACCGAATCAGCCCATGTTCAGAGTTTCTACTGAATTTTGTTTTCGCTGTGGGGATGCAGGGCATATAAAGTGACAGTGTCCTAATGCAGAGAACTTGAGAAAAGTGAACAAACTATTATTGGCTAGTGCAATGCAGGGAAACTTCAAAGGGCCTTAGTGAAGGAGCCAGCTGAGTACCCAGTTATAAAGAGCTCCATAAAATCTAAAATCAAGAGACAGCATCCTGGATCTCCTTTCCACACAAACCCTAGTAACAGGGGAGAGAAACTACCTACTATGCACACTTCTAGCTCATCTGAGGTGAACAACTGAATTGGAAAGCCATCTCAGCCAAAATCTCAACATCTGAGACTGCAAAGCATTACTAAGCAAGAGTCTTATCCATTAAAATGACGAGGTCAACTGGTGGTACCTCCACCACATGCTGACTGCTGTACAGCTGAACAGCATCGGAAACAGAAACTACCAGATGGCCTACTGGGACCGTCCCCTTTTGTGTCAGTAAAAAATAGAAGGAGTGTATAGTAAAGCACTGTTGGATACTGGTGCACAAATCACCATTCTGTACAGAAACAGCTACCAAAAATACTTAAAGCATTTGCCACTTGCAAAGTTAGAAGATTTGGAGATCTGGGGGCTAAGTGACAAGACGTTCCCTTATGATGGTTATGTCTCACTCAAGTTAGAATTTTCCACTTCGGTTGTTGAGTCAACAGAAGTTTTTGAAACGCTCACTGTTGTGTGCCCCAGGCCAAAAGGAAAGGATTCAGCATCTATTTTGGTAGGGACAAATACTGACCTTGTCAGAAGAATGCTAATGCCTCAGTTGACCCAGGAACACCCAACACTACATCCTCTCCTAAGACCAGTTTTCTGTGCCCTTTAAAGGGAGAAGGATATTAAGAAAGATGAACTTGGTCATGTGTGGATCTTGTCTGGGAAAGAGCATATAATTCATCCTGGTCAGGTCACCTGCTTGACAGCCAAAGTGAGGATGTGTGGACAAACAGTTTCCTCTCATCTCATGATGGAAATGGATCCAGGAAGCCACTTACCACCGTGGCTGGAACTAGTTCCAGAAGTTTGGCCTGCGGACAAGTAAAAACATCCTTATGACACTTTGCCTATGGGGTTAAAGAATAAAGGAAGTACTTCCATTGTCCTGCATTCACAAGTGCATTTGGGAAATGTTTATGCTGCCACTCCCTTATCTGCTTCTGTGTTGACAAGGAATGAGAGCAGGGCCAACGAGTTGAAGCTGGAAGATTTGATATAGGAGGTGGTCTCTTGCCCCCTGAGTGGCTAACCAGAGTTAAAGAGCTATTAATGAAAAAGAAAAATTGTTTTTCTACTAGTGAACTAGATGTGGGCTGTGCAAAAAGTCCAGAACACAGAATAAGAGTAAAAGAGGACCGGCCTTTCAGGGAACATTCCAGAAGAGTAGCTTCAGGAGACCTGGAGGACTTAAGAAAACATTTGGAGGAACTAAAAGCTGCAGGGATAATTTGAGAGTCAAGGAGTCCATATGCCTCTCCCATTGTTGTTGTCAGGAAAAAGAATGGGTCAGTTTGCATATGTGTTGACTATCATACTCTGAATCAGCGAACCATTCCAGACCAGTACACAACTCCCCGGATGAAAGATGCTCTAAATTGCCTGATGGGCAGTAAGTGGTTCAGTGTGCTAGACTTAAGGAGTGGATACTATCAAATCCCTATGCACTCAGAAGATAAAGAGAAAACTGCCTTCATCAACCCTTTGGAATTTTTGGAGTTTGATCGCCTACATCAAGGTTTATCAAATGCACCGGCAACTTTCCAGAGAATCATGGAAAGAACAGTTGGAGACATGCATCTCCTGGAAGTCTTAGTCTACCTGGATGACATCATTGTCTTTGGGAGGACCCTAGAGGAGCACAAAGAAAGACTGATGAAGGTATTGGACAGGACTGAGAAGGAAGGCCTGAAGTTGTCATTGGACAAATGCAAGTTCTTCCAACCTTCAGTGACCTATGTGGGACATGTAGTGTCTGCAAATGGAATATCCACAGATCCCAGCAAAGTTGAAGCAGTGACAACTTGCCCCAGACCCAAAACTATCACAGAGCTGCAATCTTTTCTGGGGTTCTGCAGTTACTACAGAAGGTTTGTGGAAGGATTTTCAAACATAGCAAGACCCCTTCAACCATTTGCTCTGAAATGATGAGAAAGCAGATGAAACAGATGAAGATATCCTTCTGGAAAAACCTAAGGGACCAAGCGGTTCTAAAGAACTCATCAAGAGTCATTGGCTCCTGAGTGTGAAGAGTCATTTGAACAGCTTAAGTATTGCCTTACACATGCCCCTGTGCTGGCATATGCTGACTCAACAAAGCCATACACTTTACATGTGGATGCTAGCAGGGATGGCTTAGGAGGAGTCCTTTACCAGAAGTATGACAAGAAGCTGAGACCTGTGGCTTTTATCAGTCAGAGTTTATCCCCCACAGAAAGAAACTACCCTGCATACAAGTTGGAATTCCTTGCCTTAAAGTTGGCGGTAGTGGACAAGCTGCATGACTATCTCCATGTGGCTGAATTTGAAGTGCAGACTGACAACAATCCTCTGACATACATCCAGACGACTGCAAAGCTAAATGCTCCTGGCCACAAATGGATGGCAGCACTATGTAACTATAATTTCAGTTTGAAATATCGCCCAGAATGTGAAAATGGAGATGCTGATGGTCTGTCCAGAAGACCTCATGGAGACTTACACCCTTACGATAAATGGGTGGAAATTCCAGCAGCAGGGGTGAGAGCTATGGTTCAGATTGCAACCTGCTATCAACACACTGAATGTTGGGCACAGAAGTTGGGTCTGTCTGCAGAAAGCATACCCCAAGCTTACTGTAATCTGGTCATGTTACAGGCTTCATTTCTACCAGCTTTGAGTAACAGTGACCTCAGGAGAGATCAAAAGGAAGACCCCTTAGGTCAGCTGGTGGTAGCTGCTGTAGAGAAGAAACAAGTTAATATGGTTTGCATGGATATTCATCCCCTGGCAAGAGTTTTGGCCAAGGAATGGGACAGACTCCAGATACAGAATGGACTAGTGTATAGGAGATCTCCAAGTGCACTCGGCGGTGAAAAATGGTAATTGTTGCTTCCTCAGAAGTATAGAGAAGTAGTACTCTGGTCATTGCATGACAAACATGGTCATTTCAGTTATGACAAATGGGGCTGGTATGAGACAGGTTCTACTGGCCATGCATGAAGCAGGATGTTGAGGATTATTATCGTACATGTTTTCGTTCCATTAGACAGGTTCTACTGGCCATGCATGAAGCAAGATGTTGAGGATTACTGCCGTATATGTCTTCATTCCATTAGACAGGTTCTGCTGGCCATGCATGAAGCAAGATGTTAAGGATTACTGTCGTACATGTCTTCATTCCATTAGACAGGTTCTACTGGCCATGCATGAAGCAAGATGTTGAGGATTATTGTCGTACTTATCTTCGTTGCATTCAGAGAAAGACTCTGCTGACCAGAGCTGCCTCATTGGGTCAAATGGAGAGCAGTGGACCCATGGAACTGGTCTGTATAGATTTTCTGTGCATTGAACCGGGTGAAGGCAGGATCAATAATGTGCTGGTTGTGACAGACCACTATACCAGATACACTCAAGCATTTCCCACCCGCGATCAGAAAGCTATTACTGTGGCAAAACTACTAGTTGAGAAATTCTTTGTACACTATGGCCTGCCAGAAAGGATACACTCTGATCAAGGACGTGATTTTGAGAGCAAGCTTGTCCATGAACTACTCACTCTGTTGGGAGTCCAAAAAAGCCGCACCACTCCTTATCATCCTCAAGGGGATCCTCAGCCTGAGCATTTCAACAGAACTTTACTAGACATGCTGGGGACACTATCTGCTGAGAAGAAGAGTCAATGGAGTAGACATGTAGCCACAGTGGTGCATGTTTACAACAGTACTAAAAATGATGCTACAGGATTCTCGCCTTACTTTCTAATGTTTGGATGAGAAGCTCGTCTTCCTGTTGATGTCACCTTTGGAGTCACAGCTGATGATACACCAGTGTGATGTCATGGCAGTTATGAGGAGAGACTCAAGAGGAACCTCAGACAGGCTTATGAGCTTGCTGAAAAATCAACAGAACAAAGACATCAGTGAAACAAGGCTTACTATGACAAAAAAGTAGACGCATGACCTAGAGCCAGGGGACAGAGTTCTTTTGAGAAATTTGGAACTACAAGGAAAGCATAAACTTGCTGACCGCTAGGGATATGAGATTTACATAATTTGTTCTCAGCTACCTAATATCCCTGTCTACCAAGTTTGCCCTGAGGGGAAAGAAGGACCCATTAAAACCTGGCATCGCAGCAACGTAATGCCCTTGGAAAAATCAGCTAGACTCATGAACCCAGAACCTAAAATGGCTCAGCAGAAGCCTAACACAAGGTGATCCATAAGGCTAAGATGGAGAGGAGCTATCCTTTCCAATGTTCAAGAGCCAATGCTTTCTCCTGCTGAAGGAGAGGAGGACAGTGATGATAACTGGGGTTTCAGTGTTTTTTTTTATGAGGATGTTTGAGACCCCATGGGCTGTAATCTCAATGTAAATGCACTGGAATTCGTTCCTTGTCACTTTGAGCAGCACAGACCTTACAATAGTCTAAGTAATGTTTCTGTACCTCTTGCAGAACCTGATACTGATGGAGGCCCTGCTCTGCAAACTTCCGAAAATAGTGCTGAGGACAGTTCTACCATTATGGAAAATGAAGGTGAAGGTATACAAGAGGAGATCTTAGAAGTGGACAATATGCCTACTGAAGATCTGGACATTGAATGTGATGTGATTGACAAACCTTCTGAGCAACATTCCTTAGCTGTCTCTTCTGAACCAAAATTGCAGAGACTGATTTGGCCCTCACAGAGACTTACATATAACAGTTTGAGACATAGTACACAGGAGCCTATGATCACAGCTCATCAGAGATTCTGTGCCCATAATCCCTATGCCTCCTACTCCAGTGGTGACACTCCTTCCCAAGTTATGCGTAAGGCTGATTACCCTTGGTGGAATGTACCTTTGGAATGCAAAAATATTATTCAGTTGATAGTGCATTAGTGCATGCAAACATTTTGCTGCTAATCTACCTCTGACTTGGGGGGACCCAAGATTTTCAAGTGGGGGGAGAGTGTAGCTCCCACTGTATTTCATTGTAGAAGTACTAGACTGTAGTTTTTCATTAGACCACAAGGTGGAGTTGTTTTAGGGATATAAAAGAGAATTTCGAAAGTGAAAGAGGAGTCTGAGATACCAGCTGAAGGAGGGAAGACATAAACTGTGAGCTGAAGGAAAAAGGGCCTTGCAGCATGACTGGATTTTCTTCTCTGGTGCTTTGGGACAAGGAAGTGAAGTAGCAGTTTGTGTCTGTTTGTTGCTGAAATCCTGGATGATGGTATTTTGTGAAATCAGGATAGAAGACTGAAACCAGTAGTTCCACACCTGCATATGATTCAGCAAGAAAAGGAATTCCTTTGGGCCTAGTACAGAGAAGCCATAGATGATTACCAGAGTCCTGGCAGGTGATCTTTCTACTTTTCTCATCAGAGGAACCATGGTGCCTGATCACTAGGATAATCTCGTCACAGTGGTGAGAGGCTCTGGCCATCTTTTTACATTTTTATACAAATGTGGTTCTCCCCCTCCCTCTAAATGCTTTGTGGATTACAAATAACTGGGATCCATATGAGCTCCAATCTGGGCCCCATCGTGCCGTCATCAAGACTGTAAGTAGTCACTGGTCAGTGAATAGGGTATAACAGAGTGTTTCATAGTTGGTCTGTTTAGAATTGATCAAGGGGGTTGAGGGTGTTAGTACTGCTCAATGACTTTGCATTTTTTCATATTAGTATTGTTGCATTATAAATTCTCATTTTTCAATGATATTACATTTTGCTTGTGTTAGTACTGCTGTCTTCAAGAATTTTGCTGCTCAATGACATTGTATTTTCTCATATCTGTATTGCTGTATTCTAACTCTTTCATTGCCTAATGACATTGTATTTTTTCCCGTGTTTGCATTGCTGCATTATAAAGCTTTACTGCTCATTGATATTGCCTTCTTTGTGCATGTTTGAATGTCAAGACCTTTTTCTGTTGAGTTCTGGGGAAGAGGGTGAATGTATGTTTCATTGCATGTGTATCTCACCTTGCATTATTGCTAACTGGTGCACTGTTGAAATAATTTGTTTGGGGTTGTGCTATTGCCTTTTAAATAGATTGTCACCTAGAATAAAATCTGTCAATCTTGCCACCTTGGTGTGTTGGGCCTGTAGGGGTGTCACCAGAGTCAGGTAGGAAGGAACCCATATCTACTTCAGCTACACCTGCAGGTGTGCTACACCTGGTAATGGCAAATTTTCTAAAGTTTCTCATCTTCCTAAAAGGTGTATTCATACGTCTCAACCTCTTAGTGCTAGAAATCTGGACAAAGCCTGACAAAATGGGGGACAAAGGTCCCAAAATGGGGACAGATTTTAAATATTGCTTTTATAAACTTAGAAAGTTGCTAGAATAACAGGGTTTGTGTCAATATGCATTTTTCTGAAGAATTTGAAGTCTGAAACTCAAATGTATGTCATTATTTAGTGACTTCAATCACCTGGTCATCACAAAGATTTGACAGAAAATCACAAATTTTATGAGGAACAATCCAAAAATATGAGGTAAAAATCTGAACATTCTGTGAAAATCTGGACAGTTGAGATTTATGTGTATGCTGTCAATTCCTTCATTGTCTTAGTTAAACAGGCAAACTGATGTAATTTGTTATTCTGTTTCTTAAATCTCTGCCTAACAAACAACTGTGGCATCACTACTGGAAAAGAGAAATGTGTTACTGATTTTCTCGAGACTTCTAGTCGGAATCTCACAGTATTTAGATTGGTTTAGAAAAGGTGTATACTCTAACATACTATGTTATCTAATGACAAATCCACTTAATGAGGGCTCAGTCAGTACAAATGCTTGAAAGTCAATCAAAGACAATTTGTCTGAAAGTTCATTTTATCGAATGTGTACACGCTAGATGTAGCTCTGCAATACAGAAGAAAAATATTTATATGTCTATGAGGAAGCTCTACATGATATTTGAGGTGACCTTTACATAATCACTGCTGATGCTCTGGTTTGCACATATGCATTGTCAGTGACTCCACGTGCGTGGTATTTTCATTTTTATGTGTAGTTGTGAGAGTGTGGAACTAGTATATGGTGGGGGACATAGGCAGGCTTGCCACTCTAAAAAAAGTGGTTTTGAATACTTTTGCCTTGGGTATTTTTGAATGTATCAGCTATTTTGAATTGGATTCAATTGTCTTTCAGTGGAATGGGCTTTCAGACATTTTATCTGATTGAGTTCTTTTTCAGTGAAATGTATTTATGTATTTGACATTTGTTTACTGGGAAAGTCCAACTGGGCTGGAAAGTGTCCATTTTCAGTGGAGACCCAGAGAGAAATGCTCCACAATCACAATATTTAATCACCATTGATTTGTATGGGTTAGCTTGTGCTGTAGTAACCTGGTATTGGATATGGAGTGAACAACACTTGCAGATACCCTCTTGCTTGATTAGTGGTTTGGAGACCCAAAAGGTAGATGCCGAACAGAAGGTGGTCGTAGGAAATTACTACACATGAATCACCAGACCACTAATCCAGACATACAGGGTAATTTATTTTAAAGAAAGTGATGGCAAGCTGGGTATTGTTCACTCAGTATTTAATACCATGCTACTATAGCAAGGGCTTAACCATACAAATCAATAGTCTGTTGGAAACATACTTAAATAAAATGTACCTTAAATAAAAGTGTAGCATTGTCAATTTTGTTAAACAGCTCTCCTAATACTGAGTCCTGAGGAATACTTGAAGTCATATGTTTTGCTTTCTAAGGTGGCACTTCCTTCTTTAACTACATGGGTACTATCATTCAGCCAGTTTGCTTTTCATATTACAACATTAAGATCTTCACTTAGGCCTTTAAGCTTACTCACAATTCCAGCATGAGGAATGCAATATGGTCAAAGGACATGTCAGATCCAGGTAAACTGCACAAACTGCATTTCCACTATCTCCATTTTCACTGACTTTTTCAAAGAAGCTCACTAAATTAAGTAGTCAAGATCTCCCTTTGACAAAACCATATTATTTGCATGTCTAGAGCAATAAGATTTTATATGCAAGAGCTTATGAAATCACTATTGTTTTTAGGATTTGAGGTGGGGCTATCTTTATGGAAAGACATAATGATAGTTGTTTTCTACACCTCTGAAACCTTAACAACAAATACCGAATGGGAATTTATTTATTTATTTTACATTTGTTGACCGGGATAGTCCAACTGGGCTAAGAAGCCCTTTCAGTGGAGGCCCAGCTCTGGGGATGATACAAATTCAACAAACGTAAACCAAAAACATCCAACAGATAGACTCACAATAACACAATAACACATTTATTTAGTGCCTTCATCATTACTATTGATTGGACTACTTTAAAAGATCAGAAAAACACAAAGTATCCACTTAAGTACTTAAATCAAGTCACATGACATCTCATATAAACTGATAAAAATGCACTAACTACAATACAGTAAAAATCACAAAATATGCAAACGTTTCTTGATTTGGAATGAGGGTTAATGCTACCCCATCTTTTGCCAGTTTGGTGTCAGGGTAGGTTTGAAAAAGACATTTTAAATAATGTTAATTGTTTTCATTTGGTTTTATACTATAAAAAGTTTGTTGATGTCCTTTTGTTTATTTGGAAGGGCAGTGATGAAGAATTCAGTTTGTTTGCTGATAAATGACAATACATTTTTTTTTAATTTTCCTTAGGTTCCAATGGTTATGCAGTTATTTTTTTTAGATGTGAATGTTACCATGGATGAAAAAATAGTGATTTCTCTCAGTATTTATGCAGAAATACTTTTGTTAATAGTTATTTGTATTTTAACAGCCATCACCCTCATTTTATTAAGGAAAAACATACATTGAGGGCAAATGAGTAGGGCATAAAGATCACTACAGATAAAATATTTTGAAAAGAGATTTAGTTGCACATTTATTGAATGAGAGAGGTTATGAACAAAAAAACAGGTAGCATATGGAATCATTTGAAAATGAAAGTTTCAGTTTCTGCCTATTTTTAATAAGGTATACTATCAACAAATTCTTGTAATAATTATACTAATAAGAATAATATTTTTGTTTGGACATCACATCAAATAGCATGAGTATTATGAATATAATAGTGGATAACTGGAAGATACTCATGGGAAATAATGATTTAATTTCAGTCATAAGAAGTAGTCCTGAATTTATTTATAGAAAAAATATGAATTTAAAAATTTAGTTTTCAGATATAATACTGATAAAATGGAACCTGTAACAAATAAATGTAAGGGCACTTACAGGTATGGAGTGTATAGTGCATGTAATTTTGTTACTGAAGGACCACAGGTAGATTTACTTCATTTAGACTAGATTACTCCTATTTTGTAACACTATACATTTAATTCTGCAGATGTTATTTACATTGCTACTTGGTCCACCTGACAATGGTTTTAATGACAGCAAGGACATTTTCTAACAGGATTAAAGAACATACTTATGTTATAGAAAGTAGGGACATGAGCAACGTATTGTCTAAGCACATCAATGGAGAAACATTGGACCTGATCCAAAAATAATTGCTCTCAGTATAAGTGACCACTTACACTGACAAAAGGTTTGTAGGAGATCTTTTGGAACCTGGCTTCCGGAGTAAGCCTGTTTCTATAAAGGCCTTACACCAAAGTAAGTCTCTTACACTGAGACAGTCTTTCAGAATAAGGGCAGACTTACACTGGGAGCAACTCTTTTAGAATCTGGCTCATTGTGTAAAAAATATGTATTTTTCTGTTATTGATCATGTTTATAAGGAACTAAGAGAAGAGACTTGTAAAGAGTATTTTAGAGACTACGGAGACAGTTAATGCTCCAAGCTGATTAATACCCAGGGATAAATGAGACAATTAATATATAATATTCTTTATTGTCAAAGAGGCTGTCAAAACAGAAATTAAAATGAAGTTATTGTTTTAGTATAATTTTTAATTAACTATTGCAGAATTTCTAATATTTGTATATATTGATACATGGGAATACAGCTAATTTAATATTAAAGTTTTTAATATATGTGCTTTTTTACTGTGTTTTATTTAGTGATTTTTTATCAGTTTATGTATGATATCATATAACAATATTAAAGCATTTAAGTAGATACTTTGTGTTTTTCTGGTATTTTGAAGAAGTCAAATCAATAACAGCGATGACAGGACTAAATACATTTGTTAAAATAATTTGTTATTGTGAGTCTGCTGTTGGATGTTTTTGGTTTAAGTACCCCTGGAACACAGTGGCTATGATTAAGCTGAACAGTTTTATGAAGGGTTTAGAGATGATGTAGTTAAATGTGTTACTTAATCAACCAGTATATTGTTAGGGCCAATAGAGGTGGTACTTTTTAGGGACATGGGAATTTATGAAACTTTATTGACTGTCTCTGGTGTGAAAGTGGCACTATGCTTCTGCAAGTAAATTAGTTTTATACAATAACATAGCTACATTGGGTGAAGGGGCAACTGACACAGGTGCAAAGTATTAGGGGTCAGTCATCCTATCTTGATTGGACTTGAGAGCAGACCAGCTTTTTAAAGCTGGTATTGTATTTGCAGTCAAACTTGAGCACTGTAAAGCTCCCTGTGTGGTCTAAGGTAATTAAACTTTAGCAACTGCTTGCTACATTTTTAGCAAGCAATTTGCTACAGTTTCAAAGAAAAAATGTTTATACCTGAGCACTGTAGCACTCCGTCCTTAGTATAAACTGTAGCAACTGCTTGCTACATTTGTAGTAAGCAATTTGCTACAGTTTCAAAGAAAAAAAAAGGATTTGTTCTTTTTTTATTTTGGTGTAGAATGTGAGGAAGGAGGGTTGGGGAGGGATGCAGAAATGGGACCTAATTTGGCTGCTGCATTTCAATAGCTCCCGGTACCTGATAGCAAACTTTTTTTACATTCTTTTAATTGCCAATTGCCCATCAGTTGAGAAGTGGTGGGGACACAAAAACAGGACCTAGTTGACTGCTTGACTGCTGCATTTGAGGGGCACCAGCCACTGGATTGTGGAGCTTTATTTATTGTTTTGCTCGTCCATTAAAGAGCTGGAGCTGGAAGGATGGGGCATGTATCTGGAGGCTAGCGTCTGAAAGCAAACCTTTTTTTTTGCTCTTCAAATAAAGAGGTGGGCAGGTGGAATGGTAGTGCAGACATCATCCCCAGGGTGTTACAGAAGTTAGCTATGCTTCTGTTTATATGTTTTGGGCTAGAGTAGGTAATAACATTCTGAGTTAATTGAGAAAATTACTGTGTGTTATTTCTTAATCAACTGATGTAGTTAAAGAAGGATTATCTTTGTCTTCAGATGCTAATTTTAATATGTGTTCTGCTTTGGTATTTACTAATCTTTTTCATACCATTTACTGTGGGTTAGATTTGCTTTACTGTAGGCTTTAGTTATTTTTTCTTTTATTATAGAGCTTATTAATGTTGGTATTCCACCAATATGTTTTTTTTTCACATCCCCAGTATATTCAGTTCCTATTTTAGACTACATGCTTTAGCTTTTTCTTGGATGGGAATAAAATATATTGTCATAATTGACAGCTGAGACTGGATTTGGGGTAGAAATCTTGCAATCAGAAATGTAGTTGGCTCATTTAGCACATGGTGCCAGTCCTGCAAATAGCTCCCTACGTTGTCAGCTCTTCACAAGATGAACAAAGAAAAGGATTTTGTACTTTATAAACCCATTAGTATTTCTACCAATTGACTTCCTACTACAGCATCCCAATCCTTAGCCCTTCAGAAGAGAGAGAAAAAGAAAATGTACTTCAACTTTTAATGTAGAAAACCAAATGGTACTTTTCTACCAATTGACTTCCTACTGATACGTGCCCTTCAGTTCTCGAAACATGGATGCTCCTTTCTGTACCTGCATTTCAGTAGACAAAAAACAGAAAGAATGCAGGAACTCTTGATGAGGCCCCATTTTATTTTGTGCCTAAGGCAACTGCCCCCATCACCCCCCCTTGCTGTGCTACTGCTTGCACTTAAATTTTGAGAGTTCATCATACAGTTTTAACAGGTTCGTCTTTTTAAAGTCCTTAAATTCAGAGGTTTTCATTGTTGGGGAGGGTTAGATATCCAAAGGAGAAGATTACTCATTGGATTTGTCTGGAAATGAGGATACTCTAGTAGTTTTACAAGCAGATGCAATGTTAGTGAGGATCGATGGGGGGATCTAAAAGATTTTGACCCTCTAGTGAGCTGGTTAACTATTTGTACAAAAAAAGACATTTTGGGGGCAGAAAGTGCTTTAGCTAGTATGTAGAAGTCTTGGAGCAAAAGGTACAGAATGTCACCGGCTACTTAACAAATTTTTAAAGTAGATTATCTTCTCTTTGTATCTAGGCACCACTCTGGGTAAAGGTAAGATGACACTCAGGTCCAGAACCTTAACTGCATTTGACACACTTATAGCTAGTGGCAGCATGTCCCTCTGTGTGTCCCTCAGGGCTGCGTGCCTCAGGTCACAGTCATATTTGCCCTGTTTTAGGGATAGCAGAGCCCTTGTGACATCATGGATCTCAGCACTGGAAAGGCAGCTGTCACTCTAGCTGCATCCTACCTAGTGAGTACAGAGAAAGAGTATATTATGATGCAGTCCCCAGTTGCTAGGACATCTCTTCTTGAATGCATAGACTTAATGGCAGTGGCAGGTTTGCAGTATGCAGTCTGGTGACTCACTGAGTTATCCGAGTATGGTGGAGTTGTGTTAGAGAATTGCTGCTGAAGTTTTTTAGTCCTAATTCTTGAAGGCTTAGGGAATTTTACAACCTCAGCATATATTTGTTTAGTGTTATCTTGCATAGGTATAGCTTAGTTTATGTGTTTACATGTTGCTTACTCACCATGTGTGCAGGTGAGAGGATAGCTTCCAGGTTATATAAATAATTGTTGTCAATGAGCATTAGGCGGTTGCTGTGCTGTCTCAGAATACCATGTTTTATGAGGCTGGCAACAAAAGGGATAAAGGTAGAAACTGGTTCAGATGCCACACACCTCTCACGTGAAGGCTCCATTGTCACTAGTAGAAGAAAAGACAGGTTGGCTTGGATGCCACAATACACATGCCTCAGTGAGTCAATACACTCAGGTGGCACACAATGATTGCTTTTAGGATTTATTAGTCTCAGTTGTCACATACTTGGGTGCAACCAGACAAAGCCTTTGATAGCTATTTTGGTGCCCTGTACCATTCCCCTGTGATCACACCTCCCTCTTAACTTTAAGTTGAAAAGTAAAATAAAACAATAAAAAAATAAATACTTAAGGGCCAAACAATCATCTGTAGGTCCTTGACTGTAGTAGACCACTTCATACAGCTGTCTATCGGGAGCTAGGATCCGCCACATAACACACGCACTCAAGTCACTCCAAAGCAAGTACAAATATGACTCCGTCATTGTCCATGCTGGTGTGAATGACCTGAGACGTACCTCCCTGGACTACATGAAAAGAGACATAGAGGAGCTCTCCGATTATGTAGCCCAGGCTGGTATGACCCTGACCCTGAGCAGCATCTTGCCCTCACCAAGAATGATACCACAATACAAAGACAAGATGATCAGCTTTAACAACTGGCTCAAGTACTGGTGTCATTCTAAGGGGATCCAGTGTCTGTCTGCCTGGGATGACATGTTGGACAAGCCACGCTCAAGCAAGGGATGGCTTACACCTGTCACCACTGGGCTTCCAGATATTGGCTAAGGCTCTTGCAACCCCCATAGTGCCTTTTTTAGGCAAGGCTCAAAAGACAAACCCACCTCCTTAGAAAACAATAATGGAAAAAAACTAAAGGTAATGCTGCTCAACGCCAGAAGTCTAAATCTCAAGATGCAGGCACTTGATGCACTCCTCAGCATGGAGAACATTGATGTCTGTGCAGAAACTGAAACCTGGTTCAAGGCTCCTGAGAGCACCCCAGCGCTACCAGGCTATACCTCGTATCATGCTTTTCGGCCCCAAAACCCGGGCCGAATCACAAAGGGAGGGGGAGTGTCCATATTCATCAAGGACACCCACACCTCCAGGTTAGTAGCAACACATGAAGCATCAGAGACCATACAGGTGCAACTAACCATAGGCAAAACTGCTATACAACTGGTAGCATGTTACAGACCACCCTCCCAATCTCAAAAACCCCACTAAGCCTTCCTGAAGACATTGGAGGATATGAATGCATCACAAAATATCATCATACTGGGAGACTTCAACTACCCAAACATAGATTGGGTACATTATTCTAGCCCTAATACCCTAGCCCAAAGGTTCCTGGAATTCATAAATTCAAATGCACTGGAACAACTAGTCACCTCTCCCACTAGGGGAGATAATATACTAGACCTGATCATCACAAACATGGGGACAAAATGCTCCACACCAGAAGTATACCCCTCACTAGTGAGATCTGACCACAAACTAATCACCCTGGATATACATATCCCACCTCCACCCCCAGCACAAAAGACCACAGTGAAAAACTTCTCAAAAGCAGACTTCACTCTTCTTAAGACTGAGATGGTATCCTTTAAGCCCACTGTGCCAGTGGATACCACATCCCACAATGCTGAATCCTTCACAAATGCTTTCTATGGACATCTCCAAGAATGCATGGATCATGCAATTCCAAACAAATCCAAGTCCCTTTCCACCAAAGGTAAGCATCCTGTCTGGTGGACCTCAGCCATAAACAAATTGTATAACAAAAGAAGGAAGCTACTGCATGTCAGAGCAAAATCCCATGAAGGAAAGACATCTCTGATCAACATTAGCAGAAAACTACGTTCTCTCATAAAAACATCCAAGGCCAACTTTGAGAGAAAAATCGCTAAGGACATTAAAGAAAACCACAAAGCCTTCTTCAGCTATGTTAGAAACCTGGGCAGAAACACTCAGATATGTTCAGAGTTGGTTCACAACAACAAAAAATACACTGAACCCACAGATATTGCCAACATTCTGGCTGACAGGTTCAGTGCAAATTTCTCCCCTCCTTCACCCCCAAAAGAAGAAATACTTATCCCAGCTGAATGTGATCTCCCTGTCATCTCAGATGTCCAAGTGAGAACCGCCCTAAACAAAGCAAAAAACACAGCATCAATGGGACCTGACGGTATCCCAGGTTGCGTGTTACGTGAACTCCAAGAGGAGCTAAACCCACACATAAAAATGCTATTTAACCTTAGCCTTACTTCGGGATATGTACCTGAACACTGGCGTACAGCAACAGTGGTCCCACTCCACAAGGGGGGTGCCTCTACAGTCCCTGGAAACTACCGCCCCATAAGCTTAACCAGCCTGGTCTGCAAAGCTATGGAAAGAATCATTATGGAACTCATAAACAGAGACATAGGGGACCTACAGACACTTGACCCCACCCAGTTCGGCTTTGTAAAGGGCAGATCCTGCCTTTTAAACCTGGTTGACTTTTTCGAAACAGTCACTAGAGCCATTGATGAGGGCAAGGCAGTCCATACGGCATACCTGGACTTGGCTAAGGCCTTCGACACAATACCCCACTCAGGCATCATAGATAAGCTCAACAACTTAAAAGTAAACCCTTATGTCACTAGATGGGTTGCAAACTGGCTAAAGGACAAAACCCATAAAGTTAAAATCGCTGGAGCAATGTCAGACTCAAAGCCAGTCACAAGTAATGTCCCACAGGGATCTGTCCTGGGACCCCTCTTGTTCGGCATTTATTTCTCAGATGTTAAAGCAAACATGGGAGGGCTGTGGCTGACAAAGTTCACAGATGACTGCAAACTAGGCGCCATAGTCGATACACCAGCAGACACACACATCCTACAAAAAGGCCTCACAGAAACGGACAACTGGTGCCGGAGTCACGGCCTTAAACTAAATGCCAAAAAATGTATAGTCATCCCCTTTGGGAAAAACAAAGTACCCACAAATGATCACATAGACAGCAACCCACTGAGTACGGAAAAAGTAATCAGAGACCTAGGGACCCAAGTCGACAGCGACCTCTCATTTGACACCCACGTTGCCAAAGTGGTTAGAAAAACATTCTACCTTGCACACCTCATCATGAAGGGATTCACATCCAGATCCAAGGATGTCATTGTACCCTATATTCCTCCCTCATCAGACCCATGATTGAGTACAATGCCCCATTTGGTATGTACCTCACCCGGCATTTGCAACAGTTGGAGAGACCACAAAAGTACCTCACCAAGAGGATCAAGGGTCTCCAACATATGTCTTATTCTGCCAGACTAAAGAAACTTCAGCTCTATTCAGTAGCATACTGCCTGCTCAGAGGTGATCTCTGCCTGACGTACAAGGCCATGTCCAATCAGGATCTGATGGACATGCTCCACCTCAAAAAATCCAAATCCATCAGGACCATGAGAGCTAAAGACTTAAACCTCGGCACAAGTATGAATAGGACATGCTGGAGGGATAGATTCATAACCCAGAGGCTTCCCATGCTTTGGAACAAGATCCCAGTTTGTATTAGGCAGAGCCCCTCACTGACTCTCTTCAAGAGAAATCTTGATGAGTGGATGGGAGATCGTAAGTTTACCCCAGGGGTCACATCTGTGTCACTGCTAGACAGGGGCACAGTAAACTAATTCTATTATATAAGGGGACCTTCATTGTGTATCTACTAGACAGAGGCACAGTATTCTAAATTTATTCTGTACATTTTTTGTACCACTTCATGGGGTGGCAAAAGCCACATCACTATGGCTAGGCTTACAAATGCCCCAGGGCAGATAGCCTAGTACTATACTATGAAACTATGAAACTATAAATGACATGAAGAGCTGCAGTATCGGCATTCATTCTAGCATTGCACTAGACCACATATGGAATGATTAAGTCCTTTAGTCTGGACTGCAAATGTATCAGCATTCAGATACTTAATGCCACTACTTATAATCAGACCTCTATAGCTGCCCTCTTCACCCCGTACTAGCTGACTCTACAGCCAAATAGAGTTATTGTCAATTTCTAACCTATGTAGAAGGGTAAATATAGATATGAATAACTGTTCATGGTGGCTATGGCTTAATGTGGAAACAAACAAAAGCTATTATATTTTTTATTTTTATTTTATTTTATCCTTTGTTGACTGGTTTAGTCCCAAAAGGCTAGTGCAATAAGAATAACAAGTTGAACAACTGATCTATGGTCAACAAAAATATATTATAAAAAGATGGCTTGCACCAGTTGCAGGCAAACGTTTTATTCAAAACAACAATGAAAGCTTGTAAGCGGTTTCGTCCCAAGTTTAAAACAATACAGGAATTTCAGAAGACAAGCTAAAATGAGCTAAAACTGCATTTAAATAAAGCAAGGCATATTACATCATTTCCTCTTTGCAAACTTAAAGGGAAATCATGCTCATGCTCATTGCATTTTAGTGCAATTTTATTTTATTTTATTTTATTTTATTTCAGTTTTGCCCATTTCAGTATGATGACATACCTCAGAGATGTGGAAGTATACTATTTAGAATTGAATGGGTGTGATAAATGCTGCTATATTTTTTTCATTTTTACATTTTTTTCATTTTGAAGTGATTTTTTACATAGGAATTTGCATTTTTTTGATTACTTGACTAATAACCCTATGCCCTTTGAAGCAATTACATAATTGAATATATTTATGGAACATCTAATACACTTCAATATGCCTTCATTGTATGTTTTTAAACATTATACTAGTAATCCAAGTTTGTACTGTGTAACAACATGTAACACTTTTATACTTGGTATCCAGGACCATTGCCTTTGGTTATGAGCATGATTTCCCTTTAAGTTTGCAAAGAGGAAATGATGTAATATGCCTTGCCTTATTTAAATACAGTTTTAACTTGCCTGATGACATTCCCGTATTGTTTTAAACTTGGGACGAAAGCGCTTACAAGCTTTCATTGTTGTTTTGAATAAAATGTTTGCCTACAAATGGTGTGAGCCATCTTTTTGGATGCATTGGTTTGTTTACTCTTCTAGTGTTTGTGAAAAATATATTATAGACAAGCACCAGCATCAGCTTTCAAGGCAGTGCACCTCAGATGGATGCAACAAGTTGTTCCTATAAGCTTACAACAACAGCAGCAGTAGTGGTATACAACACAGTGCAGATTAAAGTTGCACTACCATAAGTGACCTTTAGCAACTGGGCAAACTATGCAAGGGGACCAAGATGAACATAGACTATTATTTTAGACAAAAAATATAACCACTTTAACACAAACAGATTGCATCTCTACAGTGCAACTTACTCTGTTGTTGTATGTAGCACAGTAGGGTTAAATCTAGTTAGAACAGGCCAGCCCATTAGCAGTGTACAGCAAAGAAATACAGCATAAACCAGCACAGCCAGTTAGTGAGTACATTCCTGCTGTGCAGCACAATTTAAAAGCTACATTTAAAAGTCACAGCTAAACAGAAAAAATACTATAAATTAAGTTTAGTGAAAGCAGATTGCCCAGAATGCTAGGTTGTAGGATGAACAAGGCTAAACCTAAGGGCCAACTTTATAGTGTTTGTGAGATAGGAGCATTACTTAAAGGCCATGTAAGCCTGGAGTAATGTGAGCACCCAGTATGCCAGCAATTCCTTATTTCCAAAAAGTGTCTTTTTGTTGATAAAATTTTATTAAAGTCAAGACTAAAACATACAACTGTTATAAAATAGTTGAAAAGATTTTTATGATACAATAGTTAAAAATAGAAGTAATGATATAAAAAAGAAGAATGAACATAACTATTTACAATAGTGTTCACTACCTATGGGTGAAGTTCGCTATTTATTTTAAAAATAAAAATTGATATTAGTCTCATTTTATTGGTTTACCAGAAGGTCATTTATACTCTGTCAATAATTATAAGCTTTTGTGTTCCCTGATGATCTAGCTCTAATTGTCATCATTTCAAGTTTAGAAACATCCTTGAGAAGATCTTTAAAGTTTTGAAAAGAAGGGATTTGAGGCAATTTCCTATTTTTAGTGATTTCTTTCCTAGCAATGGATAGAACAGACCACAAGATTGAATACTTTTTTGATTTTACACAATTTGGGACTGGAGTGTTAAACAAAATAAGTGATTTATTGATTAAAAAATTATCTGTAAAGATAGCTTGTAGGAAGTTGTTGATGTCATCCCAAAATTTCTTTAAAAGATGACAATCATAAAATATGTGTGCCCAATCTGCATTAATATCATTCTTACATCTCCAGCATAAAATGTTTTCTTTAGACATCGTGCTGATTTTAAACGGTGTAAGGAATGATCTGTTCAAAAATCTCCAAGTGAAAATTCTCCATTTATGTGAGGATGTAGTTTTACAAGCTGATTGGAGTATACATAGTTTATCATTATCTGAAGGATAAGAATTATTAATGGTGATAAAGGATTTCCAATAATTTTCTGAATGAATATCTAAATCTGATTTTATTGATTTGTATATGTGTGAAAGACTGATTTTATTAGGGTCACTCTGTTGAATGAAAACCATTAAGTACTGTATTAGCCTAGGGAATATTGTTTTAGTTGTAGAAGGAATAAGATTGAGCTTATCTTTGATGTATTTCCTAGCTTCTTGTAAGTCTAGCCATAACAATGAATCAAAATTATTCTCTTCAATAAGAATGTTAAGTGGTTTTAACTCATTATTGTTCATCATTTGATACCAAACTTAATAAATGCTTTTGTTTAAATAAAGACATTTTATGATAATCTGTACTGAAGATAATAGTTTGTGTATAGGCTATAGGGAAAATAAGAAATATCCAGTTTTCATATGATTTGTGTCTAAGGATAAAGTTTTTGAAGGATTTCAAAATTAAAATTATGTAGTTAGATCTATATAATTGAATGTAGTGCTACGAAAAAAAAATATTTCAGTCTCCAAATAAATGTATTGTTTATTAAGTTTGACATATTCATTTCATTAGTATTATTAGGATTTTGAGATAAACAAAGAATATAATCTTTCCATTTAGCTGAATATTTACTGTCTATAAGAAGAGCAATTGTTTTAATTACCAATGAAATTGCATAAACTTCTAGATTAGGCAAAGCAATACCACCATTATTCCAGTTGTACATTTGGATTGATAACACAATTCTAAATTTAATTGGATGCCAGAAGAACTTATTAATAAGAGAATTGAACTTTTTAATTATTATGTGGGTAGTGGGTATAGATATAGACTGTATTATATACAGAATCTTAGGAAGTAAAATCATCTTTATAAGTGACAACTTTTCTTCCATTGAGAATCTTATTTTTAACCATGAGCTTGTTAGAGTTTCTATGATTTGAATAATTTTGTTGAAATTTATTTTAGTGTGTCTCTTAAGTTATTAGAAATAATTATACCTAGATATGTTATTTGTTGAGTTTGAGCTAAATATTTCTTAAAATTTTCTTGTATGTTGAATTTTTTTGACCAACTAAGAGAATTTGTGTTTTATTATGATTGAATCTAAGACCTGAGTTTTTTTGAAACTTGTCCATATTATTAAATAACTCCGACAAGGTAGGATTTTTACCCCCCCAAATGTAATCAATATGTCATCCGCAAACAGTTGTATTTTTGATGTTTCATTAAAACCCAAATCATAACCTTTAATGTTAGTATTATCCCTAATCAGGTTAGCCCACGGTTCTGTAATTAAGGTGAATAAAAGTGGGGATAAGTGGGGATAATGGACAGCCTTGTTTAGTGCCTTTTTCAATAGGTATGAATTGTGAAATATAGGAGCCTATTTTGACATATGCTTGACAACCAGTGTAAAGTTGGGTAATAAGATTTATAAATTTTTTGGAAAAGTTAAGTTCTCTCAGTAGTATAAATAAATAGTCCCAGTTTATGGTGTCAAATGCACAATTTATATCTTAGCTAATTATAGTTAGGTTATTTTTTAAGTTCTTCACTGATTCTATTAAGGTTAATATTCTCTTAATGTTGTCATATGAGGTTCTGTTAACAATGAAGCCAGTTTGATTAGAGTCTACTAAACTAGGAAGGAATTTTTTGAGTCTATTTGCATATATAGACATGAGCATTTTGTAATCTGTATTTAATAAAGAAATCGGTCTGTATGAATTACATTTGACAGGATCTTTATCCTGTTTTAAAATAGGAGTGATAAAGGTATAGTTCCACGATGGTGAGATTAAATTTTTTAGTTTGGGCTATACTGAAAACTGAATGTAAAACCGAGAGACCTTTTGTAGGTAGAATTTTATAAATTTCAGGGGTGATGCCATCATTACCCGAGGCTTTGTTTTGTTTTAATTTGTTGATTTGTATTTGAATGTCTTTAAGGGTTATTTGTCTGTCTAATAATTCAACTTGTTCAGTTAACTTTTTTTTTGAGTTTTTAATGAATGACCTTATATCATTTATGGGGTTTATTGACTCAGTGGACTGATTTAGTTTAGAAAAAAATTCTCTAAATTAATTTAATATGTTATGAAGACTAGAAACCTTTTTCTTTTTTTGTGGTGAATAAAGTTCCTTAATGTGATTAAATTTATTCATTCTTTTAATGTTGTTGGCTAGCATATTTATAGATCTAGGGTTTGATGAAAAAGAAATAAATGTAAATTTCTCTAAACTAATCTTTATCTTATGATCTAAAATCTCAACATATTTCTTATTTAAAGAATCTATATCTTTTTTAATAGTTTTATCTTCTTTGTTTTTTAAAAGGTCTAGATTCAAATTATCAAGTTTTGATTGTATCTCTTTTAATTCTTTATCCCAAGTAATTCTTTTTTTATACCAATTAATTACCCTACCGTGTAAATAGGCTTTCATTGCATCCCATATGAAATTTTCAGAAGTGTCTTTAGTGGCATTGTTTTCAATGAAGTTATGAACTTCTATAGATATGAAGGATTTTAAATCATACAAATTAGAAATGTAGGCTGGAATCCTCTTTATCTGAGCATTATATAATGAGTAAATAAATAAGTCAAAAGTTATAGAATTGTGATCAGAGAGAGGACATGCAATCACCTTAGCATTAGTTAAAGAATCAACTAAATTATTAGAGATAAAAAAACTCTGTCTATCCTTGAAAATGAGTTTTGCCTGTGAGAAAAAAAGTGTAGAATAATTATTTAGTATCTGCATAGTTATTGATATCTCTTAGACAAAAAGAATCAGTAAATTCTTTCAATAACCTGGCAGTGGATGAAATCTTCCTATTACCAGTGAAGGTGGAGTCTTTACTATCAAAAATACAATTAAAATCACCAGTTAGCATCGTGTCGCCTTTTGAAAATTGAATAATGTGTTCTATATGTTGCTGTGCTGTTTTAAGTCCAAAGCCAGGAATCCAATATATGTTAAATAAAGTGAATATTTTACTACTAAATTCTATTGTAACTGATGCTACCATACCTTTATTATCTTGGTATGTATCTGTTATTGTAGGGACATGAAGTCTGTTATTCCATAGTATTGCAACACCTCTTTTTTTAACATGTTCAGAGCTAACTAGCAGAGAAAAGGATTTAGAGTCTAATTTGGCAATGTCACTGATATCAAATGAGTTTCTTGTAAGAATATCAGTTGAGAATTTTGGAGTTTAAGATATTTAATTAAAGATCTTCTCTTGTTTGGGTTGTTTAATCCATTAACATTAAGTGAAATGCAATATAAGGAAGTCATAAATTAGATTCTTTGATGAATAATACATTCTAACTCTGAGTGTTATTAGTTGTTTGTCAGTAAATAAGAGATAGATATAAGGAACACAACAATATTTCTATATATCATATAATAAGGTAGTAAAACCAAAGATATGTTTAAATAGTGGTCATTAATGTGAATTGTAGTGAACATCAATAACAATATTTTCAAAAATTTATAACACAAACTATTAACTAAAAAAAGCCCAAACCCTTCTGGAGTTAAATACTCCTAATTTGAGTGACATCAGTCACTCAAATTGTCTTTCAAACTAGCAGCAAATTAGAGTCAAAAACTGCCTAGAAATGATCTTATGTTTATTTATACAGTATGTCTTAACAAAAGTCCAGTAATCCATTTATTAGTGGTATATACTAAAATGGTACTACTTACTAGACATAGTTATTGAATACCAATACAAATGTGTTGATGAATGTTGTAATGTTTATAAATGCATAGTCAATAGTGTGATGTAATGACAGTACAAGTGTGGTGTATATAGAATATTTCTGGCTATAATAAGAAAAATATACGACACTAAGGACTAGTCATCTGCCTTCCTTATATTCTATCTTACTCTCCCTCTTCCTATAACATGTCATTGCATCGCACTGAGACCATGCTATGAAATGTTTTGAAACAGGTTGTGATGTTATGAAGCAAGAAAAATAGCTTAATGAGTGTGGCGATTAATAAAGAGAATTGAAATTATCAATCTAAAACGTTAAAAGGGTGTTTCATATAAGCCGCACAAAAGACAATGCCATAAAATGTAACTATTGTATCCCACACTTTCTAAAAACAAAATAGAGATAATACCTTAAGCAATAATATACTTAATTATGCCAGGTTAAGTAGACAAATGAAATGGCTTTGTTACTAAAGATGAATAATATACTATATATTGAACATCATCTCAGTATGCAACATAAGGCAGTTATATTAATTATTATAATATAAAATAGAACAATTCCATGCTTGTTTCTTTTCCTTTTTTATTTTCTCCTCCTCCCACCCTTCCACTTTTGAAAGATCATATAGTTTTAAAGTTACATTGTTGGATTACAACTGAATGTTAGGTTAGTATTTCTTTTCTATTCTCTTCTTTTTCTTTTCCCTTTCTTTTCCCTCTTACCCCCTTATTCCTTTTCCTTTTAAACAAAAAAATGCACAGTAAAGCAGGAAGAATGTGTTATTAAAAGTGTATAAACTAATAGTGTAAATATACTAAGCAACAGATCCGTTTTATGTATATATAGTCCATCAAAGTTCAAGAATATTCATTATTTGTGAGACTAAGTACAGTACCTTTATAAATGGGTCTCATTTTTCCTTTTTTCCCTTATTTCCCTCTTCCTCTTGTCATTCTACTCTCCTTTCCCTGCCCCTCCGCGCATGGCTCTATCGTGCCTTAGTATCACTTCTTAATTCAAAATGATCACAATGTGGTCTACGAGTGTCCAAGAGGTTGAACATTTACTAGCTGGATGTCTTTCTAGAGTTACAGATGACAGTTGATTAATGTTGTTGCTGATTTTCCATTGAGATGAATGATGATCCGTGCGTTGGATGCTTCCATATTGTGGTTGGAATGCTGATGACATCATTCTGCGTGGGAAAGTCGTCTAACAGCTGATCTTTAGTCTGCAAGTTTGAATAGTCAGCTGGAGGTTGTAGCAGGAAAAAGAGTTTAGCGAGACATACAAAACCAACCTCCAACAACTTCAGTAAGCGCTCAAGACATCCCGAACATACTAAGATCAATACAAACACTCGCAGAGGGAAAAAAAAAATGTTGCAGCATGAATCAAATCCAAGCCCCAAGGCATAACACAGTGAAATGAAGCAAAAGGAAAAAGAAAGACCAACAAACACAAAACCCCCAAAAATTCCCACAAGGAAGTCCACAGCCAACACAAGATCTCCCTAAAAATAACAGGACACCAAATACAAAGCACAAAATAAATAAAGTCAATAAACCCCAGCATGTACACACGAATGCCAGATCAAACAGCATGTCCAACAACACTAACCCATCAGCATCACTCCAGGGCTAGAAAGCAGAGTAGCCAAGACCCACAAACCACAAAAAAAGTCGCTCAAACTGACAGAAAAGCAATAAACAGCAAGAATCATTTCACCACAAAGCATTAAGCCCACTCCAACAGTCCATGTGTAACTATAAAACGACAGCGTAGCAAGGACCCAATCCAAGAGACTGCTAGTTACAAAGGACAACACTCGGACTGTCAAATGCCAGTGAACACTTATTCTCTTCTAGCTTGTATATGATTAATTTATATCATGTAAAGGATATTTTATGTCAAGTTAATGAACTAGATACTAATATTAATAGATCATAATGAAGCATGGGATTAATAATTAAATATATAATGAATAGGAGGAAAATAAATAATATTTCACACAAACCAATGAGAATAGAAAAAGTAATTGCAACATTCACCTGTTGAACCATTTTCATCTTGCAAGACTTCTGGGTTATGTAGAAAGATTTATAATTCATATATTGGGACCAACTAACTAAATATGTAAACAAAATTTCGTATTAGATAGATATGTTCAAATTTTCCTGTCATAAAAGATATGAAGAGGCAGAGCTGACAGAAAATGCTGCTACTCAAGGCTCATCCTTAGCCACACCCCCCCAAAGTGTCTTGAACAACCAAAGTCTGCTGCAATGAAGAGTGCTAACAGAGTAACTGTAAAGCACTGATGGAATTGGATTAAATAAAATAAAAAAACACACTTCGACGTCTTTGGGAGTGATAATGAGGTGAAGACTATTAGAGATTGTATAACACAACAAGGATCAAGTACTCAAAGAAATGTGATTTGTGTCAAAAGTTACTAATCTAATCTAGATGAAGTAATTTCCCCATGCATGTACACATGTATTTACATTGCACTGGAATGTAAATTATCTGCTTTCTATCAGTGCAGGCATTGCTTGAAATTCCAACTACAAAGTGGCTGCATACACTACACAAGGCAAGTGTCCATGTTTAGTAAAAAAATGGTTGTGTAATGAACTTTCACTTCTTGTTGAAAGCTCTTTGTCAGTGTAGTTAGTTTTCTTTCATTTTTCGTAGCACTTTTTAATGATACTTTACTCCACCAATTTGAGATATAAATGGGCTGATGAGGACATTATGAGAAATGCAGCAGTTATCAAAAGTGATAGATTATTACCTCCTTTGATGCCGTTTATAAGTAGACATCTGTAAAATGCAGTGAAAGTGGTAAGAAATGTGTGTGTGTGTGTGCATGTGTGTGTGTTTTGTGTGTGTGTGTGTGTGTGTGTGTGTGTGTGTGTGTGTGTGTGTGTGTGCGCGTATGTACATGCGTACAAAACTAGGTTCATGAAATCAGTAGTATGAAGTTTCACATACTGCTTTGACAATGACTGGATATGTTTGGCTAGATGCAACCAATGAGCACATTAGGCATTGATATGACCGCGTCTAATGACCTCACTAGAGACTGATAGAAAATATAGTCTGTTCTGGAACTCAGAATTTCCATTTCATACCCAATAACAGCTTCACTTTAACCCTGATCATAGGTTCATAGGTTGGTACTAGGCTATCGGCCCTAGGGCCTGCTTATACAAGCCTAGCCATAACAATTCCCTGGCTATTTCTTCCCACAGTATTTACTTCCCTGGACCCCTGTCTAGCAGGGCGACTGACACGATCCTGGGGTGAATTTCCTATCTCCCATCCAATCATCAAGGTTCCTTTTGAAGAGGGCCAAAGAGGCACTGTACTTGACATGTATGGGCAGTCTATTCCAGAATCTGAGGAGTCTCTGGGTTAGGAACCTATCCCTCCAGCATGTTTTGCTCATTGTGATGACAAGGTTTAGATCCCTGGAGCGTCTGTCTCTGAGGGATTGGGATTTCTTTAAGTGTAGCATGTCCAACAGTTCTTTGTTTGACATGGCCTTGTATGTTAAGCAGAGATCACCTCTGAGTAGTCGATGTGCGACAGAGTATAGGTGGAGTTTTTTTAGACGGTCAGCATACAGCATCTGCTTTAGGCTTGTGATTCTTTTAGTGAGGTATTTCTGTGACCTTTCCAGTTGTTGCAGATGTCTTGAGAGGTACATACCAAACGGGGCGTTGTATTCTATAATGGGTCTAATGAGGGATGAGTACAGTGGGACAATGACCTCCTTTTTTCTGGATGAAAAACCCTTAGTGATGAGGTGTGCCACATAGAAGGATTTCCTGACTGTTGTGGCGATGTGGTTATCGAAGGTGAGACCTGTGTCCCTAAGTCTCTTATCACACTTTCAGTGTTTAGTGTACTGCCACCTATGTGGTAATTTACGGGTACATGTTTTTTCCCAAAGGGGATAACTATACATTTCTTGGCATTGAGCTTGAGCCCATGGCTCTGGCACCAAACATCTGTTCTGTAAGGCCCTTTTGTAGAATATCCACATTGATCCTCCACATTCACACACTTCACCTGTGTGTTCTCCTTCATGAGGGATGGCAACTAGGTTGGGGGGGGGGGGATCTCACCAGCCTGTACCCAAGAGAGCATACAAGGCCTATCCATAGCCAGGGTAATGGCCTTACAAACCAGTCATTCCCTGTGTGAGGGCCTTATTCATGTCGTCATTTGGGGATGAAGATTAGATACATCCCTTTCCTTTGGAGAAAACCCTATGGCTCACATCACTTGTTTCCTAGATCAGAACTCACAGTTCCCATCCCTTCATTGCAGATGAGACTTGGGTGATATGGAGTGTGCCAGTTAGTAGGTCAAGCAGCCCAACCTAATTTAATTTATTTCATAGAATTGCAAGCTTTGCAATACATGCTGTCAGGAATCACATGTCACCACTGCACATGTTCCTGGAAAGCAGCACTTCATTATTCAGTGCAAGCATCACTATATCCTGTGTTACTGCAGGTGATGCATCCACATTCCTGCAAATGTTGCTATTGCAACTGGCTCAGACCACATCCCTCCCACCTGGAATGTGGAAAGCTGACAGCTACCATTCATTGCCATCTGCTCTGCATCCTTTGTGTTTCACAGTCATGACAGTTGCAGAGTACAGTGTGTGCATGAGCCAGACATTTAGGAGGATACAGCTCCAGATGTACTGCTGCAACCGCAGAAGCTGAAAACCAGTATTCTCCATAAAGATGATGACCTACTCAGCAGAAAATAGCTAAGCAATAATATCATCCTTCAAAGAAAGAAAAAACACCTGAAGCGTTATACTTACTTATCTGAATTAAAGATATGACTTATAGCACTCTTCAATGTATGCAATTTATTTATTTTATTTTTTATTTTACAATTGTTTACTGGGAAATTCTGATTGGACAAGCTGTCCTTTTTCAGTGGAGGCCTGGGGAAAAGCTCCACAATTAATACACAGAGAAAGTATACAATGATCAATTGCCATAGCAATGATAGTAGATACATACATGAAGAAAGATAAAATGATTATAGTTGTGCACAGATATAGGACAGACAGTACAACATTTATACATCTTGATGAATTATTATATGTGTACAAAACTTTGAAGTCAAGTTATTGATGCTAATCATCCAATGTATTTTTATTAGCTTAATGGAGCTTATCTCCCCGGGCCTCTACTGAAAATGGACATGTATCCAGTTGGACTAGCCTGGTCAACAAATGTAAAATAAAAAAATAAATAATAAGATACATCTTGACAGTACAACCTTTTTACACTATGCATAGTTTTGTAATACACTGTATTAACAATAGTGTAGCCGGATTTTGATAGGGGTTGAAAAACTAAGTAAAAGTACAGAAGGTCGCAATAATTATTTCTTAAATAGGGTTAGTATATAAGCACTGTACCACACCCAAAACCTGCCCCACCCCAAAACAGAGACATCATCATCTCACTGGTTCCAGTGCACACAGCAGTATTTCCCACTTCATTAACATAATATGTAAATCACCTTTTTCAGTATATCTACATAACTAAGTGTACAAGTGTGAAAGTGTCTACTTATTCATTTCACACATCACTAGGATGTTAGGTGCATTCACAGAGTAAATCACTGCACATTTTGCTGGAACAGTCTAGATGTATGAGCAATACTTATATCTTAAGTTTAGAATCATACAACATTACTAGGCATGCAGTCCAAGGGACCATTAAGGACCCTAGCCCAAAATCTACACTTGCTACAAAGCACTGTGTGGTTAAGTTACTTGCTGAAGGTTGCCCAGAAGGCAAATGGAGACTGAGGAAATCAAACCCTGCACTAGAGGAAGTATCTTGTTAACAGCTCATAGCCTTAATCCTCTGTGCTGTTTGAGGTGTTTTCCACCATTGCCCTTCAATAGTAAACAATTTTGGTGATGGTACCAGACAGAAAAAAAAGTTCTGCTAGGTGATCTGGGCTGGACATGCCAGCCTGATACAAGGAGTGGACTGGAGGGAGTAGGAATAGTAGCAGGTGTGGCCTGCATGAACTACTGCGGCAGGGCTAGCCACCCGTCAGTATAAACCTTGGCTCTAGATGACTGTCCTTGTTGAAGTGACTCCCTGACCCCATGTGCAAAAATGGGAAAAAGGGGTTGTGGATGGATGGATGGATGGATGGACTGATAGGTTCATAGGGATACTCATTCAGATGCTCCTTCAGCTGTTTATTAGTCTGAACTGATTTTGAATGTATCACTCAGCACTTTCTGGCAGGTTAGGGTCTCTGTACTAATTCTTGCTCTGGTTGTCTCATAATGGCTCCCATTCTAATCTCTCTTCAGTTGCTATAAGATATTGACAGGCATTAGATAGCTTCTGACAGGTCATGGTATGTCTGTTTGAAGTCTGAGTTTACTGTGTTTTTGTTTATTGACTAGGAAGATGATGGATGTTTGATTTTTTCTTTTGTCACATGTGACTGAGTGAATTTTTTTGTGGTGGGAGATAAAGTATCTGGGCATCTTAAGTATACATATATATATATATATATATATATATATATATATATGTGTGTGTGTGTGTGTGTGTGTGTGTGTGTGTGTGTGTGTGTGTATATATATATATATATATATATATATGTGTGTGTGTGTGTGTGTGTGTGTGTGTGTATATATATATATATATATATGCGTGTGTGTGTGTGTGTGTGTGTGTGTGTGTGTGTGTGTGTGTATGTATATATATATATATATATATATATATATATATATATATATATATATATATATATATATATATATATCAGATGGTTGAACTTTTAAAAGCTCAACTTTCATATGGCCGAGACCATATGATCGAACTTTTAAAAGTTCGAACGGTCTGAATGGGGATCTCCACAGAGTGCAGAACAAGAAGATTTCCCTTTACCACAATGTAGTGCGATCTCGGAGTTGGTATATTTAAATAGCGGGAGGTGTGGGGGGCACAGGCCCCCATGTGGGTGGTGCATGGGAGCTTGCCTCCCTGCCAGCACTGTTTAGTTTTTTTTTTGTTTGTTTATTTTTTTTTCACATTGTCGAACATTCAAATGTTCGATCATATGGTCTCAGGATTATGAAAGTCAAACATTTGGATGTTCGATTATGTGAAGTCAACCTATATATATATATATATATATATATATATATATATATATATATATATATATATATATATATACATTTATTTAATTGTGTCAAATGTCACTAATATTGTCGTGCATAATGTCTATACCAAATACTCAATATTGTGCATATCTAAATGCTACAAGGCATATGCCAAGAAAGAATCTCTGCACATGAAAATAGTTTTAAACAAAAAAAAAATGAAAGAAAACATCATATTTTTGAGGAAGGCAAATCCTCTGTACCACCTATACTCCCTGTATTTATATATACTAACTTCGAGATCGCAGCGTTCTTGAGGAAAGGGCAAATTCACCAACCCTGAGAATCATCTGATCTGCTACTTTTCTCTGTTTATTCGACTAAATTGTGTCAACAAAACAGATGTTGACCCAAGTACTCTTCAACAGATGTAGCAGAATGCACATATATATATTGTGTCTTTCGGCTTTTCCCGGTTAGGGGTCGCCACAGTGGAACTCCGGTCTGCTAATGATTGTTAGTGGATTTTTACGTACCGGGTTACCAGCCCTGACGCACAACCTTCAAAGAAGGCACGCCCCATTCACGTATGCCTCCACACAGAAGACGCTCTAGCTGAGAATCGAACGGGACAACGTCTTGCTATGAGGCGACAACGCTACTGCAGCACCACCACCGCAGTAGAATGCACACACACACACACATATATATATATATATATATATATATATATATATATATTTTTTTTTTTTTTTTTTTTAAGTAGCCCTTCAAGAAGTTGACTAATGACTTATATTTACTGATTTCTGAAATCTATTTTCTCAATTACTTTAAAAAGGTTGGCTTATATGTTAAAATGCTAGACTCCAGTTCTCATGAGCAGTATTGAGGGCTTTCAGAATCATTCTGGCTATTTTTTGATCAGTTTAATTACACATAAGAAATGTATCTCCAAGGGAGGTGTAACCTGGCTGTTGACATACAGAACTGATGTACAAGGAACTGCATTAACTGTGATGTTATTATTTCACTGAAATTGACACACTGATATGTCAGTTACTGAGAGCAGAAATCAGACAAGCTAAAATGACACTTGTTTAAAAGCAGTAGGCAAAAATGTTGCTACTTATAATCATGGTTCTGCATTAATTTATTTGTTCCAGAATCATGCAGGTAGAATGCAGCATTCTGCATTAAAACATTTTAGCACCTGTGAATAATACAATCTCTCAGTGGGCAATTGTTTCAACAGTTAGACAGCCGAATTATTTAGACATGTGTATTTAACTGGAAATGCCCATATTTGCAATGCAAAACAAACAAAAATATCAGAGATATATCTGGGCCTCCTTAATAAAAATCATCTGCTTTTAAATTTTCCCTATCTTTCACACACACACACACACACACACACACACACACACACACACACACACACACACACGTGCGTAAAGTAACTGGCATAATGCTGCCTGAAAGAATATATTAATCTACAGCTGTGAACAAATAGCTTCATATACATTACCCATTAACTGGCACTATTTGTTGATGGATCCAGTTGTCAAAGATGTTTCAGTATTTTTTATAGCAGCATCTACCGCACACACTGTGACTGTTATATCAGTAGGAAGTAAAACTGAAATATCCATACAAAACAGTGATGCAAAATGCATTTTAAAAGACTAAATGGGTTAACTGTTTAGAAATGTTTAGAAGTTTAGGCCTTCCACACTACTTTTTGTCATTTCTGTTAAACGCAGAAGCCTTAATTTGTTTCAGGAAATGCACCCAGCCAATCTACTATGTAAATTACCCATCTGTTAGGAAGTTTGACATTTGGGTTTCATCACTGTAATGTAAATGTGATGGAGGATATTTACTTTCTAATAAAGGGAGACGTAATTTAGATACTGTCTGTAGGAGTATAGCAGCCACTGTAGAAGTGTAGCAGACACTGTATCACGTTTTATTAATTAACTTTAATAGTTCCCACCAAGAAAAGTATACTGGGCCAAAGCTTATTTGTACATAATATCTGGAGGATAACAACACCATTTTGTAATAAATAGCATGGCCAGGGTAAATGTACAGGAAATAGGAAATACAAAATAAACATATGAAGAAAGGAGTGATTAAACAAGGCGAACTGTGTAGGGATGAATAAAACAGTCAATGAAAAGTCGTCTTATCTAATTTGAAATGTTAGCCTTATTTTTATACCACTAGGAACAGGAGCTAAAGTTAGCGAGTTTTAAATGTTTCATGTATAGTGACCTCAGAAATGTCTTTCTACAGTCTGAAGCAGAGGAGTGGCCCATTTACAACCATGTACAAAGAGGTACTCTTTCCTTGACATGGATACAGATAGTTTTAATGTCAGGTTGTGTAGCTTAAAACTGTTTTGTTTTTTTCTTATGACATTTATCTCTTTCATATACATAAAATGCACAGACATCCAGGCTTGTCTTTATAGGAAATAAGTTCATCCTTTTCTTTCTTACTAATTCTTTTCCATCACGTTCTGTGAGCTGTAGGTGTCTGTCGGTAATGTATCAGGTGAAGGGGAATGGGTCTTAAATACCATAATCCTGTGCTTCACTATTTGGACTTGTCATCTTTTACCCATAAGTCAATCCTGTATCCAAGCTACAATACAAGTCTTTATCCGCACAGTCTTTCATTTGTCGATTAACCTGTTTTACTATGGTTATAATGTACTGAACTGCTACTACTGCATTTACTCCATTCTATCATCAAACTGCATCACTTACCCATGCCTAAGATCTTCATACACACATGTATACATACTGACCAATACACATATATACATTTATTTTATACATACATACAGATTCACAATGGCTCAAAGGAAAAACATCAGAATACCATATCTGTGATATGGTTTCACTGAATACAATATGCAGTGAATGAAAATGGAAGCTTTTTTTTTTTTTTTTTTTTTTAACAGTGGGGTAGGATGATCCCACTATACCCCCTAACATAATGCCTGGGTCATACAGCAGTGTGGAAAGGGTAACATTGGTTTCACCAAGTCTATGTTTTTGGTGAGATCACTTCATAAAAGTGGAATTCTAAGCCATGACACAGACGTGTCACGTTTCCCATACACACACACACACACACACACACACACACACACACACACACACACACACACACACACACATACACAAACATTTTCGGGTATTGCTAAATGTACAGAAATACTACACATGCATACACACAAACACACACATATATATGTATGTATATCTGTATATACATACACATATATATATATATATATATATATATATATATATATATAAAAATGGACATGTAGACACAAACTCATAAACATACACATACATATGTACTTATATCTAGTAGGTTCTAGGTCTGTATATTTTTGGTTACTATTCTAGGTGATATCATGCCAACCAACTATGCATCTATTCTCCTTCTACATGTATTCTTCAGCTTATTTATTTTATTTTTTTAACATTTGTTTACTGGGAAGTCTGACTGTGACAGGGCTTATTTTCAGTGGAAGACTGGGTAGAAACCCTCCAGACACATCTTTGGAATGTGGGAGGAAACTGGAGCACCCAGAGGAAACCCACACAAATGCAGGGAGGACATGCAGACACTCCACAAAAGGCTCCCCAACCGAGAATCAAACTGGAAAACCTTTTGATGTGAGGTGACAATGCTAACTGCTGCATCACTGTACTGCCAGCTGTAAGCTAAAAGCATGTATACTCTCTATCACAACTATAAGTTCTTGCATCTTTTAAGCCTATTTGTTCACCAGGTGATTTCAGGTCATTACCTTACATATTCAGCACCACACACGCTTTCTGGCAGTTAAATGAACATTCATCATCTGTACCATCAATATTGTTAGCGCACCCCTCTGGCATTAAATGTGAACAGTACCATTAGCACATATGCTGTTTGGCAGTAAAAGTGAGCAGTCACCATCCATAACATCAGCAACATTAGCATACATCCCCTCTAGCAGTAACTGAAAACAGTTACCATCCATACCACCAGTACCAATTGCACAGATCCCCTCTGGCAGTAAACGTGAACAGTCACCATCTGTACCATGAGCACACATTCCCTTTGGCAGCAAATGTGAACTGTAACCAGCCGTACCATCAGCAACATTAGCACACATCCCCTCTGGCAATAAATGTGAATAGTCACCAGACATACCATCAGCAGCATTAGCACACATCCCCTCTGGCAGTAAACAAGAACAATTAACACCTATACCATCAGCAACATTAGCACATATGCTGTCTGGCAATAAATGTGAACATTCACCATAAACAACATTACCTGTCATCCTCTTGAGAAGTAAAACGAAACACTCTCCTCCATTACAATGCTTTCTGTAATGCCAAAAGCCTACACAGCTGCCATTATTATCACAGCATGTCAATATGCAGTCATGCACATTCACAATAATTGCTTTCCTTGTCAGGTCATTGGCCTATACAGTCGCTACCATTACAAAATGCTATCAGAGGTCACAAGCCTCTACACAGATGTTCAGCTTTAACCTTAACATACACCCCCAGGAGTTGTGAGAGAAGGTCAGGCTGAGGCTGCAGTGTGACTCCACACAAAAACAGTGGCAGCAGCAGCAAACTACAAGCGCCATAACACTCCTGCAGGCTGCCCTGACCTGACCATAATGCACACTCATACCCAACTTCACATCTGTGTTTCCCTATCAAAACGAAAAAATGGCAAGAACCCTCACTCTCTCTTTCTTGCACATACAAGTGGGCTAGGACCAAACACTTTCTATGAAATAAAACCCCTTACTTCTCCCTAAATTAGTCATGCACTTCATCCTCGGTCTAAAAACTTCAAAACTCTAGCCTGGCATAAACTTAGAGTGCCAAATTAGTCCTTTGATGAAATGACGCCTAAAGCCAAAGTGTCTTCCATCTCAGAAATCTCTTGTAAATTTGTACATTGCATCCAGCTTCATGGAGCTGTAAGCCTCACAACTGCCTTAACCCCTGCTGCTTATGACAGCAAACTATGCGCCAGGGACTGCATTCAGGCAATACCTGTTGCCTTTGTTTTTCTCCCACATATCATTTAGACATAAAAAAACAGTTCTACTTCTTCTACAAGTTGCTACATTGTGTTCTCTACAGCCCTACCTGCACATTTGTCAGCTTACGCTGCCCAGTCAGCAGCCAACTCTTTCAACATAAACGTTGACACCCCTTACTGCTTAACTTCACAGTGGAATTATCAGACATGAAACGATCCAGTGCAAACAGCTGCAGCTCATTCTGTGGCATGTGTAATGAAAACATGGCCATACATAGGATGAGGTAACTAAATGAAGGGAACTGCATTTATTCATTTCTGCAACCTTAGCAACATGCATGGATTCCGTTTTCTAGGGAGTTGATCCATTTCATGATACAGCAACATATGATCTGTGCTCTGTGACATAACCAGGAAACAAGCGACGTACATCAAAAACTTGAGCTTTCTTTAGCTGTACTTTGGAGTACGTCACAGAATTCAAATGGTCAAAAGTTCAAAGTGATACACATCTAGTATCAAAACTGAACTTCACTGTAAACATTTTTCTTTTGCTTCCAAGTTAAGTCCCATTCAGTATCCCGAAGGATACCTGTATCAGGTTCATAGGTTCATAGGTTCATAGGTAGGTACTAAGCTATCTGCCCGAGGGCATTTATAAGCCTAGCCAGAGTGTATCGGCCTTCGCCGCCCCATTGATTAATTAACTGATCCTATGGAGAGCAGAGCCAATGAAGTGATCCCAGGGGTGTATTTTCTGTTACCCATCCACTCATCAAGGTTTCTCTTGAAGAGTGTTAGTGAGGGGTTCTGCCTGATGTAATTTGGAATTTTGTTCCAAAGCATGGGGAGTCTCTGTGACAGGAATATATCCCTCCAGCATGTTCTATTTATTGTTGTGGCGAGGTTTAGCTCACTAGAGCGCGTGGCTCGCAGTGACTTGGATTTCTTTAGGTGGAGCATATCCATCAATTCTGAGTTGGATATGGCTTTGTAAGTCAGGCAGAGATCACCTCTGAGTAAGCGATATGCCACTGAGTACAGACAGAGTTTTTTCAGTCGGGCTGCATAGGACATATGTTTGAGACCAGTAATCCTCTTGGAGAGGTACTTTTGTGGTCTTTCCAGCTGTTGGGAGTGTCTTGTGAGGTACATCCCAAATGGGGCATTGTATTCTATGATGGGTCTAATGAGTGATGGGCACTATAACCTCTTTATTTCTAGATGCAAACCCTTTAGTAATTAGATGGGCCACATAGAAGGATTTCCTAACTACTTTGGCAATATGATTGCCAAAGGAGAGATTACTATCTACCTGGGTCCCCAGATCTCTTATTACCTCTTCTGTATTAAGGGGGCTGCCACCTATGTGGTAATTTGTGGGTGTTTTGTTTTTCCCAAATGGGATGACAATGCATTTTTGGCATTTAGCTTGAGGCCATGACTTTGACACCAGGTGTCAGTCTCAGTAAGGCCCTTTTGGAGGATGTCCGTGTCAGCTGGAGAGTCAATTATGGCTCCCAGTTTGCAGTCATTGGCACACTTGGTTAGCCATAGTCCTCCTGTGTTTGCCTGTACTTCTGAGAAGTATATGCTGAAAAGTAGGGGTCCCAGGACCAAGCCTTGCAGGACACCACTTGTGACTGGTTTAGAGTCAGACCTGGAGCCCGCTATTCTTACCGTGTGAGTTCTGTCTCTAAGCCAGTTGGCAACCCATCTCGTGACATAAGGGTTTATGTTCAGGCTGGTGAATATTTCTGTAATACCCGAGTGGGGAATGGTGTTGAAAGCCTTGGCGAGGTCAAGGTAGGCTGTGTGAACCACCTTTCCCTCATCTATGGCCTTGGTGACTGCCTCGAAGAAGTCAACCAGGTTTAGTAGACATGATCTGCCCTTAACAAAGCTGAACTAGGTCAGGTCAAGTGTTTGGAGGTGCCCAATGTCTTTGTTAATGAGTTCCATGATGATGTGCTTCATAGCCTTGCAGACCAGGCTAGTCAGGCTATAGTTACCAGGGTCATTGCTGTGCGCCAGTCTATGGGCACATAGCCTGTGGATAGGCTGAGGTTGAACAGAGTGTTTAGGTGGGGAGTTCGTTCTGTAGTTCATGCAAGACGCAGCCTGGGACACCATCTGGTCCCATTGATGCTGTGTTTTTGGCTTTTGAAAGGGCTGTTTTCACCTGTGCGTCTGTGATTTTTGGGACACTACACTTTTCCGGTATTATTGTGGGCCCTTTTGGAGGTGAGAGGGGGGTGAAGTTTGCACTGAATCTATCTGCCTGGATGTTGGCAATATCAGTAGGTTCAGTATATTGTGTGCTATTTTGCGCTACTTCAGTGCATATCTGCAAGTTGCCACTTAACATAGCTGAAGAAGGCTTTGTGGTTATCTTTTGAATCCTTAGCTATTTTTCTTTCGAAGTTAGCCTTGGATGATTTCATGAGGGACCTCAGTTTCTTACTGATACTGATCAGGGATGTCTTTCCTTCTTGGGATTTGCTTTTTTTCTGAGCTAGTTTCCTCCTTCTATTGCATAGCCTGTTTATTGCATGGTTCCACCAAACTGGTTTCCTTCTCTTAGAGGAGTGAGTCTTGGTTTTATTAGGGATGGCACGATCCATGCATCCTTGTAGGTGCTTATAGAGTGCATTTGTAAAGGTTTCTGCATCTTGGGCAGCGTTATCCTTTAGCGTGGGGGCTGTGAAACTTACCACCTCTGTCTTAAGTAAGGTGAAGTTTGCTTTAGAAAAGTTTTTTACTGAGGTAATGGCAATGTTCTGTTTCCCAATGTTCTGTTTCTCTTGACACTTCTCACAATAGCCTTCCCCAACTCCACAGCTTATGGATGGCACAGTGCAATGCTTAGGTACTGTCTGTGTCCTTAATCATAGATTATTATTCAATACATGGTCTGGATTCTTTTCAGGTGACTTACAAGTCAGCCAGCCTGTGAGCAGAGGTAAGGAGGGGTCTCTTCAGCCAAGCAAACAATAATAATAATAATAATAATAATAACAATAATAATAATAATAATAATAATAATAATAATAATATTGAGCAACTCTGAGCAGCAAATGATGAAAAGTTAGGGACAAAAGAAGGTAATAAGTGGTGCAACACTTCATCACCTCTTCTTCTCCAAGCAGCATTTTTGTTTAGTGGCTCCTGGTTTAACTTTCACCTTCTGGTACTTTGTGGGGCTGGCTGATTTAATTCAGGGCTGTGTCACTTGGAGTGACCTTCCATTAAACAACAGATAGATAAACATGGTTTCAGAAAGGGGCCATATGACATTACATACATAAATCTTTATGTACAGGTAAACATCATGCGCTAAGGGGTAACTCATTTGGGAAACAGTTAATAATGGTAACCTTATGAGAGGCAAGCATACAAAATAATTATATAGCAAACATGCTATTACTTATCACTCCACTGTTCTACCCCACCTTTTTAGCTTCTTTCCATACTAACATAGCATGGATAAACAGAAAAGAACATTCTGCATAATCCTTCCAAGAAGAAATTTCCATTGAAATTATTCCACAAATGGCATCATGTCTTGTATTCAGATGTTAATTTCAATCTAAAGATTCCTATTATATTGTAAATATTAGCATATTGTTAATGTATCTTACTAATCTGTATGCACATTTAATTGTATAAATCTACTTGTTTAGGTGGTAGAGTGGTCTGAAATGTTGAATTTGGTGTTTTTTATGACATTCAGACCGTTCGGCATTAAAAAATTTGTGGCTAAAAATTGGTGTACTGTATGATCGAGCAATGTGCGCTTGACTAAATGAATGTATATATGTATATATATATATATATATATATATATATATATATATATATATATATATATATATATATATATATATCTGTGTGTGTGTATCTATGTTAAAATAATGAATTACCATAATGTCAAGTTGCAAAATGCTGAGACGGAAATGACAAAAGTTTATATTTATGAACGTCCGGATAGTTGTATGTTTTTGCCACAAAAAGAGTCAGTTGTCCAATGTGGTGAACTTTGTCCTTTTCTTCACTATAGTGCGAGCTCGGAGTTGGTATATTTAGTTGGGGGGTGTGGGGTGGTGCAGCCCCCACATGATGGGGTGTGGGGTGAAGCCCCCCACTTGGGTGGGGTTTATTTGCCTCAGTTTGTTTTTTAAGTTTTGTTGACTGATTGTTTACTTACCAGGGGAAAATTTATGACGATCTGGACATTTATGAATATAAACTTTCATCGTTTACGTCTCGCCATTTTGCAACTTGACATTATGGTACTTTGTTATTTTGACATAGATCCATATATATATATATATATTTATATATATATTTATTTATGTATATATATATATATATATATATATATATATATATATATATTTATATATATATTTATTTATGTATATACCGTATGTATATAAATAAACACATTTATCTTTACATCTGTTATAGGGTAGATGCATTGTTATAAAGAAGTTATGTCTTATCATAACATTCCGTCTGTGTTGTCGATTTTCACCAGTTCTTGACAGTGGGTTTGTTTCTGAACCTCAGAACTGATTCAGCCATATCTTCCAGCTCGAGGTCTCTAAACTCTCCAGTCCAGCCAGGCCCTACTCATAATGCTCCTCACAGAGATTACCTCAGATCGAGTTTGCCCAATAAGAGGTATATAGAAAACAAAATATGGTCAAATATAGAAAATATAGAAAATATACATAATGAGGCCATATATGAGTCCTTAAATGGAAACTAGCTGAGGACTAATCCAGTCTACTAAGAGTCTCAGGATGGGTGAAGGAGGGTGGGGATGGCAAGGATTGGTGAAGATCGACAACACAGATGGAATGTTATGGTAAGACATAACTTCTTTATCTGATGTTGTCAATCTTCACCCAGTCCCTGACAGTGGTACAGAATCCCCAGCTACTTTAGCCTTGGAAGGTCTCAAGGAAAAATATTCCTAAGCACCATAGAGCCAAAGGATGCTCTAACCCTCAAAACCTGATCTAATTTGTAATGAGTGAAGAAGGCATGATGAGAGGACCATGTGGCTGCTGGACAGATGTCATCTAGAGAAACTCTAGCATGAAAAACTGCTGAAGTTGCCACAGCACTAGTTGAATGGGCTTGAACTGGTTTGTGAAGTTGACGTTCTTTAGAGTGATAGATGAATGTGATGCAGTCTCTGAGCCATTTAGCTAAAGTAACCTTAGCAACTGGATATTTTCCATAGGGAGGGAAGAAAATGCTACAAATAACTGACCCGATTTTCTAATTTCTTTAGTTCTGTGAAGATAAAAATGTAGTTGTCTGTGCACATCTAGTAAATGAAGGGCATATTCCCCTTTGTTAGAAAAATTAGGGAAAAAGGCTGGTAATTGTAGTGACTGATTAATGTTGGTTTTGGAGACTACTTTTGATAGAAAGGATGCATTTGTTCTGAGTGTGATTCTGTCTTTATGAAAAATTAGGTAGGGTGATTTGCATGATAGGGGCTGCAACTCAGAAACCATTCTTGCAGAAGTAATAGTCACCAAAAATAATGTCTTCCAAGATAAATATTTAAAATTACAAGATGCTGATTGTTTAAAAGGGGTCTTAGTGAGAGCTTGAAGAACCATAGTTAGATCCCAAGGGGGAGCTGGTTCTTTAAATGGGGGTTTTAGTATCAGGAGTCCCTTTAAGAAAGCTTTACAAAGCTTGTGAGACAGAGGAGTCATTCAAGCCTGAATGAAAATTTGAAATCACTGCCAAATTAACATTTATCGTAGATGCAAAGGAACCAGATTGGAAAAAAGTGTATTTAGAAAATCCAGAACTTCATGAATGGGACTGGTATAAGGGTCCAGTCCTTTATCGAAGGCCCATCTAGTAAATTTTTCCCATTTGCTTTGGTACGGTTTTCTAGTAGAAGGCTTGTGATGAGCAATAATAATATGTTGGGCAGGACAAGAAAGGAAAGGATGCCTGGCAATCATGGGAATTGGAGAAGCCATGCAGTGAGCTTGAGATGTTGGAGATTTGGATGAACCATGCCCTCTGGGTGAGTTAGCAAATCTGAAACTGCATCCAAATTCCATGGTTTCCATATTAGATGAGGCCAAAGGAAGGGAAACCAGACTTGTCAAGGGCAGAAGGGAGCAATGAGGATCAATGAATTCTCCTTCCTTTTGGCCTTTTTTAGGAATTGTGATATGAGAGGAGTTAGGGAAAGGCATATAACAGACCGGGAGGTCAGTCGTGGAGAAGAGCGTCTCTGGGTGATTTCCCCCGAGGGTGGATTAGAGCAAAGTAACTTCTGCACTTGTTGTTCATGGAAGAGTCAAAGAGGTTGCAGCAAGTTTGGCCCCAAAGGTGGAAAACCTTGTTTGTCACTACAGTCTTTAGAGACCACTCATGAAGCATAAGAACAGTCCTACTCAATTTGGAACAACAGGAACCAAAAAAAAAAAACAAAAAAACACAACAAAAAACAACGAAACCACAAACAACAGTAAAGGAACAGTTCCAACCAAGCAACTCCAAAGCCAAAAAGGAGAATAATTCAAGGACAATAAAGCACTATATATATAAATAAACACTATAAATACAAAACAAAACAATTAACAAATTAAACATTCTAAATAATTATAATAGTTTTCAATTAAAGCTTTCATTAATTTAGCTAAAAAAACTTCATTTTAATTTTAAATTTACACAGTTTCTTTTCTTCTTTCTTTTTTTCTTTTATTTAGTTGTTATGTTACAAAACATAGAAACACAAATCTGTTTCCCCTCTGTCTGTCCACATCACACTACAACTATTATGAAAAATCAAAAAATGCATAGCCACAGGGCTATCCTTCTTACAATTATTGATATCTCTAACATGTCTAGAAATCTACTTTTAAAATGTTTTTTGGTTTCCCAATATAAAATTTATTACAAGGACATTGTAGAGCATATATTAGTATATTTATATTGCAATTATAAAACCATCAAATAATTATTAATAATAAAATCAAAATTAAAAATGTTTGTTACAATTGCCTTGCACTTTGCACTTGGAACAAGGAAAAAAGCCAGATGACAGAACAGGTTGAGCATTTATTGAGGTGCATGATAAATTTTGGCTTTAACTAAAGTTTTTATTCTCTTTCCTTTTACGGTAAGAAAACTTAATATTTGCATTCACCATTGTTGTACACATTCCTAAGAGAGCATATAAAAAGCCAAATTGACCAACAATAAAAAAAACATAGTAAAAAAAAACCAAATGTGGTCACAAAATAAATATCATCCTTATTCACACTTATATATTATTATATTACATGGATTTTTTTTTTTATGGGTAGTTGTTTAACTATCAAATCTAGTAAAACTAACTTCCAAAAAAAAAATATCCTTGCTGTAGCCCCTGGTTATGAATCACCCAAAAAATCCCATTTCTTTATGGAAAATATCAGAATTATTACAAAGTCTCTGAGTCCCATTCAAATTTCTTATGAGGTGAAGTCACAATATTTTGACCAGAATAGATATCACACCACATCCAAAAAAAATGAATATGAATAATATTCAATCATCAAAATTTTATGAGATATTTGTTAACATTAAGTCCTACTCAATTTGTCTGCTATCACATTGGAATTCCCAGAATGTGCTTTACTATCAGAAAGCAGTTGAAAGAAATCACCCACTGCCAAACTCTGAGTGCTTCCTGACACAGTGGGTAAGATTTTGTTCCCCCTTGTTTCTTTATATACTGGACTACTGACATGTTGACTGTCTGAATCGCTACTGTCCCGGGAGGAAGGGCATCTTGGAATCCTTGCAACGCTAACAGCACTGCCCTCATTTCCAGAAAATTGATGTGCAAGTTGGCCTCCAATTGGGACCATGTGCCTTGGACTGAGCTTCCCAGATAATGCCTCCCCACCCTATCTGGGAAGCATCTATGGTCATTATGACTTGGGGCTGAGGAAGAATGAATGGGTGACCCAAGAGAATCTAGTTGGAGTGTAGCCACCATTTGAGATCCTGTTTGCAATGGCAATTGGTTGATGTATCAGAGACCATTGGGATGCTAGTAACCACTGCAGGATTCGCATATGGAACCTCATTAGAGGAACCAGGGTGATTGATGCCACCATGGAACACCCTGTTGCTCTGAAGAATTTGCCTGACTAGAACTCTGATACATTGTAGTCTTTCTGGAAGGAGAGACGCAACCCATGAAATGGTGTCTAAATGAGCACCAATGAAATCCAGTTGCTGAGAAGGCTGAAAGCTGGACTTTTAAAAATTTATTTTTATGCTTAGAGACGTACAGACATTTATGGTGTTGTCTCTTGCCTGTTCTAAAAGATGCCTGGTAGTTGTGGTGAGGAGCCATGGAAAGACTCGAAAACCTTGCAGTCTGAGCTGAGCTGCAACCACTGCCATGCATTTAGTGAACACTTTGGGGGCTATCGTGACACCAAAGGGCAATGATCCAAACTGGAAATGACTGACTCCTAGCCAGATGTGCAGAAACCTCCTGGAGCTTTTTTCCATTTTTATGTGGTAATAAACATCTTGGAGGTCTACAGAGAACATCCAGTTGTCTTTTTTTCCAAAAAGGGAAGTATGGATTGAACCAAGACCATCCAGAATTTGGTTTGCTGAACTGCTGTGTTGAACTAGCTGAGATCCAAAATGGGTCTCCAGTCCCCTGTTTTTTGGGCACTAAAAAGAATCTCGAGTAAACCCAGGATCCTGTTTGGTCTGGTGGGACTTTTTGGATGGCTCTTTTTTTAATTTTTTTGAATTTCTAAGACTGCTGCTTCCCTTTGATTGGGTGAAACATCTGGGTTTTTTTCTGAGGTTTGGGACTTACAAATAGTGGAATTTTGTAACCTCTGGATATTATCCCCTGCACCCATTTGTCTAAAGTTATCAATTGCCAGGCAGGTAGATACAGGGATAATCGCCCCAGACTGCCTTCAGAGGAAGGTAATCAGGCCCCCATTAAGGGATGCTGATAGAAAGTTCCAGAGAAAGATTCTCTGGACCCCTGATTTTGCAGTCCATTTCTGCCCTTAGGGCGGAATCTTCCATTGCTTCCCTCTCTACCCCAGGGGAAGTCTTTGCCTTATGAGTCTTGGACAGACCCTTTGGATTTTTTAAACCATAGTCTCCCACTTCTTTGGTTCCTAGAATAAGGTCTCTGAGGAGTGGAAAAACATATGCCTATGGCAGATAGGGTCTTACCATCTTTCGCACATCTGGCTAGGGTGTCTTTTACCTTTGAGCCAAAAAGGGTGAATCTGTCAAAAGGAGCATTGATGAATGATGCTTTAAATGGCTCCACAAAGTCACACAAGTGCATCCAGGAATGCCTTCTAATGGCTATGCTTGAACCCGCTACTCTGGTTATCCCTTCAGCTGCATGGGCAGTGAGCCTCATGGACGAATTGGAGATAATATCAAGGGCTGCAAGCTGAGAGGAAACTTTGTCATGGACCCCTTCAGTCACTGCTCCTAACAGAGTATTTGAAAGTTTTTTAATCAATTCTGTCTATAATCTAGTAAAGGTCGTTAAAGCATAAACATGCTTCCCAAATCTGTCCAACATCCTAGACTCCTTGTTAGGAGGATGGATAGTCAGACTCTCATCAGCAAGTTCCTTTTTGGTGGTGGCTGCTATCACCATGGCATCAACAGGAATCCCTTTAGACCAATGTAGTTCATCTTTAAGGGCCAGTAATATCCAGTCAGGTCCCTTGGAGATTGGCCCTATGGAGTCGGGCATCTTCTATGTCTGCTGAGTGATCAATTTAATAAGATAGTCAGTGGGCTGAGAGATCTAAGAAGTAGAGGGCTGGGCATGAAAAGCCTACAGGTATACTGATTCCTCTGCAGAAGGTTGAATGAAGGACTAGCCACCCCTCTGTTTCAGGATTTCTAGGATGTCCCAGAAGGAAACATAATCAGTGGGTGACCTGGGGGAACCTTCCCCCTCATCAAAATCAGTGTCTTCAGTGAAGGAATCTCCAGGAGAGTCCATCTGCTTCCTCTTGCATTTCTTCTTCACAGGGACTTCCTTGGGAGGATGATCTGGGGAAGTGTCCAAAGAGGAGACCACTAAAGTGGAAGTCACCTGGGACTATTATGCCCTTGGTCCTGGGGATGAGACTGATGGAAGCTCAGGTTGAGAAGAGGTAGAAATCTGTCCCGACAGGGATGACAATGACTGAGAGTTTCCAGTGGACAATGCCTTCTCCATTATCCTAAAGGCTGCCCCCCCCCCCTGTAGAGGGATGGGAGCCCAGAACCAAACAGGACTCCTTCAGAACCGGGGTCACACCCCGCACTGAGGAGGCAGTGTTTAGAACAGAAGCCTAGGTCGATCCTAAAAAGAGGTACCAAGGGACATGGACAGTTCTGAGTGAAAAGAAATCGATCCAGGCCCCTTGGACCCAACCAGAGAATCACGACCCTGGGAGTGCCAAAGGCTTGGAGGAACTCAAGACAACTCTTGGAACTGGAGAAAAGGATGCTACCAGAACTGAAACAGTTGACACTGGAGGAGTTGGAACTGAAGGCTCCAAGATCTCAACAGGAGTTGGAGGAGGAGGAGGGTATGGAGGAATTATAGCTAGACTAGTTCCAAGGCCAGTGTGGCTAGGAACTGAGGATAACCCCCTGACCATCAGGAGCTGATCCACCAGTTTCAATATATCAGCTTCAGAAAGACTCTTAGTAGATCGAATAGAAGATCAGGAGGGAGATTTAGGGGGTCTTGCTTCCATAAGGAGGCTGTGTGGCATATCTTTAAAGGGGTCAATGGAAGGAGAGTATTTAGTTCTTGGTAGTTGTGATAGCTTCGGCACTGAGGAATCTGTCAGTGCAGAGGAAGAAGATGTTTTTGGTTTGGAGAGGAGCTTGGGTCTGGAACCAGATAAATCCTCCAGTGCCGAGGAACTCTTTGGTACCGAAGATGACTTAGACAACTTCTTAGATGGTTCCCAGAACCTTGGAACTGAAGAAGGCCTTTGTATGGAAACAGAAGACGATGATGAGGAAGTGCTACTTTCAGGTCTAGACTCAGATAAAGCCTCATCAAAAGTTGTTTTAAGAATTCCCTTTAATATTAATTTGTTTTTTCTTTCAGTCAGGATTTGTGTGGAGAACCCGTGACAGATTGATCAGTCTTCCTGCAAATGGATTTTCCCCAGGTAATAGATCCAGGGAGGCTCAAAATCTACCAAAACAGCAGAGGCCAACCAAAGACACCCACCCAACAACCCACCACCAACCACCAACACAACACACATAACACATACAGTCAGAGTGTCAAACAGTCACAGCCCTTAAGGCCACACATGCACAACACACACACAGGTCATTGGTGACTCCATAGTCAGACACACTGGCGCCCGCGCACACCAGACTGAGTAAGGAGAAGGTCACAGCTCAGGTCTCTCAACAGCAGGTACAAATATGACTCAGTCATTGTCCACGCTGGTGTAAACGGTATCCTTGATGCCACCATACACCAGAAGATGATCCATAAGATGATCAGCTTTAAACACTGGTGTCATTCAAAGGGTCATTCAAAGGTCATCTCCTGTCTCGTCTGCCTGGGATGACATGACAACCCACGCTGCAGGGACGGCTTCGCTTGCACCACCCCCTGGGATTCGGGATATTGGCAAAGGCTCTGCCACCCCCCCCATGCCCTTTTTTTTAGCAGGCTCAAATTCTAAAACCCACCACCTAGAACACAAAAAGGAAAAACTAAGGCCCATCCCACCCCCACAAAGGAAAAAAAAAAAAGTTAAAGAACTTAAAGCAAAAGCCGACTTCACACTTCTAAAGACTAGTCCTTTTAAGGCCCCGCCCCGAGGCCGGAGGAAAACAGTACTCAAGCTGCTGAATCACTTACAAATGCCTTCTACCAGCACCTGCAGAGTCTGGTGGAGCCAAAACAAACAAACAAAACAAGGAATAAACACTAAGATAGATTAAAACCAAAAAATCCTCCTTAAAAGGTAAGACACTATAAGTAAAAATAAGTAAGCCTCTATAAGCTCATAAAATCATCAAAGCAAAAGAAAAAGAAAAAATAAAGAAGACTCAAAGACAATCATCATAAGCCTTCTTTGTTATTAGAAACCTGGGGAGGAACTCCCAGATATGCTCAGAGCTAGTTCAAAATGATGTGAAGATTACTGATCCTACAGACATTGCCAACATACTGGCTGACAGGTTCAAAGTGACTGCTGCTCTCCAAAGCAAAAAAAACAGCATCCATGGGACCTGATGGTGTCCCGGCTGTGTGCTCCATGAACTCAATGAGAATAAAAACCACAGCTAGGACAGCTGTTTAATCAAAGTCTTACCTACCGCCCATTAGCTTGACAGCCTTATCTGCAAGCTCATGGAGGAGGGTAAATGGACCTCATAAATAAGACATAGGGAATTTGGACTTTGCAGACAACCCAGCTTGGCTTTTTCAAAGGAAGATCACTTTTTTTAAACTGGTTTTTTTTTTTCAAACAGTCACCAAAGCCATTGATGAGGAAGGCAGTCCATACAGCCTACCGGGTATCATTGAAAAATAATGTCAACCATCCACACACATCACAAGATGCAAACTTTACAAGATGTTTGAAACACAGGAGGACAGAACCCAGAGTTGCTGGCACCATGTCATCAAAGCCTGTCACAAGTGGTGTCCCCACAGGCTCAGTCCTGGGGCCACTCTGTTTTGCATCTACTTTCCGAAGTACAAGCAAACACAGGAGGGTTATGAAGTAGAAAACACATATGATATCAGGAAGGGTCAGGGTCTCACAGACGGATAACTGGTGCCAGAGCCACGGCCTAAAGTTAAAATGCAAAAAAAATTCATAGAAACCCTTCGGAAAAACAAAGGTTACCCTAGCTACCAAAATAGGTGGCAACCACTGAGCACAGAAGAAGTTATCAGGGACCTGGGGACCAAGGTTGATAGTAGTCTGTCATTAGGCACACCCATGTAGCTAAAGTAGTTAGAACCTTCTAACATTGCCCACCTTATCATGAGGGGATTCTCATCTAGATCAAGGGAGTCATAGTCTCCCTTTACTCATCACTCATCAGACCAATGATTGAGTACAATGCCCCATTACCAAAAGGATAAAGGGTCTCAAAAATTGTCCTATGCTGCCCGACTGAAAGAACTCCAGCTCTATTCAGTACCTTTGCCTAACATACAAGGCCATGTCAAACCCAGATTTGATGAATATGCTTCACCCTCAAAAATCTAGATCCATCAGAGCCACAAGGCGTGATGGCTTTCAAGAGAATCTTGACCAATGGATGGGAGATCACAGAGATACCCCGGGGATAACCTCTAGTGTCACTGCTTTCGACAGAGGCACAGCAAAATAATGGGTATAGTTCAATGAGTAATTGTCAGAATTAGGCATCTTGCCTTCACATTTCTGGCACCTTTTAAAACCTGAGGTGCCTTTACCCGACTTAGCAGGAGAAGGATGTTTTTGGTCAGTCATTTTAAGAAAAGAAATAACTGTCTCAACAGTCACGCGACAAAGGAGACAGAGAGAAAGAGGCAAAGGGTTTTTTTTAAACTAATGAAAACACGAGCAATGGTAAAGTAGAATACCTGAAATAGGTAATAAAAAGGAAGAAAGCGATGGTACTTAAGTTCTACCAACAGTAGGAAGGGGAAAGAAGCAGGAAAGGATCTACAATAAAATTAAGAGGAGTGGGTAGATAGCATGAGAGGAACTAGACAGAAAAGTCTTATTAAGGATTAAAAAAGTAATTCAAAGAGGTAGAAAAAATGAAATAATAGCTCACTGTTATAGCCAAGGCTTGAGAGAAGTAAACTAATGTGTCTGGTCTGGGAAGTAGCAAACAAGATCTGAGGTAATCTCTGTGAGGAGCATTATGAGTATGGCCTGGCTCGGGAGTTTGGAGTGCACGAGCTGGAAGATATGGTCGAGTTTGTTCCGAGGTCGGAACTGAACCCACTGTCAAGGAGGATTGGGTGAAGATTGACATCAGCTATAACATTTTTCAGTCATGACCTAGGTCGGGGGGGGGGGGGGCAAAATGAAATGCAAATACCAAGAGAAGCACATTTTGAAATTTGTGTACATTTGGATACAGAGAAACAGAGTGTTATAACAGTCAAAAATATCTAAGAGTGATATATTTTATAATATAGTGTTAGGGTGAGACTAATTATAACAATTACAAGATACACTGGTAACTTACAATGAATATTGCAGACTTACATTTCATTTCTGTCTTTGAGCCTTAAACCATCTGTGCAGTGGATAACGTATTCTGAGCGGATGTGTTGGTGGACAGGGCATGTTTTACAGAGTCACACTGCCTGCCTATGGCTGCTTTTCTGTCTTGTTTTCATTTATTTATTTTTTTCCTAAGTAAAGAAACTCCCCCATTTTTTTGCTTAAAGAAAAGAATAAATAAATAAATAAACAAACAAACAAACAAACAAACAAACAAACAAACAAACAAATAAATAAAGGGCAGTAAACTGCTTGTGGCCAAATTACATCCTAATGTGCTGACTTCCTGCTCCTTGCCATGAATGACAAGGAATAGAAAGTCCATAGAAATTGACATAGTTAAGAGAAGTGGGCAGACACTGTGAATGGTGGCAGAAGTAGTTCACAAGAACACGAGGTAGCTATGTTTTTTTAATCCAGGCAGGCAAATAAGTATATGACTAGTATCAGGCACATCTTCATTACAAACTGAGTACCTGCCAAGTTCCCTGATTTTACCCACTGAAATACCTCTGTTTTTGCCGAATCTCCCTGCTGTTGCTTCATATTGTTGTCCTGTCCGTTGTACAATTTTGTATTTTTTTTCTAGTAAACTGCTGAGGAATACAATCAGTCAGTAATGCCTATAGTTTCAAACTGCTTATTACTCAAAAAATGCTTGTTGATAGACAGAGCCAGCCTTAGCAAATATGGAGATACCTTAGATCTCTCCTTCTAAAAAAAAAAAAAAAGAATTTGTGACAAAGCCAAAAATCAGGAGCAATTAAACTAACTAACTAACTAAATAAATAATAGAATAACACATTTTGCATTAACATAAATTTTCAGAACAGTAAGAAGTATGAAACTCTAAAGTCTAACATTATTGCATTGAGACAAATCAGGGATCTCCTGCAAAACTTTGGACAGTTAAGAGGCATGGCCACAACGCTCTCACCACCAGCCTCCCTATCTTTAGTGATTTGCACATAAACACAAATTTTATGAGGAACTGACCAGAAAATCAAAAATTCTATGAGGGTTAAGGCCAGAACACTAGGCAAACTCAGGTATGTTCTAGAAAAAAAATACAGTTTAACTGTAGTATGTTGCTTATTACATTTGAATCAAGCATCTTGCGTTTTTTCTTTGATCTTCAAGGTGAAGCCCTTTTTTTCACTTGTTTCTGAAGCTGTCAGGAGGAACACTAACAGATGCTAATGGTGTAGCAAAGTGATACCCACAGCTGTTAATGAAATGCCAGCATTGCATGTGCAGTCATGGCTGAAGAGCTTAAGAGCTGAGTGTGTGACACTCTGATTGCTGTAAGATGCTTGTTACATTTGTAGCAAGTAGCTTGCTACAGTTTCAAGTACAAGCAGAAAATCCCTTTTTGTTGGTCTTCAAAGTGAAGACATTTTTGCTGATACGAAGCTTGTTGTTATATTACCATTTTAATTGTGTGTGTGTGTGTGTGTGTGTGTGTGTATATATATATATATATATATATATATATATATATATATATTTTTAATTTTAATAAAAATAGGTTGAGATGTATGCAGACAAATTAGCTGTAATTGATGGGGATGTCTGTGCAGGTAAATTACTCGTTGTTTACTTATTATTCTGACTTTGTGGGATTATTGTGTTTTATGTGAAGCAACTTGGAATACTTTAATGTGTGGAACAAGGTTGACGCTATTACATGCTCATAACTTTTATCACAATCAAATGTCTGAAGTATACACAGGAGTGGCTATAACTATCTGGTGGGGTTAGAAGCTGTCTGTGGATCTAAGTAAATGACCCTTTTGTCATTTACTCAATATAAACAATCATGATCTGGTTTCACAAAAAGTAGTGTGCATTTATATAATGTAAGATAGAGTGCTTTGTAATTGCGACATTCATCTATTTTTTCCACAATATGACATCTGAGGTGTATATGGTAAAGTAGATGTCATTGATAGCTATAGAGGACATCTGTGGATAGAGGGTAATTACCCCCTGCTGTCGTTTGATGACTGTTATAGTCATTAATCTGGTTTAACAAAAGTACTGTGAAATGTATTTGGTAAAATCAAAGTAAACTACTTTTGCTATGACTTATTTTGTGTATATATGGTGCGGGCTAGGGGTACAGTGTATTCAAGAATAACAAGTTGGCCATAATTTCTTTCACTTTTCATCATAAGAATTATTACAGGTCAAATGGCTACCATTTGGTGGCCATTGGATAATCAGGATGTTTGTGAAAGTAACTCATCATTGGCACAGTGGCACATTCAGTAGCACTGCCATTTCACAGCCATAGCTTTGGCTGAGTGCTTGGCTGTGGCTTCATCTGTGTGGAGTATACATGTCTTCTTGTGTCTGTGTAGATTTTTCTTTGTGCTTTGGTTTCCTCTAACAGCCCAGAGATGTGAGGTAGCTGAATTGGTGTTCCTCCAGTTTGCCTGAAGCATGTAGTGTGTGTGTGTGTGTGTGTGTGTGTGTGTGTGTGTGTGTGTGTGTGTGTGTGTGTGTGTGTGTGTGTGTGTTTATGTGCATCACAAAATACCAGACACTTAGAGCTCCTGAGACCTGTTGGCACCTCACAGCCCAGGCTGTACAAGTGGATTTTGACAGACTTAGGAGTGGTCCTTGCCCCAAGCCTCAACTGCACAGAAGGTAACTGTAGCTTGTGTATGTGCATACTGTGGTGGGGTGGGGGGCTGGGAATGGTGTAGTCATTACTACTTTATTTTATTTCTTTTTTACAATCAACCCTCTGATGTATGTACAGATTGTTAGTCTAACTTGGGTAGGAGCAGTGGACAGTGTGTCATTTCTTTAAATTACCACTCATACTTAGGTGTACACATAAGGTCAATATAGGTTATCTAGGGATAGTGTAATAAATGAGTGTGATCATTCTTATTTTCAGTTTCCTTTTCCTCACATCAAACATTAGGTGCATATATGGGCGGTTATTCTGATTAGGGATAAGGAAGACGGCTCTTATATACGCCTGACAACAACAGCTTGAAATATGCTATTGTTTTCTGTTTGTTCTTTCATTTTCATGCTAGTCTGACATGAGTGGGTAGGCAGAAGGTTGCTGTCTCGGGGTACAGCAAAGGAGGCATGCTGTATATATGTTTAACAGCAGCAACTTTAAATATATGAATATTGCAGTTTGGAGATTTTGTGTCTTCATTCCCAGTCTATATCCTAGATGTGATGTATGTATTCTTACAAGAATTTGCATTCCTAGTCAGAAATTCCTTCCATGAAAGAAAAAAAATAGCTCATATTTTTTGTTCAGGTAATCATAGAATGAAAAGACTGGAAAAAAGCTTTACAATGTACTTCAGAACATTTATAACCACATGGTTTCTGGTGGCCTTCAGCATAAATTGATTATTTATTCCCCTATTATTATAGTGCATTCTTAGCCATTTGAGGTGTATTGAAATGATGCAGGAAAAAACAAAGTTGAAGAGTAGGGATACATTTCTTTCCTGGCTTGTAGCCTTAGCTCATACCATCCCTAAATCAAAATGTTGGACAATAGACCTAAATGCCCATCAGGTCATCTCTAACCCAATGCTTCTTGGGACCTAGTGATCCCCAGACCTCCATTAATTTGATTATTAATTTCACAGTTATTATAGCACACTCTTGGCATATTAGATTATGCTGAAAGGATGAACGAAAAAGAAAAGCCGAAGAGTAAGGCTACATTTCTTTCCTTGGTCATGTTTTTGTTCAGGTCATCATTTGAGCAACAAGTCTGTGATATCAAGGTATACCCAACATATGGAACCCCTGTGGCTTCTGGGTGGGTTTGCAGCCTCTAGAATACTACCTTAATTCAGTTATTTCCTTCATAGTTATTATAGTGCTATCTGGCCTAGTTAGGGTATGTTGAAAAAATGTTAGAAAAAGCTGGAGTATTTATTTATTGACTGGGAAAGTCCATTGGGTCAGAATAACCCATTTTCAGTGGTGGCCCGGGACAAAAGCTCCAGAAACAAATTAAAAATTACTACATCAAACAACTAAACAAAAATTATTATACAACAGGATAAGATTTACAGTAATAAGAAACCATACAGGTATAAATAGCATTTCTTAGTGATAGAAATATGCAGAGTACAATGTCATTATGCAGTGAAAATAAATGATCGTAGAACTTGCACAATATATAAATGGATAACTTGTTGAGGACTTTCAATATAAACAATCATGACGCACAATGTATTTTATACAATATGAAGCAGATTATACTTTTGCCTTTTGGAAGTTTAAGAATTAAATCTTGTTTAGTATGGTTTGTTTAAGAGAAAATCACAGAAGTACCAACTCTGTTGGTACTTACCAACTCACTGTAGCATACTCCCCACTGCCCCATCTATACCCAGTAACTCTCCCCTAGACTAAGTTGAAAAGCTTTCCCTTAAAATGTCAATGCACCTGATATGAACTTGTCTGTATTCTCCTTTTTTAGTTTTTCCTTTTTGTCTTATCTTCAGTACATCTTCAAGATTATCTCCATTAAACATACTGTATGAACAACAATCAACCTTTACAACCTGCTATACTTTTAATTGTATGTCTAAACCACTATTCTTATGTACATATCTTATGCAATCATATGTTATTGTCTGTATATTTTTATAACTGAATGTGTAAATATCTTATGTATAGTATGTTAGCAATTGTTCTGGAGCTTTTCTCCCTGGGTCTCTGCTGAAAACGGACAGCTCTGTCCACTCGGACCTTCCCAGTAAACAAATGTAAAATAAATAAATAAATAAATAAGTACAGTTGGTTTACAAGTATTTCAGTTGATCTAAAAAAAGGGGCATTCTAGTCAGTAAACTCATTGGCATTGGTTTATGGTGTTATGAAGTTCTGATCACAAGAACAGATGTGATTATTAAGAAAGTGATTTTTAGGGTGACTTTGAAGGTTTTCATAGACTCAGTTTGTGTTATGGATCAAGGTAGGGCATTCTATAGCTTTGCTATGGACTAAATGTATAAGCTTTGTCTAGCTCTCTTATTGGGTTTGTATACAGTAAGAAGCTGTTTATTAGTAGAAAGAAGATTTTGGGTTGAGATGTAGGAATGTACAATAGAATGTAGTGATGAGTAATTATTTGGATTGTATATTAATTTATGAGCAAGGGTTAGTTGAGTGTATTGGAGGTAATGTGGGAATTCCAACCATTTGGTGGTGAGTGCGGTTTTGGAGTCCAGAAGCAAATTTGGCAATTTTATAATAGCATGATTGTAGTTTATTGCTTAAGTATGTGTTGACGGTTGATAAAGATGAGGGAACCATAGACGACTCAGGGAAGTAGGAAGGAGTAAGAAAACATGTGCAAAAGGGTAGCATAAAGTAATCTGGATGATGTGGGGGAGGCCATGATGGAGGGGAAAATTAGTGTGTGTGTGTGTGTGTGTGTGTGTGTGTGTGTGTGTGTGTGTGTGTGTGTGTGTGTATGTGGTTTAAACATACATAAACATATATAGTTAGAAAGACAGATACTCAAAAATGACCATATTAGAACATGTGTTGCAATGTGTAGATAGTGGCTAATACAACCCATTTCAAGAACCAGACATCTATAATCTGTCTTTGAAGCAGTGGGATTGCACCGTACAGTGGGCTGGGTAGATAAATGGATTGGGTATACAAAAATAGATTAGATATGTTTGAGAGCTATGCAGAGAGGGAAGGAGTAATTATTTCATGTAGGTAAATAGATGGCATTAAAATAAATTAGAGTGACAGTGCCCTCTAACTGAGGCTGGATGCTATAAGTCGAGAGTACGAATGTGAATGCATGCATGTATGTATACTTATAAATGTATTTCTTGTGCATATGTATATGTGCGTATGTGTCGAATGTGAATGCATGCATGCATGTATACTTATAAATGTATTTCTTGTGCATATGTATATGTGCGTATGTGTTGAATGTGAATGCATGCATGTATGTATACTTATAAATGTATTTCTTGTGCATATGTATATGTGCGTATGTGTCGAATGTGAATGCATGCATGCATGTATACTTATAAATGTATTTCTTGTGCATATGTATATGTGCGTATGTGTCGAATGTGAATGCATGCATGCATGTATACTTATAAATGTATTTCTTGTGCATATGTATATATGCTTATGTGTGGGGGGTAGGGAGATCTCTGGAAGGTAGTGAGTAGGTATGAGATATGGCTTGTCAAGCAACAACTGATTGGATCGCACAGTGTTTTAGTGGATAGTGTTACTTTGTTAAATAACTTGTTTCTCTAGTTCTGTTCTTGTCGAGGCTCCTTCTGTGTGATGTCTGGACATCCTCCCTCTGATCACATGGCTTTTCAGTACGGGTTGTGGTTTTTCACCACAATCCAAAAATGTGTTGTAGGTGAATTGACAGTTGTCCAAATTGCCTCTTTGTGTGTGTGTGAGCAGCAGTGATTCGTGTCCGTTTAAGGAACAGTTTCAGTGCACTGGATCCCCCATAGCCTTGGATTAAACTTGCTATCTGATAATGAATAAATGAATTAAACCATTCTGACTGTTATAAACACTACTCTACAACTACTTTGGTACCCTGATTAGTCCGTTTCTATACTGCCATCAAGACAGTTAGTGTTTATCTTGGAGTTTTACAAAACATTATGTTGCAATATGGGACATACAGACAATTAAAACATTACATTACTTTACTTTTTTGTTCTTTAAGTCGCACTGCATAATACATTAGTGCTAAAGATGCAAGTGCTAACTAAAATTACATGAGTAAACACCAAAGAATTTTCTGCATCATAATCACATTAAGAATAGAGAAGTGGATGGACACTGCGCCTGCACAGTAACAGAAGCATGGAGGATAACATCTGTGCTATTTTGCTCTTTCTGTCTGAATTATCACTCTTTGCCATATTCTGCATACACAGCCTTAAGTCAATAAAATGGACAGATTTACAAAAAAAATAATAAAAAAATAGCCACACTACATCCATAGTGCTTCAGGTAATAAAATTGCTAAGAAAGTGCAATCAAAAGTGTATATTGTTTTGGCCTATCTACCAGATAGTTACTAAGGTTATTAGGTAAAGTTACTCCATTTTATTCAGTCCAAAACAGATTTGCATTTTGGACTCAGAGTGTCCGCGGTGGTACAGCGGTAGCGTTGTTACCTCACAGCAAGAGGTTCTCCTATTCAATTCTCAGTTGGAGTGCCTTCTATGTGGAGTCTGCATGTCCTCCCCGTGGTCGAGTGGCCTCCGAAAAACATGCGGGAATGGGCGTGCCTTTGCTGAAGGTTGGGCATCGGGCTGGCAACTTGGCACCATAAAAATCGACTGCCAATCATTAGCAGACTGGAGTTCCTCTGTGGCCGAAAAGACAAACAAACAAGAGTGAGCACATTACTCAGATGGATAATACAGTGCCTGTATGGATTACATTAATTTCAGAAGAATAAATTGTAACATTGTAAATTTAAATATATTGGAACTTAACATACTACTCCATAACTGATATCTTGTAGTAGTAACTACCTATGGGATTTATGGTTCTGAATTATGATTCTTCTGTGGGCTTTACATAAACCGTATGAATTTACTGGAAGAATGAATACCTACATGATACTGATTTATGCTTTATCAGTAAGATGCCATGGGATATAGTTTGCTTGATCAGCAACTGACTTATCAAAACTAGTTTGTTTGGCAGCAGATGACAGAATGAAACACTGACAAAACAGTTTTTTCATGTGTGGGGCAGTATACCTCACACTTCTATACAATGCATTTACTGGTTCATAAGAAGACTTTCCAATGGTAGAGGTCTGAGGGCTGTTTGCAAAACACTGACACTTTAAAGTAAGGATTGAATGTATCATTTTTCAACTAATTAATTAGATTTTCTTTAACTTGCGCGGTGGTGCAACGGTAGCATTGTTGCCTCACAACAAAAGGTTCTCCCATTCGATTCTCAGCTGGAGTGTGAGGAGTGCCTTCATGTGGAGTCTGCATGTCCTCCCTGCGGTTTGGTGGGTGTTCAAAAGACATACATAAATGGGCGTGCCTTTGTTGAAGGTTGAACGTTGAGATGGCACCTCGGCATTCGTGAAAATCTACTGCCAATCATTAGCGGACCGGAGTTCCGCTGTGGCAACCCCTAACCGGGAAAAGCCGAAAGACAACAACAATTAGATTTTCTTTAAATTTTCTTAGGTTATTTGAGAACTGTATTGTCTGAACCAATCTGGGCCAGATTTAAGGAACAGCAACAAAAATGTATTTGCCTGTTTAATTTCTCCAAATCTTTTAGATTTCTAATAGCATGACAGGGATAGATCCCATTCATAAGTCAAGATATAATTAAAGTTCATGAAATTACTATTGTTTCAATCATTAATCTTAGCCAAAAGTGCTCTATGCAGTACTCACAATGTGCCCAGAACTGACTTCTGCAATTCATATGGAGTTATGTGTATTGGTAGAATATCTAAATACAGCTGTAGACTTTTTTATTAGAGCCATTGCTCCTTCTGCTGTTGTAGCTGACAGAGTATATTTCTTCCACCCTGTTCTCATTTCTGCCTGCAAATTGTGGTATTTTATGATCTTGTGTTTCTCTATATGTGAGACACTGTAATTGCTAGGTGTAGCAATTCAAGTGATCAATGCTACTTTTGTCTTTTTTAATAGACTATTATACCTGGTTTTCTTGCATCTAATTTTAAACTGTTGGCAATGAGTTATCCCATGTGAGGTACAGTTTATCAGTCTGTATAATGCTTTGTGGTTCATGTTTCCAGTGCTTCTCAGCTATTTCTATACTGCAGTGTTTTCACAATCCCAGTGCAACAGTCTTGCCACATTATTGTAACTTTCAGTGTACAAGCCGTTGGCCATAAGTATATCATACTCAGCAACAAGGTGTGTGACTGTTTCCAATTCTTTTTTACAGAACTCACATTTGACTGTTCCTTCCAAATATTTAATGGACTTTGTAAATGAAGGTATACATATTATTTATCCTGGGCAGGCATTATTAACTTTTCTACCTTTGGTTTCAACTCACCTCTCCTTAACCATTCCTGTGTTGAATTCTGGTCAACATGAGGTTGTTTCAAAAGATCTCTATACTTGCCACTATATCTATGGCTTTTCCATATTTCTTTCCTTCTCATCTGATCCTTCTCATAATATTCTTTCTTTTGTTTTTTGGCACATTCAGTTGCTGTTTGATTTTTGTCTACTTCTGGTTTGATTTCCATTCCTGCTTGACACTGGAATGCTTCTACTAAAGTAAGTGTAGAGGTCATCTTAGACTCCCTGTCTTCATGTGTTGAAACCTTCACTATGTCTGGATCTGATGAGGTCAGCAGATATGTACAGTTCCATGACTACAGGTCTATACATGAAATCAATTTCAAGGAGGCCTGTACCTCCTTCAGAATGGGGAATATATAATCTTGGTATACACTGAGTTTTGTATATCATTTTATAAGCGTGAAGCATTTTTCTTGTTTTTCTATTCAACCAATCCAATACCTTTTGGGGCCAATTAGTCACACCAAAACTGTAAGTTAGAACAGGAAGAACAACATTGTTTATAGCGTGGACTTTATTCCTAGTTGTCAAGGTTGTTTTCAATATTAATTTTAGTCTTCTGAAGTATTCCTTAATGAGTTTTACTTGCATTTATTCATGTTTTATTGCCAGTCCATCATCCATCCATCCATCCATCCATCCATACATCCATCCATCCATCCATCCATCCATCCATCCATCTATCCACAACTCCTTTTTCACATTTTTGCACAAGATGTCAAGGTGTCACTTCAACAGTGGCAATCATCTAGAGCCAAGTTTCACGCCACCTATTGGCTTGCCCTGCTACAGTTAATCTTCCAAACCACACACTCGCATGCACAACTACTGCATGTCTTTGGAATGTGTGAGGACACTTGAGCACCCAGAGGAAACCCACAGGAACACTGGGATGACATATAGACTCTACACAGAAAACACCCCAGCAGAGAATTCAACCAGGGAACCACTGTTCCAACCATCCTTCATCAATTTCCAAATATGTATATACTCTGTCCTGCTCAAGTTCCTTTATATCGCACTTCTGTCCGAGATTGATATTTTCTTGGTACTGCAAATTTTCAGCTTTAAACATTGCTTTTGCATATTTATCAAGACCAAATGTCATTCTTATATCATTGGAGAAAGTTTTAATCACTTTCAGTTGTGCTTTCAACTCCTCATCTGATGAAATCTTCAGTTTTAAGTCATCCCCAAAAAGTAAATGAAAAGTCTTTAAGCAAGGTTGTTTTCTGAGAGCCAAATTTTAATCAATACCTAATATGTTATGTTAACAGTTTAATGGGTTAAGTGCAATACAGAACAACAATGGTGAGACATAATCACTCTGGAATATCCCCCTTTGAATTTTTATCCCTGGGATAACAATTTGCCCTTTGTCATGTCTTAACTGCAAAGTGGTTTGCCACTGTTTCATGGTTACTGTAATGTAATTGATCAATGTAGGATGTATATTATACATCTGTAAGTACTCCATTCTCCATGAATGTGGGTTGCTGTCAAATGCTTTTTTGTAATCTATCCATGCCATACTTGGATTATTTCCCTTATTACAATTCTCCATTATGTTTTTATTTAGCAACAAATAATGCTTTATTCCATGTGAATTTCTTTAGTTCCCTTTTTGTTCTATCGCCCTGATTGAGTTTTCTTCTAAATGAGTATAAACTCTGCATCAATTCCAGTATCTAGTTTGTACATTGTCAGAAGGCAAGTTATAGGTCTATAGTTTTTGGGATGCCTTACAGGTTCACTGTTAAGCAGGGGGAGTATCATTTTCCTGGTGTAAACCAGGTTGGTGTCTGTTCATGATGAGTATATAAATAACTCTTAATCAGGACTGAATCTTTGTGTAAAGATATTAATACTTTTAGCCAGACGTTAGGTACTATATCTGGGCCTGGGTTTTCCATTTTGGAGCGTTTCTTAATTTTGTTTCAATTTCTCTTGCTGTTACTTCATCCCATTTCATATCCTGTACATTTGAACTTCTTACTGTTTCTTTTAAATGTTCTATCCAGTCAGCATTTTTGATATGTTCCACGTCTTCATAAATATTTCTCCAAAATGTGCCTATTTCTTCTTTTTGTTGGTGTTTGTATTCCTTTTGCTTTGTTTCCCAGTTCTCTATAATATTTTTGGACCATTAATGAATTGCTTATTTTGCACTTTTCCTTTATATTAATCTAATATCTTCAACCTTTTTCTGCCTGGGCTGATAGCTTTAGTTTATTATTTGCAATAGTATATGATAGATCCTGGTCTGTTCTGATGCTATGCATTGCTTTTACCATGTATATTTTTCCATTTTTGTTAATCTGTTCCCTCTTCTATACTCTTCTAACAATGACACTTTTTGTCTTAATTGCTTTATAGGTTTCTCTACTTCATGCTTTCATGATGGCATTTTATTTCTTCCCTTCTTTTCCCTTATTGCTCTATGTTTTTTGTGGTGAGATAATATATGTTATTAATTTAGCTGCACAGTAATATAGCCTATTTGCATCTGTTATATCACATGAATTTCTGGTAATAGTCTTGATTACTGTGTTTATCTGTTTTATTAGACATCTTCATAGGTTCATAGGTTGGTACTAGGCTATCAGCCCTAGGGCCTATATAAGCCTAGCCATAACAATTTCCTGGCTATTTCTTCCCACCCTATTTACTTCCCTGGACCCTTGTCTAGCAGGGTGACTGACGTGATCCCCGGGGTGAATCTAACATTTTGGGTCTTATGTACTTTCTGTAATCTGTTTCTTTCATAGATCTTAATATCTCTATCCATCTCTATTAAACCAAGCAATTCTTCCCATAGATCATTTTTTTCTAAACTGAGAGCACATTCTTTGCTCTATGTTTCCTGCAAACATTCAACAGAAAGTTCCAGAATGTCTTCTTGTGACATATCCTCTTCAGTTACATCCTGTGTCATCTGCTGCTCCTTCATATAAGAAGTAATTTGTCCATCACTCCACAGCATTGCCTGTGTCAGAGTTGCCATTGTGTCCTGCTCCTTCCCTTGCTGTGCTACGCCAACTCAGCTTTTGTACTGGTTTCCTTCTGAAGGCTGCAGGGCATCATCATGTAGCAAGTGATAAGATACTTCCCATTTCACCTGTCTCTCTTTAGTTTGTGGACTCATTGCCCAATGATGCTGTGATATTAGCCGAGTTGGATTTTCTATAGTAAATACTTCACTTTGCAGGTAATCCATAACTTCAGTTTCTATTTCTTTATCTTCTCCATTACTAATCCTCTTCCCTACTTTCCACCTTAGTTTTCTTATTTTTGTATTGTGAAATTTTCTATATTGAGGTGCATTTGTCTATATTTCTCTTCAAATATCTTTGGTGCTACTTTTTGTATTGATTAGTTTTGCTTTCTCTTTTGCATAGATATTGTAGCATATCAAATCTTTTTTTCTTTCTCATGTCTGTATTTCTTTCTCAGATGTCTCCTACTCCACCTGTTTTCTCCTTAATTTGGGGACTCATTGTTCCATCATGCTGTGACATTACCTGTGTTGGACTTTCTACATTAAATCCTTCACTTTGCAGGTATTCCATAACTTCAATTTCTATTTGTTTAACTTCTACCTCAGGACTAATTTCTATGCCAAGTCTCCTTCCTGCTGGAGCCCATTTATTTTTTATTCTACTGCTGTACCCTAGCCACTCTCCTGTTTATATCTCACTTGTAAGGCATAGTGAGTTACTATTGATTTTAGCTGCGGCCTGTCCCCTGTCTGCTACACATATCACACTAACACCCAGTCTAATTTCTCCCATCTAGGCTGGCCTAGTTCTATCTCCTTTAGCACCCTCATACTGCTATTTGATGCACTGTTCATTTCTATCTGCCACTGTTATGATCTTCCCTGTTTTTTGTGTTAATACTTCCAACTCTTTGCTCTTAGTTTTTAACATTGCCACTGATATTCCTGTGTCCTAGTGTATTAAGACATTTTTACTTACCTTTTGCTAATACTGACTGTTTTCCTGGAGGACTCAGTTTGATCCTGCTCTGCTTCCCCCTGCACACTTTACTTTGATCTTCACCCTACCCCTTTCCCACCCACCCATGTCATCACTTTGTACTAACCTACCCCTACCAATCCAAGTTCCAGGTCATCACAAGACTCTTAACTCCTCCCACCTGCTACAACATAACATCTCACAAATGACCACTCACAAGCTTCTCTCTCTCTTCTCCCAGCTACAGAAATTAAATCTGCCTTATCTGTTCTTCATACAATTATGTGCACCAATATTTCATTATTAGTTTCCTTAGTTATATTCTGCTCCTTATACCTCTGACTGAATTTAAATATGATTGATACTCCTCCATTTCCTTTCTCATTATTGCATAATTAGAATTAACTAACATAAATCTTCTCCAGTTACTTCTTTTCATTAACTCCACCTCTGCCTCCTTCCACTTCATACTACATATTACACTTCATGTTTTCCAGTTCTCTATAACTGCAAAAATTTCAAATGTTTCTCCAAACACAATGTCTGTTTCTGCTGCCACTAGCATCCTATCTAACAAACTGTATACTTTCACCTCTAAACACCTCTCCTACTGAACTGAAATTGAAGTAGTCTCTCATATAAAACTTCTTTGGAGTGATTATAGATGATAATCTTACATATGACCAGCATGTTCAAAATGCACTGCAGGCATACAAAACTTCATTAGCAACACCCCCAAAACAACTCTTGCCACTACCTACCTTCTACCATCTGTCTTTATAGTGTAATCATCCTAATAAACCTTCAGGGTGCAATTAAAAATAAGCTGGAAGCATGCTATAATAAGGTTATAAAATTTGCTGCCAACAAACAATACCACAGCTACCACTGTATCATGCGTAAGGCTTTCAATTGTCTCTAACTGCCTTACCTCTTAGATTACATACATCTTACCTCCACACACAACATTATTCACAAAGCTGATGATTGCCCTGCTTTTATTCAAGGCACTTCTTAAAATGGAGAACATTGACATCTGTGCAGTGACAGAGACCTGGTGCAAGGCTCCAGATAGCACCTCTGCATTACTAGGCTATAATTCATACCACACCTTTCGGCCACCTAACCTGGACTAAAGCACTAAAGGCAGAGGCATGTCCATATTCATTAAGGATATTCACACCTCCAGGCTAGTTGCTCAGCATAATGCATCCAAGCTTATCCATGTGCAACTAACTCTGGGCAAGGCCGCAGTCTAAATTGTAACTTGGTACAGATCCACCACCATGCCCAAGTTTTCCCACTCCTCATTTCTTGATACATTGGAAAATATTAGGGTACAACCTAACCCTAATAATGGGTGATTTCAACTACCCCACCATTAACTGGGAAAACTCATGTACCAACTCTTTTGCTCAACGTTTTCTGGAATTCATATGCTCCAGTGCCTTGGATCAACTTATCCACACCCCCACCAGGTGCAGCAATATCCTAGACCTGGTCATTACCAGGTCTAGTTCGACCGGTCTTCCACACCAGAGGCCAATTCCTCATTGGTCAGATCCAACCACAAGCTAATCACCATAGACATCCACATCCTGCCCCCACCCCCCATTAGGGAAACCACAGTAAAAAAATTTCTCCAAAGCCAACTTCACACTTCTTAAGACAGAAGTGGCAAACAGATGGACTATAGAGGTATGACTGCTGAATCCTACACAAATGCACTTTATAAGCACTTACACGAATGCATATATTGTGCTATCCCTAACAGAACCAAGATGCTATCCTCCAAAAAAAGGAAGCCAATCTGGTGGTCCCCTGCCATAAACAAACTCTACAACAGAAGAAAGAAACTGTTGCAAAAAAGAGTAAAATCCCATGATTGGAGGAACTCCCTGGTCAGCCTCAGTAAGAAGCTGAGATCCCTCATAAAATCCTCCAGAGCTAGTTATGAAAACAAAATCACCACTGATTCTAAAGACAACCACAAAGCATTCTATACTTAGTCAAGAATCTCAATGGCAATATTCAGATCTGCTCTGAGTTACAGCACAATGGCACTAAATGTACAGAACCAGCTGATATTGACAACATCCTGGCAGATAGGTTCAGTGCTAACTTTACCCCCCCCACCACACTTCCTAAAGGGCCCATCTCTATACCAGAAGAATGCAAAGTTCCTGTAATCACGGCTGCACAGGTAAAAACCACACTCTCCAAAGCCAAGAACACAGCATCCATGGGACCTAACAACATCCCAGGCTGCATTCTACATGACCTGCAGAATGGACTGGCACCTCACCTAAGCACCATGTTCAATCATAGCCTCACCTCAGGCTTTGTGCCCATTGAATGGCACACAGTGATGGTTATCCCACTCCACAAAGGGGGGAGCCACCATTAGCCTAACAAGCCTGGTCTACAAGGCCATGGAACGTATCATCATGGATCTTATACACAAAGACATTGGTAATCTCCAAACTCTGGACCCCACCCAGTTTGGGTTTGTAAAAGGCAGATCATGTCTCCTAAACCTGATAGACTTCTTTGAACCAGTCACCAAAGCTGTAGACGAGGGTAAGGTGGTTCACACAGCCTATCTAGATCTCACCAAGGCTTTTGACACCATCCCCCACACTGGAATTATAGATAAACTCACTAAACTAGGTATAAATCCCTATGTCACAAGATGGGTTGCCATCTGGGTCACTGACAGAACCCAGACTGTGAAAGTAGCAGACTCCAAATCCAACTTCAGACCAGTGACAATTGGAGTACCACAAGGTTCAGTCCTGAGTCCTCTCCTTTTTGGTGTCTACTTTTCTGAAGTACAGGCTAACACAGAAGGTCTTTGACTAATGAAGTTCGCAGATGACTGCAAACTAGGAGCCATAATTGAAACTCCTAATGATGTGGGCATCCTACATAAAGGCCTCATGGAGACAGCTGCCTGGTGTCAAAGCCATGGCCTCAAGCTCAATGCGAAAAAGTGAGTTGTCATCCCCTTTGGTAAAAACTCTGTGCCCATGAGCTACCACAAAGGTGGTAGTCTACTTAACACCAAAAGTGTGATAAAAGACCTTGGGACACAGGTGGACAGTAGTCTCTCCTTTGATAACCACATTGCCACAGTAGTCAGGAAATCCTTCTACGTGGCACACCTCATCACAAAAGGTTTCTCATTCAGGGAAAAAGAGGTCATTGTTCCCCTCTACTTGTCACTCATTAGACCCATTATAGAGTACAACCCCCCTTTTGGTATGTACCTCACAAGGCATCTACAACTGGAAAGGCCGCAGAAATACCTCACAAAGAGGATTACCAGCCTCAAACAGATGCTCAATGCAGACCGTCTCAAACAACTCCAGCTTTACTCCATCGCATATCGCCTACTTAGAGGTGATCTCTGCCTAACATACAAAGCTATGTCAAACCCAGAGCTGTTGGACATGCTTCACTTAAAGAAATCCCAATCCCTCCGAGCTACATGCTCTAGGGACCTAAACCTTGTCACTACAATAAACAGAACATGCTGGAAGGAGAGATTCATGTCCCAGAGACTTCCCATACTCTAGAACAAACTACCTATCTATATCAAACAAAGCTCCTCATTAGCACTCTTCAAGAAAAATCTTGATGATTGGATGGGAAATAGGAAATTCACCCTGGGGATCATCTCTGTGGCTCTGCTCAACAGGGTCACAGGAAAATAATTTTCTTGGGTGGCGAAAGCCAGGGTACCTTTTTGGCTAGGCTTATATAGGCCCTAGAGCCAATAGCCTAGTACCTACCTATGAACCTATTCCTATTCTCCATTCCTGTCACCCTAATAGACTACTTCAGTCTAATGAACAACATCATCTCAGCATATATAAATCCCACAAATCCACTGACCAAAGTCTCTGCTTATATTCTGTCATTAAAAAAATGGAACTCTATCCCTTTGCAAATTAGATCTACCTCTAACCTTGGACTTCATCTGCCACTTGTTTTTTTCAGGCAGCCCAAAGTTTCTTTGTCTATGTAATGTTTTCCATGGATCTGTTTTATTAATGAATGCAAATTTGCATTTAGAGCTTTTAATAGCTTTTCTTGTGCAAGTATTTTCTTTCCTGTAATTTCTCTCTAAATCTTTCTGAATATCTTCTATTTGGAAATATGCCTCTCTGTGAAGACTTATGTTTATGCAGACAAAAATACTATTGTTATGTTTATGAGATAAAGAATTATAATACACATCTAGATTCAGTAAGGTCCCTATTTTCTCATCAATAAAAACTTTGTAACCTAAAATTGCCTTCTGCTGGAAGTATCTATAATGATAGTGTACAAATTGAGTTTTCAACACCTATCAATATAACTCAAATCCTTAATTGTTGGGATTCATTTGATAAATGATCCTTGTAAAGACTGCAGTAGATGTAACTGTCTATCAGTGTATATACAAAAAGTGTTACTGTATTCCAATAGTTGCCTTTTGTATGCATGGTATAACTATACCACATACCTTTCATCTCTAAGAGAAAATGATTTAAGTTTGACACCCAAACTTATCAAAGCTCTAACTTTGATTACATTAATATGTTTGTCAAAGGAAAATCTGATGTTAATAGTACTACCAAGATTCTTATATTCATAAAATACACCTAGAGCTATTCCATCCAAAATCAAAATACATCACTTTATGTTAGTCAGTGCTAAAATAGAAACCATAACCTGTAGCACAAACATAAATATCATTTAAGAAGTCATTCATTTGGCTTAACTTGTCATTAACTGTTATAATAACTCCTACAGACATCTGCATACTTATTAACTCAGCATGATTGATGTGAAGGTGGGGTAGAAAAAGCCAGATTAAAGAGCAATGGGCTTTAAACTGAACTCTTACCCCACAAGTAAGAGGTAAATAGAGTAAACACCTCATATGGTTAAACAGGGAGTGTGTTTACTCAGCTAATTACTGATCTAATTGCTTAATTATGATTTGAAGTTATACTTCATTAAAGTTGTATATACTGAATAGAGTAGCAAGGTGTGAAATGCCTTGGATTGATGTAAATAAATGACATCTGCAGTTAGACGCACATTCATTGTAACTCTGATTTGATCGTATAATTCTGTTAAATTGGTGAAAGTGGATTTTCCTGAAGTAAAATCATGTTGCCATAGATCACTAAAGTTGGAACTGTTAGCAGGATCCATCAGGAATTTGACAAGACTTCTTTCAAAACATTTACAAAACAAAGATGTCAAGCTTATTGGTCTATAATTCTTGATATTGTATTTCTCACCCTTTTTAAGTATAGGTGTTACAGATTGTTTTCTCCAAGCTTCAGGTATTACCCCATTATATAGCAATTCATTAAATATTAGATAGAGAATATGACCTAAGTCATTTAAGATACCAGTACCAGCTAGCTTTATTGGGTACCATAGCTGCTTTCTTGCTTATTATTTTTAATGAGTAAAGAACTGATTGGTTGGAAATAATAGGGCACATGGCATTATCAGTCAGGACAAATAATAAAACATTTGATGATGTAACATTAAAAGCTCTGGTATAATTAACAAAATAACTGTTAACTTCTTTACTGATCAGTACTGGATTTGTGATGGAAATATTATTGAGAAATATAAACTGATTTGGCTGTTTACACAAATAACAGAATTTACGCATTTATAATAAGCATTTTATTCTCAGGATAATTTGCTAATCTAGATTCAAATTTAGTTTTCTTGCACTGTAAAGCTAATTTGCATTCTTAACTAACATTATTGAAGATACATTTATTCCTATGAATTGGATAATAATTGATTTTTTTGGAATAGAAATTAATTATTCCACCTAAAAAATTTTATCACCGAACCCTGTCAGAATATTTTCTAAACATGAATAGCCTGAATATCTATCAACAGTGGCTTTATCTTACTAATTCATTTCTTATAATGAATATGCTGTCTCAGGTCCCTATTAAAAAAATTAACACTCAGATGAATGCATCACAAAAGAGTGAACTGGGAAAAGTGAAACCCTGGAAGCTTGAAAGAGACAGTGCTTCTAATGTGTGGGATTATTGCACAGTGGGGATTAGGGTATTACTTCTTTCCCTACTGTAATGCAGTCTCAGAGCTGGTGTATAGTATTAGCAGGAGAGTGTGTGGGGTTCAGGGGGCTTGCCTCCCTTAAAAAAAAAAAAAAACAGGTGTTTGTTTCCTGTTTTTTCTGAAGATCTGGGTTTTCAATCTTCCTGGCTTGCCATTGCGTGGTTCACTTATATGAGCATTGAATCTTCTGATAGGGACCTGACATTTCACCATAATTTAATAAACAAAAAAAAAAAAATCACATTTCTTATTAACTGCAGAAAATCTAGATTTCTTGGATGAGACATCAAATTAATAGAATTGTAGCCTAAAGTACTCAGTGGAGGCCTGCAGTTGATGTTATGTATTAAGCTCACACAATTAGTTAGAATGATATTTAGTATTATTATCTCTAGTAGGTTCATTAATTATTTGAAGTTATCCATTCATCTATAAAATATCAAGAACATTAATTTTGTTTTCCATTTTGAGGAATAATTCATCCAATTTATATCGGCATAGTTTAGTTCCCCAAATAAAAGTATGTTTTGTGACTTAAAAGTGTATACATTAAAGTAGCACTCCGCATGAGTATTAGAATCCATTGAGGATTTTCTACATGTGAATATCAGCCTGATGTCATCTTTCATGGGATTTTCCTTTAAGGTCAGCAACCAGTATCTATAACTGATTGTTCACAGCAGTAAATTCTGATATTAATGGATCATGAACTAATAGTAATAACCCACCATCATTCTTATTAAATCTCACTCTTAGTTTGTAAAACCATAAAAAAGCATTATGATTGAATCGTATGCTTCAACAATTGCAGTAACAGATAAACCTTCACAGCTAATTAGACTACATAAAGTATAACATTTATTCCTAATGCTATGTGCATTGCAGAAATAAAATGTCACAGTAGAATTAAATCTTCTGTTATAGACTGATGTTTTTATTCAGCAAATTGTACTCTAAAAAAAGTTTAAGTGCATTTTAATCATGTTTCCCATGTTTCAGCCTGTAGTAACTGAGGTGTGAGAGATCCTTAGATATAGATAATCTTGACTAAACTCTCCCCAGTGTGTAAATAGTTCAACTGAATATGTAGCTGCCATACCCAAGAAGTAATTGAGAAAGATTTGGTATGTATATAATCATTCTCTCTTAAGGATGGAAGAATTTCACAAAAGGACACTTTAAATGTTTTTGCTTCTAAACCTTCTAATATATCCAGCACTAGATTTTCCATGTGGTACATTGGAGTGAAATGAAGGTAATTTATTAGACAGTGAATAAGTAAAGAGTTATATTTGTAACTACTAATGTAAAGTTTTTAAATCATATCCAGAAAATGTTTTAGTTTTAAACCTGAAAGTGATAAAGTAGTTATCCTAAATTTATCAATATCATTTAACAATCTCATAGGAGATTTTAACATATAATCAGATAAAATTGGAATTTTGTCAGGGTTATTCCATCTATCCATCCATCCTCAACCCCTTTTCCCATTTTTTGCACATGGGGTCAGGGTGTCACTTCAACAGTGACAATCATCTTGAGCCAAGGTTTACACCACTGGGTGGCTAGCCCTGCCTCAGTAGTTCATCCGTACCACTCACTTACACACACACTTGCTCCCAGGGCCAATTTAGAGTGTCCATTCCAGCTGCGGCATGTTTTTGAGTGTGGAAGGAAACCAGAGCACCCAGAAGAAACCCATGTGACCACAGGGAGGACAGTAGAGTCCACACAGAAGGTACCCCAGGCGAGAATCAAACCAAAGAACCTCTTGCTGTGAGGCGACAATGCTAACCACTGCACCAACGAGGCCTCCCTTTGTCAGGGTTATTGTTATTGGTATAAAATAAAGAAGTTAATTATTTCTCAGTAAACTGAGTTGGTGGTACTTATGGTTAGATTCTGAATTATTAGCACTTGCACAATGTTCACCTTTTTGAAATATTGAAGGAGCTGAGTCAGGTAACCTAGCGTGTCTACATAATGCTCTCTTTTTATTTTCTTCTCTTTTGTTTGTATCAAGTGAGATGCATTTTTATCTCTACATTGTCACTGTCAGAGTTTTGCTTTAAGTATAATAACCTCTGGATATAGAACCGAGGAAAGGAAAGGAGAGCCATTTATGATGTTGACTTGTAAGAAAAGGAATGAGCAAGTTATAGTTTTGTCCTCCCTACATCCCTTGCAATCCTAGTAAGTGCTGAAATAATTGTGTTCATTCAAGTTAGGTTGACTCTGTGCCATAAATGGATGACGATTTGACGGCACCTTAACTGAATCAAGTTAAAGCAATGACTGTTGTGTTTCACCAGGAAACTTTGGAGGGATGGAACCGAATGGCTGATGTTGGCTGGTGCACCTTGGAGGAGGGAGTTGGCTCAAACTCATTGCTTTGATAATGGATAGCAATACAGACAATTGCTTTGCAACTTCTTGATTCTTAATAACAAAGTTCACAAGCAATGAATGTCTCACATCTCTGTTTATGTAAGTGTAAATTTGTGCAAAAATGTAAATGTGTTGCTATGCACAACTATGATTTAAAGGTTAACAGCTTTCAGGTATAATACTTCTCACCACTAACTCTAGCTGAAGAACATGTATATACTGAATGATAAATCAAATATCATATTGCATACAAGTGTTTGTTATAATCATTCAAGCAGGAGCATATATGGTCTTCACTAACAACCAAATAAATGATGCATTGTATGATAACTGTTTCTTTTGTCCTTACTAGTCTGTATTTAATTCTTGAACATGATAAGCTGTCACTGTTTTTGGACCACTGTGTTAAATCATTAAAGCACCTTGAAGTTGGTTTTTGAATTTCATGTGCTATTATGATGTACTTATACATTAACGTAAAAGCATTCTGGCTGCATTGTGACTGAAAATGGTCCATGGGCCAGTCCATATTCTCTTCCAAAAAAATGCATCTGTGTGTGTGTGTGTGTGTGTGTGTGTGTGTGTGTGTGTGTGTGTGTATACACACTCACACAAGTATATGTAGAAATTAAATACCAAAGGCAACACACTGAGATAAGATATGTATACACTTACATACCAGTGGCAACACACTAAAAGTATACAGATAATTAAAAGGTTGCTTATATGAATAATCACAGATGTATGCAGTGTAAAGGCCTTATTCACATGCATGCTTCTAGTATAAATGCAACCCTAGAAGAAGGATGTAAATATCTAAAAACAGAGGTGAGCAGGAATAAATTTTTTGTAACAGAACAATACACAATATTGGAAAGACACATGAAAAATCTACAATATAAAAAACATGGAAAACTTTCAGCTACTGTAAGCAGTTGTGATATTTGTGAAAAACTTAAAATATATCAGAGTGAGATGGCAAGAATCATTATATTCTGCACATGTACAGCGGAATCCCTTTTTAAATTAACAGGCTGAAGGTAATAAAGAAGAGTAGGCAGGCAACCAGTTTTGAGAAGAAAACCAGCATGAAGAGATAAAGGGGGAGCTATGACTGCTGGAGAGAGAGAGAGAGAGTTTGCAGAGAAAAAGTGAAGAAATTTCAACAATTGGCTAAGCTTCTGTTGTCATTCAAAGGGGATCCAGTATCTGTCTGCCTGGGATGACATGCTTGACAAGCCATGATGCTTCACCAAAGATGGCTTGCACCTGTCACCCCTGGGATTCAGGATACTGGCCAAGGCTCTTGCCACCCCCATAGTGCCTTTTTTTAGGCAAGGCTCAAAAGACAAACCCACCACCATAATAAGTACCAGTGACAAAAAACTGAGGGTAATGCTGCTCACCGCCACGAATTTAAACCTCAAAATGCACTCACTCGAGGCTCTTTTCAAAATGGAGAACATCGATATTTGTGCAATAACTGAGACCTGGCTCAAGGCTCAAAAGAGCACCCCAGTGATTCCAGGCTACAACTTATACCACACATTTTGGCCACAAAACCTGGACCGAAACACCAAAGGAGGAGGCGTAGGGTCTAATGAGGGATGAGTACAGTGGGACAATGACCTCCTTTTTTCTGGATGAAAAGCCCTTAGTGATAAGGTGTGCCACATAGAAAGATTTCCTGACTGTTGTGGTGATGTGGTTATTGAAGGTGAGACTACTGTCCACCTGTGTCCCTAAATCTCTTATCACACTTTCGGTGTTTAGTGTACTGCCACCTATATGGTAATTCATGGGTACATGTTTTTTCCCAAAGGGGATAACTATACATTTCTTGGCATTGAGCTTGAGCCCATGGCTCTGTCACCAAGCATCTGTTTCTGTAAGGCCCTTTTGTAGAGTATCTACATCATTTGGGGATTCAATAATGGCTCCCAGTTTGCAGTCATCTGTGAACTTTGTTAGCCAGAGTCCCTTACTGTTGGCCTGTACTTCAGAGAAGTAGATGCCAAATGTGCGGTCCCAGGGCTGAACCCTGAGGTACTTCACTTGTCACTTGTCTGGAGCTGGATTTGGAGTCAGCTACTTTTACAGTGTGGGTTCTGTCAGTAAGCCAGTTGGCAACCCATTGAGTGACATAGGGATTAATGCCCAACTTAGTAAGTTTATCTATGATTCTAGAGTGGGGGTGGTGTCAAAGGCCTTGGTGAGTTCCAGATAGGCTGTGTGGACCACCTTACCCTCATTCACAGCTCTGGAGACTGATTCGAAAAAGTCAATCAGGTTCAGGAGACAAGATCGACCCTTCATGAACCCAAACTGGGTGGGGTCCAGTGTTTGAAGGTTGCCAATATCTTTCTTTATAAGTTTCATGATAATACGTTCCATGGCCTTGCAGATTAGGCTCGTCAGACTGATGGAGTGGTAGTTCCCAGGATCCAAGGTGGATCCCCCATTGTGGAGTGGGATAACTGTAGCTGTGCGCCACTCAGTGGGCACGAAGCCAGAGGTGAGGGTATGATTAAACATGACACTTAGGTGAGGTGCCAGTTCATTTTGTAGTTCATGTAGTACACCACCCGGGATGTCATCTGGTCCCATGGATGCTGTATTCTTAGCTTTGGAGAGTGCGTTTTTTACCTGTGTGGCCGTTATTACCAGAATTTGGCAATCTTCCGGTATTGAGATGGGCCGTTTAGGGGGTGAGAGGGGTGTGAAGTTGGCACTGAATCGATTTGCCAGGATATTGGAAATATCCTTGGGATCAGTATATTTAATGTCATTCTGTTGAGGCTCAGTGCAGATCTGAGCATTGCCATTTAGATTCTTGATATAGTTATAGAATGCCTTGTGGTTGTCTTTGGAATCTTTGGCAATTTTATTTTTGTAAACAACATAATGATCTCATATTATGAAAAACCGGCCCTAACTAATCTGAATTAGAGAAATATTAAGACTATTCAGGCAGAGCCTTCAAAGATATAGTGGATACAAAAAGTGTACACACCCCTGTTAAAATACCAGGTTTTTGTGATATAAAAAAATGAGACCACAATAAATCATTTCAAAACTTTTCCCACCTTTTAATGTGACCTATAACCTGTACAATTTGATTGAAAAACAAACAAATCCATTAGGGGAAAAATATAAAAAATAAAAAAACGTACAATATGCTGGTTGCATAAGTGTACACGCCCTTAAACTAATACTTTGTTGTGTGTGCACACCCTTAAACTTATACTTTGTTGAAGCACCTTTTGATTTAATTACAGCATTCAGTCTTCTGGGTACATACCTGCCATCAATTAAAGAGACTCTGATTAACCCCAAATAAAGTTCAGCTGTCCTAGTAGGATTTTCCTGACATTTACTCAGTTGCCTGCTACAGCAAAAGCTGTGGTTCACAGAGAGCTTACAAAGCATCAAAGTATAATACCCTTTCAGCATGCACCTGGCCAGACATATGCAGCAGTTGGAATGCTCATAAAGCTTCTTTACCAATAAAATCTAGGGTATAAACAGATTGTCCTATATGGATCACCTTAAAGCCCTGTCTCTATACGTGGTCTCCTGTGGGTTACAGAGAGGTGATCTATGCCTGGCATACAAGGCATCCTCAGATCCATCTCTGATGGGCCTTTTGCACATATGCAAAACAAACAGCATCAGAACTACTAGGTCCAAGAATAAATTTTTCTTATGACATAAATAGGACATGTTGGTTAAACAAATATGTGTCTCAGATGATCCCCATCCTCTGGAATAGGCTTCCCATCTATGTGAAGCAAAGTCCATCCCTATCCCTGTTTAAGTGTAACCTTGACCAATGGATGGGAAATCAGATATTCACCTTGGTGCTGGCCCTCTTGTCTCTGACAGACAGAGGCAGACAGTAACTATGCCCAAACAAACATACCCATCCAAATAACATTTAGAAACTTCCTAACTAGCATATCCCCCTCCTAAAAATACCCATGATACATAGGGACATAATTGCATTAGGTTGTGTGGCTAGACTTATAATGGCCCTGATGATCATTAGCCTAGTATTTACCTATGAACATATGAGAGAAAACTGAGTGGTAGAAGATTTGTGAGAAGATATCTATATTTTTTGAGTAACTTGTCTGTGTTCTTTTATTTGAAGAGCACCACTTTAATAAGCATGTTTTGGACTGTACTGATACATGGCATACTAAAGCCAGTTCATCCAATGTGCAGGAGATGTGCATTATGTTTCCAGTATGTCTCCCTGAGTTACAACTAGCTGAAACTTTGACTACACAAAAATAAATGGTCAAAACTTCAATCCCAGTAAAGACCATTGAAAAGCAACAGCACCTTGCAACTCCGTAGAGAAAAAAGAAAAGAACACATACAGAATAGCACTATCAATGTATAAACTGGACTCACAACCACAGTGATTTTCTATGCCAAACAGCTACTGCTGGGTTGAGCATCAACAAGTGACAATTGTTGAGTTACAGCCTTGTAAACAGGCAAACAAAACAAACTTCTCAAAAGTCCAAAAACCAAAGAATGGCAAACAAAAGGCAGAGGGCAAAGTAAATTCACTCTGTAAGCTTTTAATAAAAAAATACACAATAAACATGAAGCGCTTTTCATCTTGTTAAATACAAAGACTTCTTCAGATACAAGTAAAACCTATCTTAAAACATTTTAAATAGATGAATACATTGTCATGTGATCCCAACCCACCCAGTGAAATCCAATTAAGGATCTATGCATGTTTTACACTTAAAGACGTCAGCCCTATTTTACACTTTAGTGCCATTGCTTCTTTCAACAATGAAGAATACATCCTACCCACCCCACTTATTGTACCATACAATGACTAGTAGCAACAATTACTATCAAGGACACAAAAGAAGTGAAAAAAAAATACAAGGAAAATAAAATAAAATTCTCATTCTAAGTGGAAAACAAGTACTCTATATTGCAATAAGGAGTCATGCTGTTTACAATAAAACAACCAAGAATAACTTTAACTTGAAGTATGCACCAGTTAAGTGATGACCTTATCACTTCCAGCACTTGGTCACAACTCATATGTGATTAATACTCCAGTCGTCTGTGCAAAGTTTTAAGTTTTAAAATACTAGAAATCGTACATGTTTCATTCAATCCTGGGAAATTGTATGCATTTGTCAAAATCTGCCAATATAACTCTCTTGCTTCTAATAGTAATGTACAAGGACCCCCTCTTGGGTCCTGGGGTATTTGGTCAATGACCATGTATCCAAAATTATGTGTGTTGTGTTCATTTACATGTTTGGCTAGTGCATTGTCCAGTTTACTTTTGCCTATGGCGTACTGATGTTCATAAATGCGTTCCTTGAACTTACGTTCAGTTTTGCCAATATAGTAAACTGGACAAACCTTGGATCTAGCCAAATATATGATCATCCGAGAATTACAATCAAACCTGTACCTGACTTTATATCTGATGTTCCTTACAGTAAAATTGTTTGTTGTATCCACCACTTTACACTTTGAACACATGCCACACCTAAACATGCCTACATTTCTTGACCCTTCTTTCATTTTGTTTTCCAGTAAGTTTTTCAAATTTGATCCTTTACTGAAAACAACTCTAGGGTGCGAGCCTAAAATTTCACCAAGTGATGAATTGTTGTTTATTAACTCCCTGTTCTTCTTTACTATACTCAAAAAACTGTGTGTTTCACATAAAAATGTGGTGACCAGGCTCAAATGGAAGTTAGTTTTATTTGTTGTAGTAGGTGCAGCTGATTCCCTAACCTCCATGTTGTTCTGTACTTTTTGGGGGGTCCAGAGTTTAAAAAATCCCAGGAAAAAATTAGGGATCCCCGCGACACAACCCACTTTCAGAGCAGTCTTTGCCCCAGCACAATAGGCTTCTTTTCTCACTGCTTTCTCTGTGAACCACCGTGTCTTCAAGTTCCCCTTAGCCATGGTAACTGCATTTAATACAAGTTATTTTTATGCATAGAACTCCCAGGGAAGGGTGGCAAAATTATTCAATTCCCTACAGCTTTCATCTTGGCATGGTAGTACTGCCACCAGCCTGGAATAGCCATGGAGTTCAGGCTGCTTGCTGGTCTTAATTAAACCAAATATAACACATACTAATATTTCCTGGTAGTAGGCCCACATGATCTAGCTAAGTGGAAATGGGGCTCCACAGCTTATTATCCATTCGTAAATGATAACCCTTCACTCAGATAATAAAGATATGAGACCCACTATAAGATCTTAAAAGTGAATAAGTGCACTTTACTTAAGCAAGAAGGCAAACAGTGTAGTTACAAGTTAGATATTAAACGGAATCAGAAAGTGCAAAGAAAATCAAAATAACATTTAGCTGCACTGGACAGAGTATTTAAAGAAAAAGCTGATCTACAGATACTTATAGGTTCATAGGTTCATAGGTTGGTACTAGGCTATCGACCCTAGGGTGTATACAAGCCTAGCCATAACAATTCCTTGGCTATTTCTTCCCACACTATTTACTTCCCTGGACCCCTGTCTTGCAGGGTGACTGACGTGATCCCCGGGATGACTTTCCTTTCTCCCATCCAATCGTCAAGGTTCCTTTTGAAGAGGGCCAAGGAGGCACTCTGCTTGACATGTATGGGCAGTCTATTCCAGAGTCTGGAGAGTCACTGGGTCAGGAACCTATCCCTCCAGCATGTTTTGTTTATTGTGATGACAAGGTTTAGATCCCTGGAGCATGTGGCTCTGAGGGATTGGGATTTATTTAAGTGTAGCATGTCCAACAGCTCTGGGTTTGTATGCTAAGCAGAGATCGCCTCTGAGTAGACGATATGCGACAGAGTATAGCTGGAGTTTTTTTAAGGCAGTCAGCACAGGGCATCTGCTTTAGGCCTGTGATTCTTTTAGTGAGGTATTTCTGCAGCCTTTCCAATTGTTGTAGATGTCTTTAGAGGTACATACCAAATGGGGCGTTGTATTCTATAATGGGTCTAATGAGGGATGAGTACAGTGGGACAATGACCTCCTTTTTTCTGGATGAAAAGCCCTTAGTGATGAGGTGTGCCACATAGAAAGATTTCCTGACTGTTGTGGTGATGTGGTTATTGAAGGTGAGACCACTGTCTACCTGTGTCCCTAAATCTCTTATTACACTTTCGGTGTTTAGTGTACTGCCACCTATATGGTAATTCATGGGTACATGTTTTTTCCCAAAGGGGATAACTATACATTTCTTGGCATTGAGCTTGAGCCCATGGCTCTGTCACCAAGCATCTGTTTCTGTAAGGCCCTTTTGTAGAGTATCTACATCATTTGGGGATTCAATAATGGCTCCCAGTTTGCAGTCATCTGTGAACTTTGTTAGCCAGAGTCCCTTACTGTTGGCCTGTACTTCAGAGAAGTAGATGCCAAATGTGCAGTCCCAGGGCTGAACCCTGAGGTACTTCACTTGTCACTTGTCTGGAGCTGGATTTGGAGTCAGCTACTTTTACAGTGTGGGTTCTGTCAGTAAGCCAGTTGGCAACCCATTGAGTGACATAGGGATTAATGCCCAACTTAGTAAGTTTATCTATGATTCTAGAGTGGGGGTGGTGTCAAAGGCCTTGGTGAGTTCCGGATAGGCTGTGTGGACCACCTTACCCTTATTCACAGCTCTGGAGACTGATTCGAAAAAGTCAATCAGGTTCAGGAGACAAGATCGACCCTTCACGAACCCAAACTGGGTGGGGTCCAGTGTTTGAAGGTTGCCAATATCTTTCTTTATAAGTTCCATGATAATACGTTCCATGGCCTTGCAGATTAGGCTCGTCAGACTGATGGAGTGGTAGTTCCCAGGATCCAAGGTGGATCCCCCCTTGTGGAGTGGGATAACTGTAGCTGTGCGCCACTCAGTGGGCACGAAGCCAGAGGTGAGGGTATGATTAAACATGACACTTAGGTGAGGTGCCAGTTCATTTTGTAGTTCATGTAGTACACCACCCGGGATGTCATCTGGTCCCATGGATGCTGTATTCTTAGCTTTGGAGAGTGCGTTTTTTACCTGTGTGGCCGTTATTACCAGAATTTGGCAATCTTCCGGTATTGAGGTGGGCCGTTTAGGGGGTGAGAGGGGTGTGAAGTTGGCACTGAATCGATTTGCCAGGATATTGGAAATATCCTTGGGATCAGTATATTTAATGTCATTCTGTTGAGGCTCAGAGCAGATCTGAGCATTGCCATTTAGATTCTTGATATAGTTATAGAATGCCTTGTGGTTGTCTTTGGAATCTTTGGCAATTTTATTTTTGTAAACAACATAATGATCTCATATTATGAAAAACCGGCCCTAACTAATCTGAATTAGAGAAATATTAAGACTATTCAGGCAGAGCCTTCAAAGATATAGTGGATACAAAAAGTGTACACACCCCTGTTAAAATACCAGGTTTTTGTGATATAAAAAAATGAGACCACAATAAATCATTTCAAAACTTTTCCCACCTTTTAATGTGACCTATAACCTGTACAATTTGATTGAAAAACAAACAAATCCATTAGGGGAAAAATATAAAAAATAAAAAAACGTACAATATGCTGGTTGCATAAGTGTACATGCCCTTAAACTAATACTTTGTGGTGTGTGCACACCCTTAAACTTATACTTTGTTGAAGCACCTTTTGATTTAATTACAGCATTCAGTCTTCTGGGTACATACCTGCCATCAATTAAAGAGACTCTGATTAACCCCAAATAAAGTTCAGCTGTCCTAGTAGGATTTTCCTGACATTTACTCAGTTGCCTGCTACAGCAAAAGCTGTGGTTCACAGAGAGCTTACAAAGCATCAAAGTATAATACCCTTTCAGCATGCACCTGGCCAGACATATGCAGCAGTTGGAATGCTCATAAAGCTTCTTTACCAATAAAATCTAGGGTATAAACAGATTGTCCTATATGGATCACCTTAAAGCCCTGTCTCTATACTTGGTCTCCTGTGGGTTACAGAGGTGATCTATGCCTGGCATACAAGGCATCCTCAGATCCATCTCTGATGGGCCTTTGCACATATGCAAAACAAACAGCATCAGAACTACTAGGTCCAAGAATAAATTTTCTTATGACATAAATAGGACATGTTGGTTAAACAAATATGTGTCTCAGATGATCCCCATCCTCTGGAATAGGCTTCCCATCTATGTGAAGCAAAGTCCATCCCTATCCCTGTTTAAGTGTAACCTTGACCAATGGATGGAAATCAGATATTCACCTTGGTGCTGGCCCTCTTGTCTCTGACAGACAGAGGCAGACAGTAACTATGCCCAAACAAACATACCCATCCAAATAACATTTAGAAACTTCCTAACTAGCATATCCCCCTCCTAAAAATACCCATGATACATAGGGACATAATTGCATTAGGTTGTGTGGCTAGACTTATAATGGCCCTGATGATCATTAGCCTAGTATTTACCTATAAACATATGAGAGAAAACTGAGTGGTAGAAGATTTGTGAGAAGATATCTATATTTTTTGAGTAACTTGTCTGTGTTCTTTTATTTGAAGAGCACCACTTTAATAAGCATGTTTTGGACTGTACTGATACATGGCATACTAAAGCCAGTTCATCCAATGTGCAGGAGATGTGCATTATGTTTCCAGTATGTCTCCCTGAGTTACAACTAGCTGAAACTTTGACTACACAAAAATAAATGGTCAAAACTTCAATCCCAGTAAAGACCTTTGAAAAGCAACAGCACCTTGCAACTCCGTAGAGAAAAAAGAAAGAACATACAGAATAGCACTATCAATGTATAAACTGGACTCACAACCACAGTGATTTTCTATGCCAAACAGCTACTGCTGGGTTGAGCATCAACAAGTGACAATTGTTGAGTTACAGCCTTGTAAACAGGCAAACAAAACAAACTTCTCAAAAGTCCAAAAACCAAAGAATGGCAAACAAAAGGCAGAGGGCAAAGTAAATTCACTCTGTAAGCTTTTAATAAAAAAATACACAATAAACATGAAGCGCTTTTCATCTTGTTAAATACAAAGACTTCTTCAGATACAAGTAAAACCTATCTTAAAACATTTTAAATAGATGAATACATTGTCATGTGATCCCAACCCACCCAGTGAAATCCAATTAAGGATCTATGCATGTTTTACACTTAAAGACGTCAGCCCTATTTTACACTTTAGTGCCATTGCTTCTTTCAACAATGAAGAATACATCCTACCCACCCCACTTATTGTACCATACAATGACTAGTAGCAACAATTACTATCAAGGACACAAAAGAAGTGAAAAAAAAATACAAGGAAAATAAAATAAAATTCTCATTCTAAGTGGAAAACAAGTACTCTATATTGCAATAAGGAGTCATGCTGTTTACAATAAAACAACCAAGAACAACTTTAACTTGAAGTATGCACCAGTTAAGTGATGACCTTATCACTTCCAGCACTTGGTCACAACTCATATGTGATTAATACTCCAGTCGTCTGTGCAAAGTTTTAAGTTTTAAAATACTAGAAATCGTACATGTTTCATTCAATCCTGGGAAATTGTATGCATTTGTCAAAATCTGCCAATATAACTCTCTTGCTTCTAATAGTAATGTACAAGGACCCCCTCTTGGGTCCTGGGGTATTTGGTCAATGACCATGTATCCAAAATTATGTGTGTTGTGTTCATTTACATGTTTGGCTAGTGCATTGTCCAGTTTACTTTTGCCTATGGCGTACTGATGTTCATAAATGCGTTCCTTGAACTTACGTTCAGTTTTGCCAATATAGTAAACTGGACAAACCTTGGATCTAGCCAAATATATGATCATCCGAGAATTACAATCAAACCTGTACCTGACTTTATATCTGATGTTCCTTACAGTAAAATTGTTTGTTGTATCCACCACTTTACACTTTGAACACATGCCACACCTAAACATACCTGCATTTCTTGACCCTTCTTTCATTTTGTTTTCCAGTAAGTTTTTCAAATTTGATCCTTTACTGAAAACAACTCTAGGGTGCGAGCCTAAAATTTCACCAAGTGATGAATTGTTGTTTATTAACTCCCTGTTCTTCTTTACTATACTCAAAAAACTGTGTGTTTCACATAAAAATGTGGTGACCAGGCTCAAATGGAAGTTAGTTTTATTTGTTGTAGTAGGTGCAGCTGATTCCCTAACCTCCATGTTGTTCTGTACCTCAGGAGAATTACCTGGTAACTAATAACGGTTGGTATAATCCTATGTCACTTTTATAGGTGACTTCATGTATGAGGTCATCGACTACGTTGTCTGGATATCCCCTACTTGTGAACATACTTTTCAGAAGTTGACATTCAACCCTAAAATCAGAAATCTCTGCGACCATCTTGGCTGCCCTTACCAGCTAACCTTTGACCACTGCATGTTTTTGGTGAAATGGGTGACTACTAGAAAAATGCAGAAAGGAGGTAGAATACATCTCCTTTCTAAATAAGGTGGCTGTATAACCTTTTTTCTGTCTATCCTTTCTGAGCAGTACATCCAGTTACGATATTACATTATTGTCATATTGATGTGTGAATTTCAAAAACCTGGTTGTACTGTTGAAATATCACACAAGGTCATGGGCTGCAACATGGTCACCTCTGACTATGATGAAGATATCATCCAAAAATCTACAATAAAAGTGAATATGTTGTTTAATATCCACATTTGTTTGGATGTAGTCATTTTCCCATTTTGCCATAACCAAGTTGTCGAAACTGCCACCACAGGGGGACCCCATGGTGACACCTACCTTTTGGAGGTAATATTCTTTTCCAAACATGAAGTAGTTGTTAGACAAAATAATGTCCAATAATTCACCTATTAACGAGATTTCTGAATCAGTTGCTCTCCTCTGTTTTAGAAACAACATTACCCACTCAATACCTGTTTGTTGTGGAATTCAGGTATACAGGTCCTTCACGTCGACTGTCAGGAACTCATACTCTTCCTCGAAACCTAAGTTGTTCATTTGTTCCAAGAAGGACCATGAGTCCTTACAAATACATGGAACTCTGTCCACATATTTTTTGAGCATGTGGTCGATGACTTTGGCACAACCATACGCAATGGAATTACGCCCATCGACTAGGGGCCTCATTGGTGGGTTCATGGTATCTTTATGCATTTTCGGGATACCAAATAATAAAGGTGTCCTTGGACTGGGAATTGTCATGAAATTGTAGACCTGTATGTCAATTCTACTATCAATAAACAATTCCTCAATGTATCCTCTGATTCTGTTAGAGGCAACATTTACTTCATTCAAGAATGCATGTTGGTATGTTGTGCTATCTAACACACTATGTATCCTTTTCTCATAATCCCAGCTGTCCATGATGACCAAACCCCCACCCTTGTCAGGTTTCATACACCTGACCTTACAAGAACGTATCATAGCCAAGGCCTCCTTCACTTCCTTACTCATGTTATACTGTGGTTTACTGTGCCCCCTGTCCTGTACAAGTGAACGAGTGTCTAACTCACAAACACCCTCAAATAAAGCGAGTACTGGATGTAATGGTGGGTTAAATGCACTCGCTATTCTAAATTTTGTTTCCAACTGCAAATTGTCATTGTTGAACATAAGCTTGAAATTGGCTTTACGCACAAAACATTTAATGTCAATAATGGCCCGTGCCACATTTAGGTGTGTTGTTGGAACAAAAGTACTTCCCTTGGCAAATAAGTCTATCAAAACTTTGTCGATTGTTACAGATGAAAAATTATACACTTTAAAGTCACCTGTTTGATTTTTTAGGATTTTACACAATGGATACTGATTCTCCAAGGCTTCTCCTCCTTCTACGTTTTGTTCTTCAGCGGGTATCTGTTGGATTATGCTTGCTTCTTCTGATACGTGTTGTGCTAAACATTCTGAACCCTCCGAACATTTCCAGCATTATTGTCAGTCTGGGAATCATTTCTATTGTTGCTGGAATTATTTCCTTTAAACGCCTTACTCCTTGTGACCACAGGTGACCGAATGTTACTCAGGTCACTACTACTGGCAGTCTATTGGTTGTCATTTAGGACTGATGGTTCAAGTTCACAGTGTTGTTCATCTTGGTTGTTGTCACTCCTAACGCTAGTATTCTTCCAGTTTTTTATGTTGGGTGGGTCAGGGTAAGTTGTCCCATTCCAGTAAGCTAAGATGTCCCGGTTTAACTTTTTATGTTTAATAGCTTTCGATTTCTCAATGAGTTGGTCTATACTGCTGAAACACCTTTTATATTCAAACTGATATCTGATAAAATCCTTGTGTTTACAAATTTCTTCCTTTAGAGACATGATTTCAGGGGCTAAACTCTCTATTTGTTGAAAATAATGCTTCTTCATGATGTTTAATATCACAAACCCCTGTTGGTTGAAATGCTCAACCAGTTCCATATAAAATGCAGAGTTTTTTTCCTGCCCATTCGGGTACTGCCAACTCCTGAGACCTTTAGGGACAATCTCATGTTTTAAACATTCATTAAAGTAAGAAACTTCAAGCTAGAGTTTCTTACTTTTAAGAAGCTTATGGTCAAGTTCTTTAAGTTTAGAGATAATATCATATCTAGTATTGTTGTTACCTCCTGTAGAGCCTAAGGTTAACCATTTATTGCATAACTACTTAGCTTTGTCAATGTTAAACTTTCATTTCAAAACTCTTGACACTCACTGTAATATATGCAAATATTAGTAACCCAATCATGTTTAATTTTATATATATATATATATATATATATGTATATATTACAACTTAGCATGTATAGTAGATGTGCAGATGGATACCAAGACCTCATTTTAGTGATGACAGCCCAGCAAGAGATCCAGCAGGGCATATCTCTCCCCATCTGAATACAGTGCCCCATGTGTCACATCAGGTTGCTCTTGTTGTACAGAATACAGGCGCCATGTTTCACATGAATTGGTAGCAGCCTGTTTCAAAGATGCTTCCCAGTCACACATCCAATCTGTCCCTCCAGCCAGTCACATTTAAGTTGCAAGTTGTATTTAAGTCCCTTAAGTCCCTGGAGGAGATGTCCCTGATTGCTGGATATGCCAGTGGGTTCGCCAGGTGGTCTTAGGGTTTGTTGTGGAGTGGAGTGTCGTCTCCCAGACTCAGTCTGTAGAATAAGAATTACGGTGACAAAGATTATAGTTGGTCTTTGTAGGTCCATGCTTGAAGCCCTTGATTTTCTTTGTCAAGAAGTATGTGAGGCTGTGATAATTGTAGTAGGTGCTTGTAGTGGTATATACTGAATGTGACTGATATAATTGTATAGGCTGGATAAGTGCTCAGTATAGTTCTTATAACTTTATAACTTGCTCTTCGAGCTTATGCCTAAACTAAAAGTGTATGCTATCTGGAAAGCCTTCCTTACAATAGGTATGGGGTGGGGGGTCGAGGAGGTCATTGGTGGTCAACCTCTGGGTAGGTCCCCCACTACACTTAGTACTGACTTATTAGTCTATGGGTCTGATGATTGTCTATTCTTGTTAGTCTACAGGTGTCAAATATAAAAAATAAAATTATATGCATATATGCATATTTTTCCCGTGTCTCCTTATATCTTCCAAATTAATCTAATTTTGGTGTCCTCCTCCAAATATCTGTTCTTTACTCAATTGTCCTCTCTCATGCAATAAAGCTGTTATGGCATACCTATATATTAGAACCTGTAGCAAGTTACTGGGGAGTTGGCTGGATAAAACAGGCACATATTTCAGGTCTGCACACTACTCTGTTCTGTATTATTGTTGTATTCTCGGTTTTGGTTTGTAAAATCATACAACTAGATATACTACTGTATGGTATGCAATACTAATGTGTATGGTATAATATGGAGTTTCACATTACGATACCAACTGTAAGCATCATTTAGGCTCAATGACTGTAGATCATATTTTGGCTTGGGATTATGAACTGTGATGCATATTTTCTACACAATGAACTTTGTAGCATATGTGAAAACAGTGTGAAAACTTGTTATTGCTGACATGTGTAGACCTGGAAGCTACAGTATGCATAGTTTCACATAGGTTCAGAGAATATCCTAGGTCTATTCCCAATGGGCATTTCAAACCCTAGCCATGCAAACCCAAATGTATCCATCAGGTATAGTGCCTTTAGGGTTATTTTAAAAGGCATTATGGTAGTTCTGGCATTTTTAACAACATCTAAGATCTATTATTAAAGACATACGTGCCATTTTCCATCCACAATTCTTATTTCCCAGGAAAGGGTCCAGGTAAGATGGTGGTAAGTAAGAGGGAGAGGTCTGCTGGAGGTGGATGGAAATACAGAGAAGAACCTCCTGAATCTTTAATACGGGTCTGTCCTCAGTTTTATTTATTTAAGTCTAAACGTTCTTTAATTTATTCATTCTATAGATTTGTCTAAATCATTTTTCAGATATGAATCCATTGTTCATTGTGGAAGTGGTCGATGCCGATGCCTCAGCAGCCAGGCATAGTCGTCTCTCAGCCAGACAAAGGAAACAGAGTATAGAGACAAAGACTTTAAAAGTCTGTATAATTTATTGTTATTCCTTTTGTGAAGAACATCTGTGAACATTCCAGTTGTTGCATGTGCTAGGTTAGGTACATTAGTTTACTGTCAGGATGGGTCAGGGAGAGAAGAGGTGAGTACACAGGGTCCATCTCATCCTATCCAGACTGCAGGACCAGCAGCAGCAACAAGATAAATAAATAAATATAAAATGAAAAAAATATTAATTATTTTAACACAATAATATTATCTGACCCCCCTGCTTATTTGGCTTGAGTCCGGTGTTCCCGAGTCCCGAACTCAATGCCTGCCCGACCGCGTTTAAGTAAAAAATGCAGTTTTTCTGTATCCAGAGGATCAGACTGCTGTAAAAAGCAGTGGGATTAATGAGTGATCAGTGTAATGCCCAGAAAAAAATGCGGTGGGTTTTGTGAACCAACAGAAATGGAAGAAGGGGGACCCATGTCCTGAGCAGGCGTCGCATTGATGTGATGAGCTGAATGGGAATATTGATTGGTTTCGCCACTCTTCCCAGGCCTTGCGCGCTGGGAAAAGCGAGAACCAAACAGTAGCATGGCGTGCTGTTGGTAATAATCGGTCTTTTTTCTGGCATGCTGTGTATTGACAGCATACCTTTCAACTGTCCCTGATTGACTAAAATTTTGGCTGTGTCCCTCTTAATCCCTCCTAAAACTAGTGACTTTTGGAGGAAAGGTGGTGAATTACATTTGAATGATGACAGTAATTAAGAGTTATAGACTTCTTTTACTCCAGAAAGTGTATATTCATTCTTATTTTCTGATTCTGTCAATGTCTACTCTCAAGTTAATAGCATTAATATTTTAAAAGTGTCCCTGACTCTGTTGAAATTTGCCCCTGATTGGTTGAGAGCTATGAGACAGTATTGTGGACATGGTGCTACTACTCTCTTCGGTTTAGTCTCAGCCACTGCAATCACAGCGATGTGTGCAAGTGTGCTGAATGCCAGTTATCACTTTAAATGCAATTAATGTGATTTTGTGCAGTGCTAAGTGTATCTCGATCATCAATGCTATTTCTGTTCTCTAGTAGATATAACACTGAAGTAATGGAATATATATGCATGCCAGTTATCACTTTAAATGCAATTAATGTGATTTTGTGCAGTGCTAAATGTATTTGGATCATCAATGCTATTTCTGTTTTCTAGGACAGATATTACATTGAAGTAATGGAATATACTTGCATTATTTTCTATGCATATGTACTGTTGTGTCAGATAGAGTAAGCAGTTCTTGGACGGTGGTATATAGGTTGAGGGCAGCTAGATTGTAAAGTATTAAAATTTAAAAGTTCAAAAGTATTTTATTAATACATCTATTTATTTTAATACTTAAGGTGGACAACTAATAAGTTAATTCTAAGACATTATTTTAATATTTTGTTTGTGAGGGTGAGGTTTTGTGGAAAATGCATGACTTTACAAGGGGGAGGGATGATATTTTATTTGTACCCATTCATTAGTTGTTATCTTAATTGTATGTATTTAAGCTGCTGGGTATACATTTCTTAAATTGTTCTGAAGAAGCCTGACAGAGTTTGGGTGAAAGCGCTTAACTACATTAACTTGTGTTCGTGTGGTCACTGGCACTGTGATTTTTGAATAAATCTTTGCATCGTTCAGCCTTGGTGTTTTCAACTTCTTTGGTATGTAGGTATGTTTGTGCAAATACACTGTGGGGGTGTGTGAGATTAACTGCTCCCTTAGGTTATGAGACTACCACCAAATATTTACTTTTTGTGGAGCTGTCGTTCTCTCTCCCCTGTCATCAGTATGAAAGCTCTTAAGAGTTTGGTGAAATAAAAACAGCGATTTACTATAATATACCTCTCAACTGTCCAGATTTTTGCAAAACAAATAGATTTTTGCTTCTTATTTTTGGTTTGTTCCTCATAACATTTGTGGTTTTCTGACAAATCATTTAGGAATGAAGTCACTAAATAATTACAGACATTGAGTTTCAGACTTCATACCCTTCAGAAAAATGCATGCAAGACCTGTTATTCTGTCAACTGTCTAAGTTTATACAAGAGCAATTTTTAGTACTGTTTGTATGTTCCGCCAGTATATTTGGCCTTGTCCAAATTAATTTCCTGCATTGAGGTACGTGCAAATAAATCATTTTATACAATTAGGTATATCCAAACCTCTCAACTGTCCCTGATTTTGGCTCAAAATGTTGCTCTCCCCTAATAGTCCCTCTGCAAAGTGGCAAATTTGGAAGAAAACTTGGAGGTTTACAATTAATAAATAATTGTAATGATCAGTTATAGATTACTTTTAATTTCAGAAATGCGTGTAGATTCTCTTATTTTATCATCTGCTCAAGTTAACAGTACTAATATTAAAAAATGTCCCTTCTTTGACAGGTTCCCAGCTGTATTATGTGGCTATTTTATATTTTTGCATCATATTTTTGGTCAGTTTTTCATAAAATTGTGGTTTTCTAGCAAATTAGTGGCAAATCATTACAGAATGACGTTAGAAAATAATGACAGACATTTGAGTTTCAGATTTCATACCCTTCAGAAAATTCATACTAAAACAAGACCTAATTATCTTTCTAAGTTTATAAGAGCAATACTTAAAAATTGTCCTAAATTTTGGTCTTTGTCACACTTTATTTATGGCTTTATCCAGATTTCTTGCTCTGAGGTTGAGAGATATGACAAATGTGTCATGGCCATCACAGTCAGCCAGAGATATTTCAAATTGTGACATACTTGTTGCACCCCACTCCCCCATGTAATGACTCTGGATGTGTCCAAGCAAGGCAAGGAGCAGTTATGCAGTGTTAAGTGTGCAGAGTATCCCCCCATGCATGGTAGACACAAGTACTGCAGTAGCTTTTCATCTTCCCTTGATTTTGCAGAATGTTCTGGTTTTCTGTCATATTTTTATACTGTTGATTTATGGTTCTTCTTAATCAGAAAATGAATGTTTTTGCAGTGCCTGTTGCTCTGTGTTTAAGTAGCAATGCTTTAATGACCATCAGGTAAGCTTGTCTGAGACTGTAAGATGTAAGTAAGCTTTAATAAGCATACTGTTAAAGAATTACCATAATTAAAAGCCTTTTTGTTGTTGCCATGCAGAGAATATTTACATAACTATATAATGCATAAGCCATATGTATTGAAATGCATATGACAGTATTTGTAATAAAGGACAGGATTACAGTATTTTCAGTAGCTCATTACAGTTGTTGGAGACTTGCAGTTATCTTTGCAGGCTTTACCCATAAACTACACAGAATGTCAATCTATCATGTGTGGTCCATAACCTGTGCAGTAATCCTTTAAGCAATTTATCTTGAGCCTGTTTCTTGTTTGCTGTTCATTTTTTACTTTGATCATGTTTTCCCCATGAAACAAGTAGATAGTTGTCAGGCAGCAGGCCTTTTTTGGATAAGAAACATTTTTACAAGTGGGGGTATCACAGAGATTGCTACTTTCAGCATGTTACTTGGTACTTTTATAAAGATGAATATAACTTATAATTAGAACTGCAGTGCAAGAAGAAGTGGTTTGAGTTGAGTGCTGCTTGTTTTCTTATACTTGATTTTGACTGGCATTCCAGTAATGTATTTAAAAAGTAATTTAGTTTTTCATGCATCACAACCTTTTTGTTTCCATCTAGATATTAAGTAAGCTGTCATGTAGCCAATGCATTGAAATTTTTTTTCTTCTACACTTCATTTTGTCTTGATTGGACTCTCATAATGACGGTTTGGCACCCAGGGCAGCGTATTTAATTAAAGACCCAGTGTTTGTGGTTTTTAGCATAGCCCCACCCCTTTCTAGTTGGACACCCCCCTCACATTGGCCCCACCCATTCCGATGTTTCCTGCAGCCCCTCTTTGATTTGAAGCCACCAGCCGCCACTGTGAGTACATTAGCACTAGGACTTCCCTAAACCTAGATGATATGGTCTTACTTATAAGATGAGTGACATAGAATGATTTTCTTTCTACCTTAGAAACATATAGGGGACAAACCCATCATCGTTTACAAAAAGGATACGTGTTTCAAGACCCTGTTGGAAAAGTATGACAGAGGAGTGGCAAATGGTGGGATGCATAACTGTGGGCATTGCCCACAATGCAGGTACATTATAGAAGGAACAGAAGCTAGAATTGGAACTGGGGAATCTATAAGAATACAATGTTAATTCCACTGTTATAGCTCTGGTATAGTTTATTTAGCGGACTGTCAGGAACGTCTTAATTTTTATATAGGAAAGACAAAGGGTATGTTTAGGAAAAGAATATACCAACATCAGTATGACATATCCAGAGGGGATGAAAAGAATGCATTAGTGAAACATATTCAAAAATTCCCCTCACATAGTTTGAAATATACAGCTGTGGACAAAGTGGACATGGGACCAAGAGGGGGACATGCAGATATGTATTTAGAATACAGAGTTAAGATGGCAAACAAGATACAATGCAGGTACTCCCCCAGGTCTCAATGAAACTATATCCATTAGTAGTGTGTTGAAATTGAAATCAGAATTATTTTTTTTTTTTACAAAATACAGGTTAGCATTGTTAGATTTGGCTAAAAAGACATTTTATGAACATGGTGAAAAGCATTTCAAAGTTTATGTCTGTATTGTATGTAATTATTGCTTTTTAGAAAAGGAGATGCAATATCTTTTTAAAACTGGGAAAGGTAGTTTTTAATTGTGGACATGTGACTAAGTTTAATGCATAAATAGTGTGTGAACTTGTAATGGAGTTATTCTGATGAAGTCAGAGTTACCAATGATGAAAGTGCTAAATGTTTGTAAATTAAAGTGTTGCTGAATGGTTACATCTGTTGTTTTGTTGTTTTATACCTTAGACACATGTTGAACGAAAGCCAGGTTACTATCTACATGAGTTCCCAAATTCCTGATTACTGTGTCTACTTTTAAGAGTGTTTTATCAATGGGATAGTTTCCCTGGGTGGCAGACTCCCCAAAACGTACTATTATGCATTTCTTGGCATGTGTTTTAAGCAATGGGTTTGGACTTCTGCCTCAGTATAGATGCTGAAAGTCTGGAAGTTAATTGTGTATTGTCTGCTTGATGCTTACTTAAACAAAGTGACTAGATGTCTTCCATTGACAGCGCCTCTCCTAAAAGTTATTATATTGATTTTAACCTTGCAATCTATCTCCAGTTACACTTATTTACTGTGTGTGTGTGTGTGTGTGTGTGTGTGTGTGTGTGTGTGTGTGTGTGTGTGTGTGTGTGTGTGTGTGTGTGTGTGTGTGTGTGTGTGTGTGTGTGTGTGTGTGTGTGTGTGTGTGTGTGTATATATATCTATATATATATATCTATATCTATATATATATATATATATATATATATATATATATATATATATATATATATATATATACACAGTGGATATAAAAAGTGTATGCACCCCTGTTAAAATAGGTTCATAGGTTCATAGATTAGTACTAAGCTAACTGCCCTTGTGAGCCATTTTAAGCCTAGCCAATTATCCCTTGTGAGACTCAAACCCTGCACCTTGTGTTTGTAAGGCAAACACCTTAACCAATAGGCCACCCTCCCAAAAAAATGCCAGGTTTTTGTGATATAAAAAATTAGATCACAATAAATTATTTCAAAACTTTTCCCATCTTTAATGTGACCTATAACCTGGACAATTCAATTGAAAAACGAACAAATCTGTTATGGGAAAAAAATATAAAAAAATAAAAAACGTACAATAAGCTGGTTGCATAGGTGTGCACACCCTTAATCTAATACTTTTTTGAAGCACCTTTTGATTTAATTACAGCATTCAGTCTTCAACTACATTCCTTCTACAAAATTCCCTTATTTAATAACCATCATATTAGATGAGGTGGCTAAAGCCTTATCTTAGTGTCACACCTGAACAAAGTGACAGCTTTATCTCTGCACAATAAATGCAACTCCTACTATTGTATGATTTTTATCAATCTGCATTTCCTTCATGATCTGTATTGTGCCCTGACTATACTTTTTTAAGTTTCTCACAAATCCTAGTGAATAATAGATTTTTTTCTTCACGTCACTATACAAATATAGGTTCAAATATGTGAAAAAACCTACAGCAGTTTATTATTAATTTTATTTATCTTCTTTATTTGTCAAGCTATCTGACTGGGACAGATCACCCTTTTTTCAGTGGAGGACCTGGGAGAAAAGCTCCAGGAAAAATAATTATAATGCAATAGTAAATAGAGAAGATGCTTTACATGTTATGATAGATAAATAGGGGAATGCACCACAGGAGTAACAAGAGTACAACAGTTAAAAAGAGAAAATTTGTACATGTTGTGGTCTAGAGGAGTATATCAGTTTGGTAAGTATACATTGATGTGAACAGGTATGTACTATAATCTTAGACTTTGTTACTTGAATCTGAGTAATATATTGCTTATATGGAATAATTAATATTGTAGTAGCTTGTATACTGGGAATTATGCATGAATTGGTTATTTAGTAGTGATGTTAAGCTTCTTACAAAGTATGAATCCAATTGGAACATTTAGGTAGAATTTTCTGTGTTTTTAGAATATTGTTGTCTAGGAGTCTGGCCTCACAGCAACAGCTTCTCTGGTTCGATCCTCGGCTGGGCTGCATTCTGTCTGGAGTCTGCATATCCTCCCTGTGGTCGCATGAGTTTCCTCTGGGTGCTGTGGTTTCCTCCCAAATTGCAAAGACATGCTGTAGGTGGATTGGACTCTCTAAATTGGCCCTAGGCATGAGTATGTGTGTGTGCCTTCAGTGGAAGGTTGGGCGGCAGGCTGGCAACTCAACAGCGTAAAACTCCACTGCCAATCATGAGCAGACAGGTGATCCACTGTGGCGACCCCTAACCGGGAAAAGCTGAAAGAAGAAGAAGAAGATGGAGTTGTCCTGCAGTCTAGTCCTTAGGTAGCAAATTTAGTTAATATGTAGAAGTTTATTATACCAATTATCTTAGACATAAGGAGCAATATAGAACCTTGAGTTCTTCAGATGTAGTTTCAGCCTCAAGTTCTTCAGATGTAGTCTGAGATTTGATTTGAATTAGAGGAGGTCATTTATTTGTCTGATGGTAGTAGGGATATTTTGTCACAGTTTATCAAGTATACAACATCATCATTTGTTATATAAGATTTTTGTGTTTTTTTAGCCATTGTTCTTTAAATCTGAGCTTCCTGCTGCAGTTCTATCATTTAAGCAGATTGGAAATGGCTAGGGTTATAGTTGATAATTAAAAGTTTTATGAACCATTGCCGGTTGTAAGAAATTGCATTTGGGAGCTTGAGTCAGTCATGTTTTAAGAGAGCTATGCAGTGGAGGGTCCTAGTAGGTAGATTGGTGACAAATTTATTTATTTTGCTGTAGCGCCATTATAGTTTAGCTAGTTAAGTATTCTGGAGATTTATGAATATAAAGGAAGCATGCAGTAGGCGAGGTACTAGAAGAGAGGATGTTGTGGATTTTCTGCATTGGTCTGTGAGACAATATTTTACTTTGCATAATAATCACATTTTACAATGGGTTTTGGATGGCAAAGTCTTATGTGTCAGTCAAATTTCACTCAGTCATCTTCAAGTGGGTGACCTGTTCTATTTTTGTCTTATTTGATATTGTATGTTTAACTCTATAATATTTAGTGGGCAGGGGTTGGGGGTAAATAGGCGTTTTTAGGGGGTCTATATTACATGATCAAAAATTCAGATGTTTGAACACGTAATGATCGACCCCAACTGAGCGAACCAGGAAAATTTCAAACGGCCAGAAAAAAAAATAACAAAAACCCAAACAAACTATTAAACTGCTTTATGCAGGGAGGCAAGCCCCCCTGTGCCCCCCCCACCCCCCGCTACTTAAATAAACCAACTCTGAGACTGCACTACATTGCAGTAAACGGAAATCTCCCCTTACGGAAATTTCCATTTACGTGTTTGACATTCTGCCGTTTCATTCAATTGGGGTCGATCATTACGTGTTCGAACATCTGAAGTTTCGATCATGTAATATAGACCCATTTTTAGGGTTCAGGAGTAGTTGAGATTTGCTTTGCCAGTATTGGATGAAAGGGAAGGATTCCTGGGTAATAACCTAAAGTAGGGATGGAACAGGTGCTTATGCTGGTTCATGGTCAAATGGGGTCCTAGGCAGAGGAATGAACCAGCTCCCTCAGCCATATAAATATCCCATTACTTGCTTGTCTCTCCCTGATTACCATAAAACAGTATTCAAACCTATCAGTGGGCAGCCACGGTGGTGCAGCGGTTAGAATTACCGCCTCACAGCAAGAGGTTCTCCGGTTTGTTTCTCGGCTGGGGTGCCTTCTGTGCGGAGTCTGCATGTCCTCCCAGTGGTTCCGTGGGTTTCCTCTGGGTGCTCCGGTTTCCTCCCACATCCCAAAGACATGCTGTAGGTGGATTGGACACTCTAAATTGGCCCTAGGTATGAGTGTGTACATGTGTGTGCCTTCTGTGGAATGTTGGGCACTGGGCTGGCAACTCAACACCGTAAAACTCTACTGCCAATCATGAGCAGACAGGTGATCCATTGTGGCGACCCCTAACCGGGAAAAGCCGAAAGAAGAAGAAGAAGTAAGCATACTATTTTGTTATTTTATTTTCACAAACTTACTACATTTTTGCAAAGAAACAATGAAAATCACCTGGATAAAACAAAACATTTACATTGACAAAAGACTTAACATGAACAACATAAACTTTTCTTTCTTTGAAACTCACACTTACTGAAAATACATCTGACAATCCATTTAATTACAAGAGATGTGCTGGGATTCATAATCGAATAGCATATAGTGAAGCACAAATTACTGGCTATCTGAAGGGTGCAAGAATTCAAAAGACAAATTGTTGATGCAGCTTCGGACAGCTCTTTGGACACAAGTGACTCTTTTCAGGGCAGCCCAGGAGTGGTGTCTGGTGAAGTAACATTTTCAGACTCACACACTAGACAAACAAAGCCTGAGAGAATCAGTTCCTGCACTACAGGAAGCAGTTCATTAACAGCTCATAGCATACTTATCTGTACTAAGTACCAGACAAATTGTTCAGAGGTTCATAGGTGTTTACTAGGCTCATGACCACAAGGGCCTTTTTAAACCTAGCCATGCATCCAAATCTCTGACAAGTTCTGATGCCCTTGATAAGTGTAAGCATGGGCTTGGGAGTTGAAATATTTATAAGCTAGGGTCTGGGAGATGAACCATTTACAGGTTGCCTTTGTCCATTAGTGACAGAGACTGTTGTAGCTCAAGACAGTGCATTTCACACTCAAATGACTGCAAAAAAAATATGTTAAATTAAAAATGCATTCATAGTTAATATTTTAACATTAAACTCTTAGACTTCATGCTTCCTAGCTTATTCACAGTGAAATAATAAACACACTCAGCAGTCAACAAAACAAGGAGACCAAGGATTGTAAACAAAAAACATAGTTAATATGATGATGTTCATGTTTACTAAAATAAATTCCTTCATTTATTTTATACTATAACTACTATGAGATGCAGGAACTAAGTATTTAAACACACACACACACACACACACACACACACACACACACACACACACACACACACACACACACAGATGTGACCATCAGTTACAGCCCCTTGAATGACTATGTACATTCAGATGTGTGTTTGTGATCAAATGAATAAACAGATACATAAATAATGATTGAAAAGTATATTCCAGCTCACTGCTGTGAGAACCATATAGAGCAACCCACTGCAGCCTCATGCCCTCCCAACCTCTTAGCTCAACAGTCAGAGACAAAAAAAAAAATCAGGAACAGATTTTAAATATTTTCCTCATTGTCTTAGAAATTTACTATAATAATAATATTCACATTACCAATCATTTCCTGAAGGACACAAAATCTTAAAGGAGTATTTCACCCAACTGTCAATTTTTTTCCTGGAAAAATTATTTCCTTCTCTGTAATTCAACACTAAACATGTCACATACAGGAAAAAGCATTATTTAATAATTATTCATCTGTTTTATGCCTGAACTTATGTCTGTTTGTCTTTCTTCCCACACTGTTTGTCATTTGTTATATTGTAAAGGCTACTAAGAGTGGCAGAGAAATGAGGTTTGGTCACTTATTCTAACTACAGAACCATTAAGGTAACAATGGCTCTTAAACACTGGAATTTAAATGTGCCTTATCAGTCACAGATTGCCATAATCACACCTCAGATAAAGAGTGTAGCCTGGTGTCTGAACAAAAGCTTTCAGGCTTAGTTTTCAGATACAAACAAACAAGAAACACAATTTACACAGCTTATTTTTTTCTTGCTATAAATTAGTTGTCTTTTCCTTTAATGAAACTGAGTTCTGTAAAGGAACATATGTTCAAATTGCTTTTCTGAATTTCTTTTTTTATTTTTGCACAAATAAACTTTATTGTTCTTTTTTATGAAGAAGTAATAAATATTGAATTATAACAATACAGTAAGAATGATAAAAGAATAACGATACAAATGAAGCACATATTCAGAGCATGTACAATCTTTACAAATGCCTGATAATACATACATACTTTACAAATAAGTGACAATATTAAAGCTGCAAAAAAGATTCTTCTTTTTTTCTCTCTAAACATCAGAGACAAGATTCTGTTGATAAAAGTCAATAAGAGACCTCACTTTCATCCAAGGATTATTGTTAAATGGTTTAGGATGAATCCTGTGTTCTTTTACTTTGGTCTCGCTGAAGGTTGCTTCTTTTAAGAAGGATAAAAAGTCTTCAAAAATTGGTGATGTAGTTGAGTTCCATTTTCTAGTAATACTTTTCCTTGCTACCACAAGAATAGTCTATAGCAGAAAGAGATTATCATTTTTCAAATCATGTTCTTCATTTACATGAAATAAGATTAGAGACTTGGATATCAAAAATGTGTCAGAGAACAGAGCTTTCAAAAAATAATCTATATTTTGCCAAAATTGACTTAGAGAATGACAAAAAAAAAAAAAAAAAAAACATGCAGCCAATCAGCATTACATTCTTACAAACATCTCCAGCAGAGTCTATTATTGTTTCCATTAATTTTAGCCATATTATTTGGAGTTAAATATGTTCTGTGTAGAAATTTCCATGTAAATATGTACCAGTAATGAGACCAATTGGTATGTTTAACAGAATATAATATCTGAGATTCATTTTCAGAAGTTAAACAAGAAATGTGACCCAGTATAATATGGTTCCACATTTAAATGTATCTTATATTTTATAAATATTTTGTAAGTTTTGAAATTAAATGTTCACTTTTTGTTTTGTTACATATAATTTCATAGAAAAAAATGTATTTTATTTATTTATTAACATTTGTTTACTGGGGAGGTCCGACTGGGATTTTGGCCCATTTTCAGCAGAGGCCAGGGAGAAAAGCTCCACAAGGATATTAAAACAAAACACAGTTTAACACATACAAAAATATTTTTTGACAATTGTTACAATACAAATGGCTTAAAGATATATTTATATGCATAATTACATGGAGATGAACAATTGAAGCTTAGGAAGGAACATTACATTATGCTTTGGTTATATTGAAAATTAAATAGACATAGTATGACTTAAAAGAAAGAAGATGAAGAAAAAAACTAGCATTGTCGGGCAGGTAGTAAAGATCAGAGATGTAAAAAGAGGGGAGAGGTGGCAGTGCTATAGATGCAAAGGAAGATTAGAATAGATAGAAAGGGAGATAGTTTTAGCCTGGTATAGTGTGGGAGCAGAGCTAGGTATTGTTTGGGTGTTCTCTTAGCATTATCTTGAATTTAGAAGAGTTGGATATATTGAGTATGTTTTGAGACATAGTATTCCAAGATTTAGATATCTTATTGGAGTATAAGGAGTCACTGTGGCTATTATTGGCTTTAGTTATCTTAAGTAGGAGTTTTTGGGAAGATCTTGGATAACAACAGTTATTATGGGGTTGGATAAGATCACTAAGGGCTGGCATGGAGTGTGCTATGGATAGTTGGTTAAGTGTGAGTAGATTAGGAAGTTCCAACCATTTTAGAGGATGTAGTGCTGAGCAGTGATGTGTGCTGGATGGAGCATTAGTGGTAAATCTGGCTATTTTGTTATAGCATATCTCCAATTTATTTAGGTCTGCTTTTCTTAATTTAGTAAATACTGTATTAGTGATACATATAAGAGTGCGGAGTGTAAATATGTTGTAGTGATGGACTGTCTGGTGGTGTTGAAAGAGCTTGATTCTATATAGTGAGCCTAAGTTCAAGTGGACCATTTTGATTGTCAGTGTCATGTGTTTATCAAATTTAAGGTCATTGTTTATCATATCACCAAGGAGCTTGGTGTTAGATATTAAGAATATAATGCTGAAATTAATTTTGTTGTAAATATGCTGAAAGATAAAACAGAGTAAAATGTTTGCTTGAATATATGTATAGAGTTTAGCAATGGAAAATGTGCATTCATACTGTATGTATAACAGACAGGCTTCTCTTCACAGCATCAGAAAAGCCCAACAAAGCAATATTGGACATGATTTTCTCATGTTTGCAGAACAAATATCTAAACTCAGCAATATGTTATGTTTTTTCAATAGGAACAGCTTGTGCAGATGTTTCCTTTCAGATTTCTGTTAATGGCATCCTCACATCAACAAAAGTGCTTACAAGTAAATCACAAAAGGACAATAGAAAAGTCTAAAAACAGACATTATGTGACTTCCCACAGAAGGCCAAAAAAGATACAAAGAGGAAATAACATCATCTATGTATGTGACTACACTCTATATAACAATTGTAGTAATTCTGTTATGTGAGAGAGGGACAGAGAGAGGTATTTTGTAGAAGTCATCATTCATATCTGTAATGAAGGAAAACTCTGTAAATATATGCTACAAACTAACAGAAACAGTATGTGTCGTTTGCTATAAAATAAGTTATCTGTAACTGTGCTTATAGCTGCAAAATATATTTCTTTATCAGTGTGCAATTTGAAAGGCTTGGTGCTTTAAACATACTACAGATGGAGTCATGCAAAGCTCTGTGTCTCTGATTCAGCAGTAAACTGACTGTGTGTCTTAAGACTTTGGATCCAGCACAACATAGGAGCAGAGCACACAAATTAAAATACATTTTTCACTTGGTGTGTTTAATTGGCTCATTTACTGTGCTGTTTGATGAGCAGATTGTAAAGGGGAGATTGTGGTTACTTTTTTATTTGTTACTGGTGAAAAGCATGAGCTTTGCTTTCTTTGGACTGTGAGTAAGTTGGCAGTCAGAAAGGTATAGTTTGATGTCGAAGAAAGATTGTTGTGTTTTTTGTATGAGTTCATGAAGAGATGGAGCTGCACATATGAGGGAGACATATTCTGCATATTAGATTATTGTTGCATGCTGAGTGGAATTAGTGGATCAAGAATGGAGCCTTGAGGTACACCAATGGGGACAGGTAGCAGTGGTGAAAGCTCATTTTGCCACATGCCTGCCTGTTGACAGTCAGATAGGTAGCTGACAAACCAGGATAGGGCAGATGGGGAGAGGTTTAGGGAAGCTAGCTCACTAATAAGCTTTTGGTGGAAAACTGTATTGAAGGCCTTGGACATGTCCAGAAAGATGAATGAGGCAAGTAGGTTATTGTTTCTGTGTTGGTTGATTGTGTTGGTAAAACTGAGTTGAGCTATTGTTGTACTATGTTTTGGTCTGAAGCCATGTTGAGATGCAGATTAAAGGTTGTTTTTTAGAAGGTGATCTAGTAGTTGTGAAAGTATACATTTTTCAAGTACTTTTGCTATGGGTGAGGAGTAGCAATTGGCTGGTAATTTGTGAACACAATGGAGTTACCTCCTTTGTGAAGAGGGAATACATGGGAGACTTTACACAGTTTAGAGATATATTTATCTGTTATAGTCTGACTGATTAAGATTGATGTAGGGTAGAAGATGTCTGTAGACAATTTAAGAAACTTGACAGGGAGTTGGTTAGCAAAGATGGATGAAGGTTTAAGTTTGGATAGGTATTTTTTCATTGTTGAGGTTTGTATTGAATTTATGGAGAAGGAGTTAAGATTAGTTTCCAGGTTTGTGAGGATAGTTAGAGGGAATAGTTAGAGAGGTTAGAGGTGATAGAGGAGCATTGCTGTATTAATCTGGGATTTTCTTTAAAGTGTGACTGAGTGAGTGAGAGATATACATAATTATTCTGACTGTATTTTTGCACTTTTCAATAATAACCAATCATGGGTATTTATGTCAAATTCTATAATAAGCTGCTGAGTATCTTTGATTTTCAGTTCTTTAAAACAATGTTGCCAACAAACAAAATTATTGATTTCCCAAACAGTGAATGTGTGACTTTGGGTTTTATTTAAAAAGTTTTTGGTGATAATAGAATTAATTATAGATTTGAATCAACATTTAACATCTATACTATAAAGAATTGTATTTTTAAAAGTCTTTAATATAAAATGTAAATAAGTGGAGTTTGTAGGGGGGATGTAATACTCTATGAAATTGCAAAGATAGTGTGAAAAGAAATTATCTTGGTTAGTTGAATTGAAATTACCTAATTTGTCATTACTATTTTTAAGAAGAGTTAAGTGTAAAGCTTTCCAATTAGAATTATAATTTGAATCCATCCAGTTTAAAATAATTTTTAAAATGGATGCTTTAATATAAAAGTCAATATCTGGAAAATTGACTCTTCCAAGATACCATGGTCTGATATGATTAAATAATGCTATTCTAGATTTATTAGGGAACCAAATACATTTTAATAATTATTTATTTCATTAATGTAATGTCTATCTGGAAAAAGAGACAGGGCTTGTATTATATATGATACCTGGGTAAAAGAATCAACTTTATTAACTGAAGTCTGTCTTCAAAGGAAATAATAAGCTTGTTCCATTTAGACATAAGATTATCTATTATATTCATGATATTGTCATATTGACACTTATTATTTCTTCCATGGACTTCAGTAAAGTAATACCCAAGTACTGAAGCGATGAGACTTGTTTGCCAATAATATTTTTGTAATTGATTTTTTACTTTTATTTAGTATTATGAGTTTAGATTTTGATTGATTGAAGTGAAGACCAATAACAGTTTGAAGTAGCTTTATTGTAGATTCTAGTTCTAAAAGAGTTGATCTTGAATTAGGAAGTGTTAATAATACATCATCTGCAAACAGCATCATTTTAGAAGAATAATAATTAAAAATATCTATGCCAGCAAAATTTTAATTTGTTCAAATTAATATAGCACAGATTTCAATGGCTAAGGCAAAGATAACTGGAGATAATGGACAGCCCTGTTTAGTACCTTTAGCTAAATTAATGTATTCTGAAGTAAAGGGGCCAATTTTGACATAGGTAGTGTTATATTAGTAAATATTATTTAAGAGTGAAATGAAACATGTACGGAAATCAAATAATTTTAGAATTCTAAATAAATAATTCCAAGTCAACAGATCAAAGGCTTTTTCAATGTCCAGTCTAATTAAGACAACTTCTTTGTCTCTTCTATTAAACAAAATCTGTAAGAGTTAGTATATGCTTAATAATATCATGGGTTTTTATTTGATGTATAAAACCCGTTTGATTGAAATTAATTATATGGGCTATGTTTTTTTATTTCATCAGTAATAGTAGACATGAAAATCTTATAATCATTATCTGGAAGTGAGATATGCTTATAAGTGGAATAAAGCTGTGGATGTTTATTTTCTTTTAATATAGGAGCAATTAATGAATATTTTCAGGAAGAAGGAATATTTTTCTTGAGAATGAACTTCAATTAAAGTTTTATGGAAAAAGATATAATAGGGGAGGGAAAAGTTTATATATTTCTGTTATTATTCCATCCATACCTGGAGCTTTGTTAGATTTTATTTTTTTTTTATTTTATCTACAACTTCCTTATAAGAAAGCTGTTTATGTAAACCAACTTTTTATTCTGATGGGTTTTATTAATATTAAGAGAATCAAAATTTAATATTGAAGTCTTAACATCAGAGTTAGGATCCTGATTTTGAGATGTATAGTGAAATCTAACATCATCAAGAATGTCCCCGGTATCAGTAGTGTTTTTCTTATTTCCCTCATGTCTAACTTATAGAATATTATTAATTTTGTATTGCATTTAACCCCTTTTGATAAATTATGCATATATTTGGGTGACAAAGAGAAGGAAGTCATTTTTCATTTTTATAGAGCCAGATTTGATTTATGAGAGAAAATATTAAAATATTATTTAATGTTTCTATTTATTTTATATTAAATTTATTTGTAGTAAATTTAGATTTAGCCACTAAGAGTTGTGATTGAATGTTTTGTAGTTCTGAATCCCATTCTTTAATTTTATTTTTATACCAAGTTAAAATTTGGTCATAAATGTAAGACTTTAATGACTCCCAAATAATTACTATATTAATGTAAGAAGTATTATTAGATTCCAAAAAGAAATTTAGTTCAGCCATTAACCAAGGTTTAAAGTCTTTAAAATGTAGTTATATTTGCAGGTATTTTGGTCAAGAGGGATAATCTTTTAAAATTAGTTTGAATTTTTAGATTAAGGACACCATTATATAGGACAAGCAATGAGGTTAAAATTTGACTAACAAGATGGCTGCACATTGAGTGACAGCTTAATTCAACTCAGCAGAGAAAGCCAGTGGAGATTTGGGTACATTTCAGTAACTTGCTAGTAAGTGCACTGGCTGGATGCCAGGAAAAAAGAAATGCAGAGGACCTGAAGGAAAATCAGCTACAAAAGGTGAGGAAAAACACTGACTCTGAAAAGTAGTGTGGCTGTTCAGCAAAATACATTGCAAGCTCTAGACGCTACCAGTAACCTAGAGGAAAGCATAAGACAACTGCACACAGACCTGGTTAAAATAAACAAAACACTGATGGAGTATATCAATGCAAAAAACAAAAGGCTAGAAAAATGGAAGAAGCTTTTAACAGATATCCAGATTAGGTGATAAAACTGCAAAAATCAGAGGTCAAAATGAAGAACAGGATTGCTGAATATGAGACTGCTCAAGAAGAGATGTTTAAAAAAATAATAGAATTAAGGATATGGCACATATGGAAAACCTGAGATTTTCAGCTTTATCGGAGATACTGGAAGAAAAAGAGCATATTAATTTTATGAAAGCACAAATAAGCAACTAGGCTGGTATTCCATAGCGGGAGCTGTTAATTGAAAGGACACATTGCGTGTATGCTCCAAACCTGGTTATAAGAAAGCAACCTAGAGTTTTAATAGTAAAGATGCAATCCTACCAGCAGAAGGAGTTCATTCTAACAAAACTGTGGAAGAAGGACAAAGCACTAAAAGTGGGAGACAGCAAAGTGTTTGTGAAGAATGATTATTCATTGTACACCAAGCAGAAGAGGAGTAAATTAATTCCAGTTTCTATTATTCAGGGAATGCCAATAAGCAGGTATGATATTCAAACTGCTGTATCCAGATATCTTCAAAATATTCTTCCCTCGATGGACAAAATAATTTTTGATGAAATACATGCTAAGGAGGAAATCCAAAAGTATGTCCAATAAACAACTGAGCTATGAAACAGAAGGAGATTCTGCTTCTTGTTCTTCTGGTTATGAAGACCACACAGAGAGACTGTGCCAGTAAAACTTTTCCAATGTTTTAATGGAAAATTTTCTGGAGAAAAGGAAGGGACCATGAGAGTTAATTAGAAAAATCGACAGTACATTGGAAATGAAGTAGAGATAGGATTTGGGAGATGGAGATGAACATAAATAAAACCAGTAACTTGGAAAATGACAAATATGGGATTACAAAGCAATATTTATATTTGTGAAATATGTCAGAACAAGACAACATGGAAATATTGGACATTTTTGGACTTTGTTCCACTTGTGGGGGACTCTACAGTATATGCCCTACTTCATGTCATTAATATTCAGAAAAATACTTAAAGGAGGGGAAGAGGAGGGAGAAAGTTAAGTGTAAGCAAAACAAATGTTTTTTTAACAGTACTATTTTTATAGTGTATGATTTTTCTTTGCATGCTATAATGTAAACTTTTCTTGCTTGTTTTTAAGTGTAATGGGGATGCTATTGTAAACAAGTGCTCCTGATTTTTTTCCCTTCTCTCTTTCTTCTTATTCAATTTTAAGAAATATAGAATGTAAAAAAAGTCTGGTTAAAAGAACATGACAAAGGAAAAATGAATGTGCCTTTCCTCATTCTTCTATGGGAGAATGACTGGATTAAGGCCCTTAGTTTGATTTAGTAACAAGTTTTAGGAGACAGCAATTAAATGAAAAAGAATATTGAATATTATAAGGCTTTTTTCTAGCAAATAAATGTATGCTTAGTAGCAATTCTGTATCTGGTCCATGGTGACAATATGATAAATAGAAATTGGCTACAATCTAATAAAGAGAGATTGGATAGGAGATAATGCTCTCTAAAAGCATTCAGATGTTTCCCAGCTGGGAGAGCAATAAAAATAAGACAAAACCAGACAGCAATTAATAGAAACACAGGCTGCATCATGCACCTTAACATGGATAATCTTTCTTTTAGGTTAACTCAAGTCTGTGAGTGTGGCTGTCAGTTTGGGACATTTTTCCTGTTAGGAAGATAAAACTTAAATATTTGAAGATGTACAGAGTTTTGTTTGCTAGTATTAAGTTAATAGGTTTTAATGGGTATTGGGAGTCTACTTGTTTTTTTTTTCTTTGAGGGCTTTCAATAAAACAAAAATTTTGTAAGATGTGACATAAGGCTTAAATGGATATGACAAGAAACAACTTGTGATGATTGGGGAGAGATGGGCGAAGGCTGCCAGCCTAGTCAAATAGAATTTGATACATAATTCTATCAACTGTATAAATACATGTAAAATACAGGGTTGTGTTTTTAAATGTAAGAAAACACTGTAAAATGTGAACTTGAAGATTGCTGCAACATTGCCACCTACTGTAAGGAAACCCAACACAAGTGTTTCAAATGTGTCTTTTTAAGTTGAAAAGATCTTATGGATCTCTTTAATGTTTTACAATTCGGCTTCAGTGCAGCTGGATGAAGGTTTCATGCCCATTGTTTTAAGGCTAAAGTTTATGACCAGAATTTAGATGTGGAAGGTGCTTTATTGCTCTAATTTCTGTTAGAATATACATGTGAAATGTCTTTTATTGTTGTAAGTTTCTGTGCAGGTGTTAGATTGTTAAATGATGCAGTTTGTTTGCCTGGGAAAACCTAAGTGTCAAAAATGATGTAATTTGGGGAGGGACCCAGCAAACATGTTTCATAGTAATGTTTAAATACTATTTCTCACAAGAGACTGGGAGCATTTTGATCTTGATATCCAACTTAACAGCACTCTGCCTTGTCCTCAAATGTAAGTTTTAGCACTGTGATTTATTTTAGAAATAGTTAAAGCTAGTAAAGATTAATTAGGTATTTGTCTTTAAAATCAGACCTGTCCTACTGCATTATTTTAAGTTCTGTGTGATCTCTGAACTCTTAGATATCTCTGTGGTGTAGTAGTTTTGTCTTGTGTTTTAATTATTTATTATTAAATAGTTTTAAACCCTTCTACCTGTGGCTAATTTGTGTAGAGATAAGCTCTAGAGTACATTGCATATTTTTAGAGGTTATTGTAATAGGCCACTCCAAAGTAAGCCTTGACTGTTAGTCATACTACCATTGGATATTGATATTGCACAGTAATAATTGGACACCCTTTTAAGGACCTTTTAGCAGCTGATATTATTAACTGGGTGGTGGCAGTAATTACTACTGTATAGTCTGGGTAAAGGGGCACAGTTACAGAATCTGTGTCAGCCTTTCCCAGGAGTGTCTGTAAAGTTGTATAAATACTTATCTCAAAGTGTGTATGTGTTGTGTCAGCTACTTGGCAGGGACACAAAGCACTGGTTGGACAGAGAGGGTACTGGAGGTTTTAGCTTGCCCAGTTAGGCCGAGACCTGGACCCTATATCTGTGCCAGTGGGGAGTCTTGGTGAGCAAGGGAGCAACCAGCCCCAGACTGACTGTGATCTCTATGTGCACTTAAGGGAAATTGTACTTTACTGTGTGTATTAGTTATCCTTTCCTCTTCTAGGAGACGACCTTCCTGGTGTTAGTGGTGAGGATTGAGGCTCCTTGATTGCTGGGCCAGGGCACAGTCATCACACAACTGTATAAATGTTCAACCAGCTAAACAATGTATGCATGTAACACAAAAACTGGAACTAGACATTTAAGGCAAAAAACTTTTATACATAAAAGGTAGGACTAACACATTTTAAGACAATTATGATTTCTGTAATGTCTTTAAATGTCATTGGTCTCAGAGATAAATACAAAAAATGAGTATTGAACTATATTACAAACTGTAGAGTGCACATAGCTATGCTACAGGAGACACACCTGGAAACAACTGAACATGTGAATTTGATAAAGAAGGGTTTTCAGGATAGTTATTCAGCAAAATACCTGGGACAAAGGAAAAGAGTAATAATTGCATTAATTGCAAGAGGAGCTCCAATAGTGATAGAAGAGGATAAAAAATATAATAATGGTAGACTTGTTGTACTAAGGAGCTACTGGCAAGGGAGGAGGATTACATTGGCACGTATTTATATTCCACCTAAAACTGCTATAATGGAGCTAAAGGAAATTCTGGGGATAATAATTCACTTTCAGCAAGGATTATTATTATATGTGGGGACTGGAATTTGATTTGCAGCAGGAAAGATATGTCTTGGGGGCCCAGAAGGGAAAGTATAAAAAAGGAGAGTATACATTTGAAGAAATTTATGAAAATATTTGGCATGGAAGATGTGAATTCACTACTAGGAGGTTGGAGTGAATTTACATATTATTCCCCAAGATACAAAAGCTGGGATAGACTAGACAGAATTTACATTTCACAGGAGCATGTGCATTTAATTGAAGGTCTTGATAGGCACCTAATATTTATTTCACATCATCTGCCAATAATAACTAAAATAAAAATGCAGGGTAATGAAATAAAAAATCAGACACTGGCGCTTTCCCACCAATCTATATATCTCCCAAAAATTGTCTCTCCTCTGGAATAAACTCCCAATTTACATGAAGCAGAGATCCTCAATGACTCTATTTAAGTGCAACCTGGACAATTAGATGGGTGATGGTAAATTCCAAAGACATGCGTCTGGAGCGTTTCACCCCAGGCCTCTGCTGAGAATAGGCTCTGTCCTAGTTGGACTTTCCTGGTCAACAAATGTTGAATAAATAAATAAATAAAATCACCCCAGGGGTGGCATCTATGTCCCTCATGGACAAAGGCAGTCAGTGCTGCTGAAAGACTTGTCTCAATAAACATAAAATGCCACTATGAGAAACAGGAACAGGAACATCACTCCAAGGACAAGTCTTACCCAAGTAATTAATTGGAACATTGATAGATTAATTGAAGTAATTATGATTGTGCTGCATGTATTTAAGGACAAGGGTGTTGTTTAGAAATGTTCCATTAGAAGGCAAGAAGCCGAGGTACCAGAACATTTTGTATGAATAAAAAGACTTGTCCTTGGAGTCCTTGGAAAGGAAATTCACCCCGGGGATCACGTCAGTCGCCTGCTAGACAGGGGTCCAGGGAAGAAATAGCCAGGGAATTGTTATGGCTAGGCTTGTATAGGCCCTAGGGCTGATAACCTAGTACCAACATATGAACCTATGAGTGATGTTCCTGTTCCTGTTTCTGATGGTGGCATTTTATATTTATTGAGATTTTCTTTGTGAAGGTGTTTTTTTTTGCTGAAAGACTTGCTCTGCGAATAATGAACATCTAACCATGGTCACATAGGAAACACGGGTATAACATGGCTAGGCTTGTAAAGGCCCTAGGGACATTAGTCTAGTAACCTCCAATGAACCTATGAAACTATCTGTTGAAAAGAGAGAAATTTAAGGAATGGGTAGTGGAAATTATTCAGGAGCTATTAGAGGAGATATAAATTTCTTCTGAAAATATACCTAAAGAGTGGGATAAAATTAAAGTGGAGTTTACAAATAGGGTAAAAATAAAAGAAAGGGAGATATGGTTAAAAAGTAACAAAATTATTTGGAATGACTGACAAATATTAAAGTATTGCAGAATAGAGGGATTCTCACAGAACAATAACAGGAGCAATTGCAGAATGCTAAACAGAAAATAAGGGATTACCTTGATGATATGCATAAGTTTATAAAGATTGCACTTAAACAACTGTTTTTTGAGTTCAGATTGCACAGAGACCCAGGCAACAGAAAGTAGAAAGGGCTGTTGCCAAGCTTAGGGAGCCTATAACAAGGTAACAAGAGATCCTGTAGAGGTATTAGAAACATTCCAGAAATTCTATGAAAGTCTGTATAAAGCATGGAGATATGAAAACCAAGAAAAGGTACAAATGTAAATGTTTATGGAAGAATTAAATATGCCAAGGTTAGAGGTAGATAAGGCTCAATTACTAACAGTTAGGATAGGGAGAGATGAGATAAAAATGGTGAAGCATGAAAGTCCCCAGGAATAAATGGTATTCTTGTGGAAGTTTAGAGCTAGGAGGTAAAAACTGATGAAGCTCTGGAAGGTTTTGTTTAACACTATTTTAAGATGAAGAGAAGTACCAATATTCTGAAAGAAAGTGGAAGTAACTGTAATACCTAAAGGGGGTAAAGATCCATCAAATCCAGCTTCATACAGGCTCATTTCAATCCTAAACCATGATTATGAAGTGTTTAACTCTATACTGGCTAAAAGAATGGCAAAAGTGATGTTAAAATTGATAGATATGGATCAATGTGGTTTTGTGGAGCTGAAGCAAACATTTGACAACATTAATAGAACAGTGATGATCCAAAATGAAGCAGAATGTAAGAAAATACCATTGTTGTTGGTGGGTTGATGCAGAGAAAACATTTGATAGAGTAAGCTGTGACTTTATGTGCAGGGCAATGGAAGAATTTGCATTCCCTGATAAAATTATAAGGTTGATTAGGAGGATATATAGGATAATAGGATCATAGGATCATAGGAAGTTACTAGGCTATTGGCCCTGAGGGCCTTATAAGCCTATCCAAGAGTTTAGCCCATCCATAGACAAATCAGCACCTCATGCCCCTGTCCAGCAGGGACACGGGTGGAATCCCCGGGGATGTATTTTCTATTTCCCATCCAGTTATCCAGATTGCACTTAAAAAGGGGTAAAGAGGTACTCTGCTTGACATAAACAGGGAAGCTATTCCATAAATGGGGGTCTCTGGGACACAAATCTGTCCCACCAGCAAGTCTTATTGATGTCACAGACCAGGTTGAGGCTGCGTGTGTGGGTTTCTCAAGTGGAGCTTGACTTGCAGATATGCAGCAGTCCCATCAAGGCAGGTTCTGAGATCGCCTTGTATGCCAGACAGAGGTCACATATGAGGAGTCTGTATAAAACAGAGTAGAGGGATAGGGCTTTTAGCCTATCTCTGTATGGTAGATTTTTGAGGCTGTGGATTCTCCCAGTGAGGAACCTCTGTGGTCTCTCCAGCTGCTGCATGTGCTTTGCAAGGTACATGCCGAATGGGGTGTTGTGCTCAATAATGGGTCTTATAAGGGAAGAATACATGGATGTTATGACCTCCTTGTTCCTGGATGGGATATTCGTACTTATGAAGTTGGCCATGTAGAAAGCTTTCCATACAATGGAAGCAAGAGGGTGGTCAAAAGTCAGGGTGCTATCAATCTGGATGCCCAAATCCATCACAACTGACTGCGTATATCAGAGGTGAAAATGAATGTGGGTGGGGTCCTTACCTGATAATTTCTGCTTGAACAGAGGAACAAGGCAGGGGTGTTCTCTTTCCCCTTTGTTATTTGCATCATTCCTAGTACCATTGGCAAAAAAAATAAGGGATTCAGACATTCAAGGATATAATTGGTATGGTAGTCAAGAAAAGCTGGCGTTATTTGTAGATTATATTATTTTATATCTAAACTGGAAAAAATACATTATAGTGTTGTGCAACATTTTGAGACAGTTTCAAATCTTTTTGGGATACAAAATTAATGAAGTTAAAATAAAGGCAATAGCAGTAAATTATGTACCCACACACGGATTTGTTCAGTAATATCCGTACTTATGGTGACATGATAAAATGAAATAATTAGGGGTATAGATTAAAAATGATCCCAGTGTAGCAGCTCAGGCAATATGGGAAAACACTAAACAGATGATAATACAAAAACTGAGAAATTGGAAGCTCTGTGATATGGATATGGCTAGTAAGATACAAGCAGTTAAATTGTTTTAGTCCCTTTAGTCTTATACACAGGTCAGGCATATTTTTATCAACCAGAGGAGAAGTTGTGAATAGCAATTAATAAAGAGCTGAAATATTTTATTTGGGAGGGGAAGATGGCAAGAGTCAAGTGTGATAAGCTGATTTTTTCAATAGAACAAGGCAGACTGTGATTACCCAATATGAATGGGGTATTTTAGAGCTACACATTTAAGGCTCCTATATGTAGCACAAGCAGAAACATATAACTCAAAGTGGAAGGGGGTGATGATGAAATGGGAGGAAGCTCATGTAAAAAGGAAAGACTGGGATTTTGGATGCAGATCTTTAAGGAGAATAAGAGTAATCTTACAATATATTATATTCATAAAGTAGCAGAATGTATTCTAAGAACTAAGCCAACATGGGGGTGGAGAAAGGAGAGTCTGCCAATAGGGATGATTGCAATTAGGAGTTCAGACAAAATAAATAGAGAGGGAAAGGTAGCAGAATGGGAAGACGCCAAGAATTTATTTGGACTACAGGTTAGAGATTGCCTTTCCAATCAAGGACTGATATCAGTGTGTAGGCAAATATAAAGAAATAGGGGGACTGTAAGTGAAAGACCAGCACTAGTAGAGTTTGTTTAGTAGAATCTAGAACAGAAGCTGCCATTAAAAAAAGAATAATTAATAGAACATATAAAATATTGAATGATAATCATAAGAATCAATCATTGGAGGTTAGAAAGGATTGGGAAGAAGCAATGGGATTATATATGTATGTCTCCCAAATATGCAACAAAATCTAGAAGATTTAGGATTTTTGCTTGGAAAAGTTTACATCGATATTTTTATACCTCACGTAGACTCCAGAGAATTTTTCCTCGGGTAGACAGCAGATGTTGGAGGTGTGATGGGGAAGAAAGAGATAATTGGGAACATATTTTCTTGGAGTTTAATGAGTTGGCAGACTTTAAAGATTCCCTGCAAACTTCTCTGTCCAAGATACTGAGTGAGCAAATTGGTGTAACTAGGGACATTATTGTTCTGAGCTATGACATTGAATCAGAATTGCCTATACATAGTAAGACCATGCTGAGTCTAATTATGGTGGCTGCCAAAAAACAATTACTAGAAAATGGAAATCAAAGTCTAAACCAACTGTACTAGAAGCAGTGAATATAGTAACACAGATAAAACAAGTAAAATTTGGATCTTTGAAAAAGGGTAGGAGCAAATTACATAGGGAAAATAGGAATTATGGGAACAATACATACAGGGAAGGAATGATGTTTAAAAGAAGACATGACTTGAATATGCTATGTAATGTTTGACTGAATGATTGGGTAGATTATAAGTGATGCATAATGTTTGCAACTAGGATTGTGTCGATATGGCTTGTGATGTAAAATGCTTGCAGCTGTGATTATGCCAATATGTTTTGTTTTTGTTTATATAAATGTATGATTACCTGTGTTATAAGTGATACTTTAATAAAGATGTTTCTTGTTTAAAAAAAGAAGAGGTAGTAAGATCTTTATAAAAGGGTATGAGTAAATTACTTTAAAAATGGAAACTGTGGCAACAATTCATGCAGAAATTTGTTTTGTAGAAAGAATGGAGTTTAGGAGAAGGCAGAAATTGAAGAAATTATGTAATATTGATTTGATTATACGATATATAACAATATATATAATGTATAATATTTGTAAATGTGAACTTGTTAATGTGGTTTGGTTGCTTTTGTATAAAAGTAAGTTTGCCTATGTCACAAGTGATAATTGAATATAGGTGTTTAAACGAATGATGTTAAAATTTGATATCTTAGAAATTATGTCTTGAGAAACTAGGATTCTGTATATTCTGGTCTGTGTACCGTATTTATAATCATGATGAGAAAAGAGCAGTGGGCTGTGGTATTTCATATTAAATGTATCATTCAAGTTAAGAGACTCTCCATTTAATAAGTGTTTTCACAGTGCACGTCAGACTTAGTTTTCTCTTATTACTGGTGTCAGAGTCCTCCAATATACATTTAAAATCTCCACCTATAATTCGGTTGTCTTTACAGTTATTAAGATAAAGTGTAAATGTTTCTTGGCAAGACTTTGTTCCATTCATGAAAACCAGTAGAGGTTTACTAGAGTCCATAGTCTATTTATAAACTTTAAAACTGGTAAAACTTTAAAACTATGAGTAAGAAGACTGTCTTGATCTTCAGATTTATGAATAATTTGTGGGAAATCTTTATTTTTTTTTCTAAAGTATCATGACTTCCCTTCTCTTAGTTTTAAAAGAAGATTAACAAGAATTATAAAATTGCCAGGGTTCCAGATGTCTTTTTCCACCTGTTTAATATGTGTTTCTTGTAGAAAAAACACTTGTACCTTATTAATACTTAGATATGGTTTCAAGTTTGTGCTTTTACTTGGATTATTTAAACCATTAAAATTGAAACATAACAAAGGCAGATTCAATAAACCCTACATGATCTGCTAAGACCATGTGTGTGTTGCACAATATTCTGTATTCAGTAAGCGGCTCTACACTGTCTATAGAGCTGTGCAACCACAATACACACTGTAGCATGCTAATTACAGCATAAATAGCTGAATTTTATTTTAATCAACCAGTCCAAGATGGACGAGCTATTTAACAAGCTATAAAGCAACTGTGTAGATTCAGTGCTGGTTTTCACTGTGAATTCCAAAACCTATTGGAATACAGACACAGAAAGGAATCTACACAGGAAGAAGGGTAGGGGTTGCTGTTGCTTTAATTCATGAGTATGTTTAATGGGCTAAAGTCTATGCTACTGCTGCTGCTAACAGACCAAGGCCAAGAAGGAGAAGAGTTTTTGGACCCCAGTTAACTTATCACAGTCTGCATAAGATGGAAATTGTAAAGCAGTACAGGGTGGGCAGAGACACACTACAGGAAGTCTGAAACCACTGTCATCCTCAACTCAGACCCAGGGAAAACTGAGGTGAATCAAAACCAGTAGAGTATATGTAGCTCATAGAATTGTAGCTACAGGAACATGCTAGGGGTTCAGTAGTCATCAGCATCCAGTATCATCTATCAGTTCCTGAATGCTATGCTCCAACATGCCAGTGACCACATATATTTTCCATGTACTCCTGAGGACAGGGCCACAAATATGCAGGAGTTGTACCCTGTAGCACACTACCCTGAAGTACTGGGTGCCATAGATTGTACACATATAGAAATTAAGGTACCACCCAGGGAACAGGGAGGGGTATACATAAATAGAAAAGGCTTCCACTTCATTAACTCCCAAGTCATGTATAATGGTAAAGGAATTATCTTAAATGTGTGTGCCAGCATCCCAGGCAGTTACCACAACTCACATATCTGGCACAGCTCCCAACTGTATCAGATGTTCACTAGGGGTGATATCTCACAGGGTCATTTACCTGGCAGATGAAGGTTATACACTGAAACCATGGCTAATGATGCCCATCAGAAATGCACATACACAATATCATAATTAGGCACATGTTCAAACAAAAATATCACGTAGTGTGTGATTGGGTTGCTGAAGTCATGGTTTTGCTGCCTAGATACGTCTGGGGCAGCCCTGTAGTACAATCCACATACATGTACTGAAATCTTCACTGTCTGTGCCATGCTTCAAACATCATCCTGAGAAAATTGCTTCAGCAGGATTAAAAGGGGAAGGGACACACATCCCACCACCAATGGTAAGTTCACCACAGCCACATGCAGGTGAGGAGTCAGAGGGGGAACCAGCAGCTGCTGTGGGTGAAGGCAGACATAGGCATGCTCAATATGCCTTCACATTGGCTAAGAGGCAATGTATAGCACACTCATTCACCACCTAAGGGGCTAAAACCTTCATCCTACGCACATGCATATAGTAACACTGATGCCAGGCAATGCTCACAACCTTTACCTACCTATATAATGGCTGTGTACTCCTAGCATCAGATAGACTCAGCTCTGAACTTAAACTGTAGCAATTGCTGGATTTACAAGGTAAGTGTTGAACCTGGAGTGTTTAAACAGAAATGTGTAATGATACAAATGAATGGCATATCCTTGCATGTTGTTACTTGGTAATGTAAGTAAGTAAAAGGTGGGTGATTTGTACAGCAATGACTTTAGCATGTAAAAGCAGAGACTTGTGTGAATACATGTGCACTCTATCAAGTAATAGGCCTCAGGCATCAGAGTCACACATTCATACCTCTCAAAAGTACTGATGGTCACTGAATGTCCTCAGTTTAGCCTCATACTTTTGTACTGGAAAATCATTAAATAGATTAGAAAGTAATGAGACCCATTTCAGTTTCAGACTTCATAACTCTCAGAAGACTCTTAAAAATACTGATGGATAAACTGTTTTAATTCTATCAACTGTCTAACTTTGTAAGACCACAATATGTTAAAAAGTACAATAAGCAAAACATCACAAACACAGATATACTAAGCACTAAGTCAGCTATGCACCCTGAGCATCAGACAGAAAGCTTATGTATCCCTGAATCCAAAAGATAGAAAACAAGGATATGGTATAGTTATCATCATTTGCACAGGGTGTTTTGTGTGTGTGTGTGTGTGTGTGTGTGTGTGTGTGTGTGTGTGTGTGTGTGTGTGTGTGGCGAGGGGGTGGGTGGGAGCAGGAAGCCTAGGCTGACACAAAAGGTAAGTGAGTACATGTAAGTAAGAAAGAGAAAAAGGTGTACATCTGGATTAAGTAACAAATGGCCACTAAGACAGAATGAGCTTTAAGCCTCATGTGATTATTGTGATGTGTCTGCATAGTCCATCCAAGTGAAAATGGTGTGTGAGTGAATGCAAGAACACAGTCAATCTCTTTGCTATGTCTATGTCTTTTTATATCAGACAAGTGTGAGCCATGCATGGTAGAGGTGGCAGTTAATTGTTGTTGTACCCAATCACAAGAACTGGCTATACCAGAAGTTGCACTGGCACATCCACCCCCATGGTCAGATGCACTGTTGCTACCTGAATGTGACTGATGTCTGCTGGATGAGATCTCCTTATGAGGACACCCAGGACCATTACCCCATGGCCTGTTTCATCTGGCTGTGGACACCTCAGCCATTGATGGAGCAGTGGAAGTAGTGCTACTATGGGAATGCGATTGGGCACAGCCATGTTGGCTAACATTAGATGATGTGGCAGACCTGCACCCATGTGGATGCCATCTCCCTAATAGCAGATGCTCCATCACAGATATTGCCCGTTCTAATATTTCATTCATCTGATCCATGGAATTAACAACACAGTGGAGGCAGCTGTGCATGTCAGCCTGTGCCATATCTACAACCTGAAGTATTTCTCTGGAGGACCTATTGGAACATGTTTGCACCTCCATGATGGCCATAAAAATATGTTGAGTGGCACAGGAAGACACACCTGGATCATGTGGATGATGGACAGCTTGTCTCCTTCAAGCAGCCCTAACAACCTTCCTGTGTGTCACCTTGCCCAGACTTTGGCTACATCCAGAGTCAACAGGCACTGAAGCCACAGTAACCACACTACCCTGATTGTCTGTCTCACCCTCCACCTGTCCAATACCTGAAGGCTCACTGGAATGGGTTGATGTAGGCCTGCTGGCTGTGTCAATAGAATTACACGGAATGGCTGAATGTATATCTCAGTGTCAGATTCAACATCTCCACCCCCCAACTGTACCTCTGTTTGGCCACCATCATCATCACAGTCTGCTGATACTCTGACATCAGGTGGCAAAAGTCCTACACTACCACTGTCAGGATCATATAATAAGCAACAAACACAGGAATGAAATTAATACCTAAATTACTACAGTCCAATGGTGCTAGTATTACAGACAGTACAACAGTCCTGAAACCCACATCACACATATGGATAAAATTAATACTTTTTTGAACTGCTCATCAGTACTGATATTAAAATGTTTGGTTTACCATGTGCAAATTATTATAGCCTCCCTATTTCCTGTAAGAAGTTATGCAAAAGATAAGGACACCATCATCACAATGAACAGTAACACTGGGGGGTAAAGCTTTTTTAAGGTTTATATGTACATCAATGATACTTTTAACAAGAACTTGGATGACACTCCCACCCCAAGCCCATATGTAATCAACCAGAATGTGTTGTTAACTATGTCAATCTGCAACTATCCCCTCCCCAAAAATATGTCAAACAGAACTTAAGTATTACTGTCAGTATTTTAGTATACAAGTATTTAACAATTGAAATAGGTAAGCCTTCTGGGAAGCTCCTCCTGGGACATACTTGTCTTCCCTGAAAAAGCAGCACCAAACATCAATGACATGCTATTGTGTACTTTCCACTGAGCTGTCTGGATCCCTGACAGTGGACAAGAACTCTTCATTCGGTGTCAGTGGTGGCTCTACAGTAGGCCCCTCCACTAGTCATCCATTCATGGGCCAATCATGTCAGTGGCCCTATGGTGCACATGATCATACGTGCTCCTCTGGGCACATACTGCATTCATATCAGCCACTATCTGCTGTCAAATTTGCATTCTGCCAGACATATCCTGACGTCCCATCTCAAGCAGAAAGGCGCCATGTTGCCTAAATGCTTTCACAATTATGTCATTCTCAGCATAAATGAAAGGGGGTTTGTGGGGACTGGGATGCCTGGGTGCCATAGTCCTAGGTGACATAAAACACGAAAGAAAGATAATACACATATGTATCACATATAAATAAAAGCCCTGCTTAGATATAACACCTGAAAGGTACTATGTCAATATTACCCACTGGAGAAACAAAAACAGTCAAGATATTCAAATATAAAAAGGAATTATGCGTTTGTAATATCTTACAATCACACCCAAAGCAATGTTGGATCCAAAACAGGGAGAGTATCAATAACACATTCTCTTTGTGCTACCACAGAAATAGAACTTGGCTCCCCCATCCCCAAAACAACAGGCAAATGACACATTTTGCTAACAAACTGTCAGTGACCTGCTAAAAGTGCTAACAAATAAACTGTTTCAAAAACATGTGTACACATTTACCACAGAACATTCAACTTTATGCAATTGCCAGTCACATTTACCTCTGGCCAACACTCCTCTAGAGGTTTCTATGGACTATCCTAGAAGGCTAACTCCTTTGTGCCATTGACAATACATGACATTTACATTTCACTGAAATAACAATAGACAAGTGTAAATAAAAACAGCTGTAACATTTGCACTTGTGATGACAGTTAATAAGGCTGTGCATCTGAGAAAGTAAATTGCCCTGACAAACATGCCTATGCTATCCATAAACTTTTAAGAAGTGCATACAGATAAAAGTAGCATTTGCTAATGTATATATATATATATATATATATATATATATATATATATATATATATATATACATATCAGATTTTTCTTAGTGACATTTGAGTATATACAGTATATAGCTGAAAAATGCAAATACCTTATCAAGATCAGTAGTCTTCTGTGCAGATAAATCCCAAAGTAAAATATCTTCTTCTGTGTTATCCACATAAACAAGTTTCCTCACCTTCAGGTTCCCTAGCTACACAGTCCCCTTTTTATAGTGTAGATTCAGGGCTGTGAGCATGGTGAAGATGCAAATGAGATGTAAACTCATTAGAATGGCTGAATCCCAAATACTTGGCTCTGTGTAGCACATGTAAACATAGTGCAGGCACTCAGTGTTTGTTGCTAATCAGACCTCTCAAACGATTGGGGACAGATATCAACTGAATCAGGGACAAGTCAAGACAACATCAGGGACAATCAGGGACACTTTTAAAATATTAGTGCTATTAACTTGAAACATTGACAGACTCAGAGCATATGAATTAATACACATTTTCTGAAGTAAAAGAAGTTTATAACTCTTAATTTTTGTCATTATTCATTAAGTGTACTTCACCACCTTTCCTCCAAAAGTCACTAGTTTTAGAAAGGATTAAGATGGACAGAGTTAGAATTTGAGTCAAAATCAGGGACATCCCTGGAAATCAGGGACAGTTGAGAGGAATGTTGCTAATGGATTGCAATTGTGAATGATTACTGGTAAGGAGAAGGAAAACACAACAACAATTCAGACTCCCTTACCTCCAGTGGGTGTGTCAGCCAGGTTAGACTTACAAATTATACAAGGAATTGTATCAAGGTTTTAAATGTTTAAGTGTTTTTTCTTTATTTTCTCAAAACGGTTATTCTAGCTGACTACTTCTTCACCCCTTCCCAAGCCTCCATAACTCTGCTACCTCTTTTCCTCCTGTGTGTCCCTGTTCTCGTATTCCTCCTCCCTTACTCTCCTTCAAATTAAGCATCTCTTTTCTACCTCTACATTTCTACATGGCTTTTCTTTTACATTATCCCTTCCCTCCCTCCCTCCCTCAACCTTCTAGTTGTCTCCACAACCTTCTATTTTATTTATTTTGTTTATTTTATTTATTTATTTATCATTTTGTGATTTAATGTCCCCATCAGGTTCCACAGATTTTGTTTTTCATGGAGGCCCGGCAGGGGCCAATCCAGATGCATGCATGCATGTGTTGGGAGGAAGGGGACCCGGAGGAGTAAAACGAGGAAACACAGGGAGAACATGAAAACTCCACACAGAAGGCAACCCCCCCCGAGATCTCGAAAAGAAGAACCTTTGCAGAGGCGGCGACGCTAACCGCTGCACCACTGTGCCACCCACATTTGCAACTCTCTCCTTCCTGCCCTACATCCTCCCTCCTCCTCTCTACTGCCTTGTCCCACCTAATACTGCTCTTACTTGCCTCACCCTTATCCCTTTTTTATATCTTTATTTACAGGTCCCATGCACCAAAATAAAGATTTTGTAAACCCCTGCAAACATAAGAAGACCTCCCACTCCTCTTTGAGTTTTGCTCCATGGGTGGAATCCTATCCAGCAACAGTGCCTTTAAGAACAGTGTATGTGTTTATGTATATATATTTTACTCTGTCCTTCTAATATACTATTGTGCCTTGTTTAATACTGCTCCTGGTTAGCTACAAACACATCTCTGTGTACCCCCACCCCCTTGCTCTCTCAGCAGTTAATCTTGTTACTCCTGCTTACCTACCCCAATGCCTGACTATTTTTTCTCCTAGCTATATTCCCTTTCCTGCTGGTATAGCCCCTCATGCTGCAACCTGCTTTCTGTGTCTGTTTCTCACTCTGACTGCTTTCAGCCACACAGAATTTTCAGTCACACATTCCTCAGACCCAGTGTCTCTCTTTTCCATTCCACTAGCTCCCCACATACCTCCCTGGCCTAGCTCTCAGCTCTGTGACCTGATGATCTTTGCCCCTATAGATTAGTGCATAAATAATAAAAACAAACAGAAAGCTAACAATCAAACCAAAATGCTAGGCTGCCCTATTTCTGAATTTGTTAACCTTCTCACTGATTGTTTTCTGTTTGGTGACTGCTGTTCCTCTCGAAAGGTGTAACCCACTCCGTTCGCCCTTTCGTCTCACTCCACTCCCCTACCTTGCCCCCAAATCCCACCCATCCCCACTAACTGTACTTTTATACATCCCCTGACTCCTATTCCACCTAACACCTCTCCAATCACAATACACCTAAGGCAAACCCCACCCACCTGTAGATCTACATCACTGCAAACATCTACATGTCCTACAATGTTCTACATATCTCTCCCTATAACCCCATTTTCCCTACTAATCTCTCTCTCTTGTCTTACCTATCTCACACTTTTTCCCAACCTTTGTCATAGCTCTCACACATACTCCACTACATCTTACCATCAACCTCACTTCCCATCCTACTCACCAATCTCACATGAACTCTTTGCCTCTAACCCAATCTATTTATTTAAACCAAAACTGTTCCCAACCCACCCCCCTGTACTCCCCTCTTAAATGTGGTACCAGAAAATCACTACTCTCACACAACGCAAGCTACCCATGCCGAACACACTGCATCACTCTTCTACTCCACCACATCTCTCTCTTACTAGCTGGCAACATCCACCCCAACCCCAGACCCATCTCTAACATCAGTCTCACCAAACCCTCTACTCAAGCCACAAACTCAAAGTCCATTTGCCTCACAACACTTAATGCACAAAGCCTTAAAAACAAAATCCCTAACCTCCATGCCTGGCTCTCCCATAACCATCCCGATATTACCGCTGTTTCTGAAACCTGGCTGAAAACATATATAAAAGATAGTGAAAGCCTACCACCAGGTTTCCAAATCATTTGCAATGACAGAGCCCACAAAAAAGGCATTGGAGTAGCAATAATCTACCCCTCCTCCCATACCATAACTCCCTACTCCAATAAAATACCAGCCTTTGCCAATGCTGAAATTATAATAGGTTTACTAAAAATAAACAACAAGTTCATATGTATCGCTGCCCTCTATATTCCCTCTGGTGATAATATCAAAACTCTTGAAAACATCCTGTTCTGGTTCTCCTCCAATATAAAGAAATGAAACCTATATTCTCGGTAATACCAACATCAACTGGAACACTATTAATTCTGAAGCCCCTTCCCACACAATCAACCTGTACATCTTCTCCCAACTAATATAATCTCCAACCAGACCAAATAAAGATGTTACCTCTGGTACCATCATTGACTGGATCCTAACAACTCACCCAAACCTTATCACTAAAGCCGGACCATTACCTGATCCTTTCAGCAATTACCTACCAGGCTTTGCCGACTGTTTCCCATCTCCACTGCAAAAACAACACCACTACCTCCAAACCCACAACCTCTCCTCTTTCAACCCTCTACCTTTCACAGAATGCTTAAAGCATACTGACTGGGCCCCTCTAAAACCCCTTCCTCTAGATGATGCCGTTTCCTATTTTAACCACTCTTTCCTAACCCTTAACCACTCATTCCTAACCCTTCTCAACCTGCAACCCCCCCCCCAAACCAAACACATCAAAACTGATCCCTGCTCATGGTTATCAAAAGATACTAAACTAGCCTTACACCAAAGGGACAAAAAATGGAAACAATAGCAAAAACATAAAAACCCTAACACCCTCCAAGAGTATAAGCAACTATGAAACTCTACAAAAAACTAATAACTAAATACAACAAAGTCCACTACTCCAAACTCCAGTCCAAAAATCCCCCAAAAAGTCTGGGACTCCATCTCATCCATGCTGCATCCTGGCAACAAAGAAAACCCCTGCCCAGACACCAGCCTCTACAACCTTGAAACAGCCAGCCAATTCAGCTCATTCTTCATAGACTGCATAGCTAAACTATCAGCCTCCTCCACCACCACCCTCTCCTGCCCCAACCACCACCCCAATCATCAACCTTCTTCCACATCCTTCTGCCTCAAGCCCATCCCCACAATAACTATAAAAATACTTCTTCTCAAACTCAAACCCTGTTGCAATGCACCCAACAACCTTCTACCCACCTCCTTCAAACAATCTGCAGACAGCATTGCCTATCCCATCTCTATTCTTATAAATAGATTCATACAAAAATCATATGTCCCATCTATCTGGTGCCATGCTTACATCATTCCCCTCCACAAAGGTGAGAAAAATACTGATACCACCAACTTCAGGCCTATTGCCATCCTTTCCCCTCTTTCTAAAATACTAGAGAAAATGCTACCAGCACAATTCATGGCACACCTAACCCTAAGCAATCTCCTCTCCCTTACCCAACAAGGCTACTGCCCTGAACACAGCAGCATGACTGGCCTTTTTTCTTTTCTTGAAACCAAAAACCTTGAACGTGACTCAGACAAGTTTGTATCCACACTATTCCTAGATCTGTCAAATCCTTTGACACCATCTCACACATCCTACTTATATCCCAACTCTACACCCTGCAACTCTCTCCCACCACCATAGCCTGTTTTTCCAGTTACTTGTCCAACCACCAACAAGCTGTCCAATGGAAAACTTCAACCTCCCCCTTCCTGCACCCACAGCTGTCCCACAAGGTTCTGTTCTTGGCCCTCTTCTCTTCAAGCTATTCATTAACAAATTTCACCAATCCATCCCAGACTCATCTGTCATCCAATATGTAGATGACTCAACAATCATCTGCTCAGCCTTCTCCTCCTCCGAGCTCCTAGCAAAAACCCAACTAGCCTTCTCCAAAACAGAAACCTGGATGCAGTCTAACCATCTGGCACTAAATGCAAATAAAACCAAACTAATGTTTTTTCCCCTACCAAAAACTCCATCATTGACAAAACCACATTCACCATACAGAGCCAAAACAAGCCTTGAAATTGTTCCCAACACCAAACTTCTTGGCATCATTATTGATGAAGAACTAAAATATGACACCCACATCTACTCCACAGTCAAGAAAACCCACCAAAAGTTAGGTCTCCTCTACAGGCACAACCACTTCCTAAGCCCCTCTACCTGTCAGACTCTTGCATCCACCTTCCTACTCCCCTCACTTATGAATAGTGCCCCTGTTTTCACCAATCTCCATCTTGGCCTTCGGTCCAAACTTGAATCCTGCTCCCACAAGATCTCCAAATTTGCAACCAATTCAAAAAACTCATCCCACCACTGCCACTTCCTCCTCACCCTCAACTGGCTTGAACTACCCAATTACCTCAGTTATCTACAACTCACCATTGCCCACAAGCTCATCTTTAAACCTGCTGACTTCCCAGCTCTCGCTACTTTCTTAAAATCCTACATTCATAACTGTAAGGGTATGCTCAACAATGTATTAAGGTTGAAAGTACAAATATGCAAAATAAATAAGGTATAAAATAAAGCTTGCTTAAATGTAGAAATAGAGTTTAGTAATATGTGATTAGCATCCATACTAAATGACTGTGGCTTGAAAAATAAGGAATTTGCTTAATGGACATGTTTTCCTACAAAATTAGCAAGAATGTATGCATTTCGCAGTGTCAGCAAGAAAGCTGACCTCTTACAGACTTAGCAAAAATGTAAAAAACAGGATGTATGCATTTCACATTATCAGTAAGAAAGCTAACCTGCTTCCTTAAAGAATGGACAACAGGAAAACAATCTGTATGTGTTTCTATCATGTGACACTGTTAAGCAAGGAAGTTTGAATGGATAAAGACAATACCATTATTTCTCTACAGGAAGAAAACATATTTTTCTGCAAACACCAGCAAACAGATATTTTTATACAAAGACCAAAATAGAATACCAAGGAGAAAAACAGGATGTAAAACCACTATAAAGAGACTATAGCGAATGAAATTGTTAGGAGAAGTATTTTGTACAGGAATGTTATCTTCTATGCTGACTGAGAAGTAAAGTGGCACAGTGTAACTAAAGCTGCAACAGTAGTACGTGTGGTTTGTTATAAAAAGTTATTTATTAATTACTGCTTTTAAAAGTGACAAGAGTTTGGTGCTGCATCAGTAAACATTCTGCAAGTTTCCGTGGCAACAGACTGTGAATGCAATTATAACTAGACTTTGATTTCAGCAGAATCCAGCCAGTAAGACCGTAGTGTCTTAAGAAGACTTCGGATCCATCACAGTAAGTAGCACCTTGATAATTAATTTTTCAATGGTGAGCCTAGCCTGCATTCAAACACAGGGGAGTGGTGATGCCTGCAGAAGGTCACTTCAGTCAAATTACAGTAACTAACATTTCTACATATGTGTAAATTCTAAACAGAAATACTCCAGTTTATGCAGCTTGTAGAGTTTCTCAGACATCTGAATCCAGATTGAGCCTCCGGTGCAGGAAAGTCCAGTGCCATAAATTCTCCAAGAAAGGTGAACACCAACTTTTCACAGCATCTCACTGCCTGTTGTGTTTCACCAGCTTCTTGAGTGTCTCTGAAAAAGTTCCAGCCATCTGCAACAACAGCCTGATTACCTGCTCTCTTGCTAGGTGGTAAGACCTTTTTCTGTGTCACATTTTTAGTATGGATGCTATTAGACAAAATTCAAGCAGGTGTAAGCCAAGCTTTACTCTTAATGTAGCAGATCAACCAGATAAAATATGGAGTAAACTGCAATGTTTGTATACACAGCACATTAGTAAATGTAAAACCTTATTAGAGCAAGTTGATAGTAAGGCATTATGCAAATGGATTACAATATTTGACTGGTATCTCAAAGTAAACCATGTGGGGTATGACAAATGTTTATTGTGTAAATCATATGAAACTGCTTTCTGTGTACACTGTCATAAAAATACAGTGCATGACATTATTCAAAGGTTAGACTGTACTGACAAAATTTTAATGGTAAAGAAACAGAAAAAGTTAATATGTTTACATTATATTCAGATGTTGAACAGTTATGTCCTGTCACCACATGTGAAAGGTTAATTTCAGAGTTACAACAGTCAAATCAGTTACTGACAGAACCTCCAGTACATCTTGTTATAAAAGAATGTAATAAACTTCAAAAAGACAGACACAATGAGTTCAGGAAGTTTAGACAAGTTATACAAACATTTTTTTCAAAAGTGCATAGGAGGTTTAGATTCAGCAGAACTGGTTACTGAAAAATATCAGAAAGACTGTGCAAAATTACAGGAAACTCTTGAACAGCAGTTACAAGATAAAGAAAAGAAATTAGCTAAACTGACAGAGACTGACTTCCTGCATACAACAGCTGAGCTTAAGAAAACATTGCAGAAGAGCAGGAAACTACAGCTGATCTGTACAAAAGATAGATATTTTATAATATGTTTGTGTTTTGAAAATGGTTAAGCATACATAGCAGGATCTGATGTATGGAAAATCATTCTCAAATGTTTTACTTTCGTTCAGTTAAAGCAAGATATTTATCAGTACTGCAGTAAAGTAGATCATATGACTGCCATTCTCATAGCACAGTCAAAAGGTAAAAAAAACAGTTCTAGTGCATAAAAATCAAATGAAAATAGTTAATAACAGTAAATATCTGAATCACAAGACTGACATGCATGTATTTTCTTTTCATCTAAAGAATGAAAGGCTGACAATAGCAAATATAAGTAATGTAAATATAAACATGATAGTTAAGCCAATATCTATTTTGTTTTTTACATTTTTTTATAATTGTATAGTAATACCACACCAAAGTTCTGAATTTTAAAAAGAAATAAAATCACAGATGGTATTAGTCAAGCAGTCTTTGTAAAATAAATGGCAAAGCAGTTAAATAAATAAATTAAAAAATACTGAAATCCAAGTTACAAAAATATGTAAGCTAATTGTAAAATAATGTCTATTTGTATAGTATAAATGCATAGTTATGCAAATCACAAATACTAATTATAATTCTAAATGTTTTATAACTGCATTCTAGTATCAAGCTGCAAGTGTATTAACAGATGATTAAAGGAAAAATGCTAAAAGGGTTAACTATGGTCTACAGAGTCTAAAATGTGAGCTTAGACCTTCCCACACTGGATAAATAGTTACAGGAAATATTGAGTAGATAGGGTAAAAAACAAGACTGATTGCCAGACAAGTGGCTTGTGTTTTTCTAAAACATTATTGTTATTAAAACATAATTGTTAAATGTTCACATGCAACACATTTGGTAATTGTAATAAAACATCACAATTGTGCATATATGTCACTGATAATCTGCAGGTAAATGTTAAAAGTAAAAACCTCAGTTACGTCAAGTACAGCCAGTGGATGGGCTATAATATACATACAGTTCAAATAAAGTATCCAGGAGGGTACAAATCATTACTACTAGTAGTAGACAGCAAAGGCAACAGAAAAAATATATTCTATCATTGAAAAAAAATGATCAAATCAGACAAGAGTCCATAGTTTGTTAGTAACCTAATAAAGCAAATGTATAGCCAAAGTCTTGGGCTGACATACATTCTATTCTCACAGCATAAAGCAAATAAACAATACTGCAGTACTACAGGGGGAGGGGTACTTTCTCAGTTTTACATTGACTGTGTCAGCGGTATTCCAAAAGGGTCTAAAATAAAGCTACAGAAAGAAATAATATCTCATTCCTTCTTGACAATACTGTTTTAGGGGGGAGGGGAAACCGGTATTATTGCATTAGAAATACTGGTAAACAGATTAAACCTGACAGGATAAGATATTTTACAAGTTGCTAATAGCTATTATGCTAATTATTATTGTATTTTAATATGTTTTTGTCAAGACAATGTTGGTATGCAAAAAGCATGAATGTTTCTAATTGCTGGGTATGTAGTTGCCTCTGGTGGCAATTCCACTAGATACTTCTAAAGAGACATAAAATTTTCCAAGATTTTGCTTGATGTTAATGTTACTAAATTTGTAAGATTAGAGTAAATGCACTTTACAGTCTTTGTATGTAGAAACACAAAAGAATTCAGTACAAATGAAATTAATGTCTAGCAATGAATATGTGTGGAGAACCATGTTTAAAAAAATGGGTCCAAGGTACCTACTAGATTGAAATGAATGAGTAGCAAACAGTCTGTGTAGATATATACTGTATAGGACACATTGTAAAGTAAGAAGTTCAAAAGTAATTTGCCAAGTTGCAGTTTTATCACTGGTTTCAAGTTAGTTTTATCACTGTTTTGTGGACCATCATTTTATCCATATCAGTATTGGTTACCCCAATTAGAGGAAAATTATATTAAAATATTGTACTCATACAGCTAATGGACTAATATGTACATAGCATTCTTTAGTGCATAAATCATGTTTTTTTTTAAATCCTCAAGTACTAAATATACTGAAATAATTACATTCAAATATTTATTATCTAAGCCAAGTTCAGTACTTTACCAAGGTGTTTAATATGTTCACTTCACTGTCAACCAAGGTGTTCATGGGCAGTTCAGAGATATGACCACAATGTTATGGTTAAATGACATTGAAATTGTATATTTATAGCACTAAATAACGTTTGCAGTAGCACATAGTTCTTGTCTCTTATCTATCTGTAATCTTTTGGTATAAAATTATTAATAAAAGTAAATAATTAATTCAACAGCTGCAAAGAGTTAATGGAACAGTGCTAAGTCATAAATTAAATTCTGTGATTGCAAAAGAATACATTAATCAAGTTAGAAAATAAAACTAAAGCAGACACAGCCCATAACTTGTGAAATATTTTCACAGAATAGTCTGCAAATGAAAAAGTTGTTAAATACATTCAGTTTTAGTAGTAATACTTGATATCATTGTATTAACTATGTAAAATTGCATTTTGACTTATATCAAAAGAAGTCTAAAGGTTTTGCTTCCTAATGTGTTTTCTATATAATCTGATCAAAAATACATATCAGTATAAAGTGTTTTAAGTTTGTTTGTGTCTTTTGGCTTTTCCCGGTTAGGGGTCGCCCAGCAGAACTCTGGTCCGTTAATGATTGGTAGTGGATTTTTATGTACCAGGTTACCAGCCCTGACGCACAACCTTCAATGAAGGCATGCCCCATTCACGTATGCCTCCACACAGAAGACGCTCTAGCTGAGAATTGAACGGGACACTGTCTTGCTATGAGATGACAATGCTACCGCAGCACCAGAGTGTTTTGAGTATGTTTTAAAATAAAAAGAGAGGATTCTAAGAGTATGCTCAACAAGGTATTAAGGTTGAAAGTACAAATATGCAAAATAAATAAGGTATAAAATAAAGCTTGCTTAAATGTAGAAATAGCATTTAGTAATATGTGATTAGCATCCATACTAAATGACTGTGGCTTGAAAAATAAGGAATTTGCTTAATGGACATGTTTTCCTACAACATTAGCAAGAATATATGCATTTCACAGTGTCAGCAAGAAAGCTGACCTCTTACAGATGTAGCAAAAATGTAAAAAACAGGATGTATGCATTTCACATTATCAGTAAGAAAGCTAACCTGTTTCCTTAAAGAATGGACAACAGGAAAACAATCTGTACATGTTTCTATCATATGACACTGCTAAGCAAGGAAGTTTGAATGGATCAAGACAATACCAGCATTATTTCTCTACAGGTTGAAAACATATTTTTCTGCAAACACCAGCAAACAGATGTTTTCATACAAAGACCAAAATAGAATACCAAAGAGAAAAAACAGGATGTAAAACCACTATAAAGAGACTATAACAAATTAAATTGTTAGGAGAAGTATTTTGTACAGGAAAGTTATCTTCTATGCTGATCAAGAAGTAAAGTGATACAGTGTAACTAAAGCTGCAACAGTAGTACGTGTGGTTTGTTATAAAATGTTATTTATTAATTACTGCTTTTAAAAGTGACAGAGTTTGGTGCTGCATCAGTGTATATTCTGCAAGTTTCTGTGGGCAACAGACTGTGAATGCAATTATAACTAGACTTTGATTTCAGCAGACTCCAGCCAGTAAGACCTTAGTGTCTTAAGACAACTTTGGATCCATCACAGTAAGCAGTACCTTGATAATTAATTTTTCACCAACTGCTCGCTCAAATCCAAAAAACAAAATCTCCTTCAGGTCCACAAACCTGCACGACCTCCTGGCCATTTACTGCTGTCCCACTCCTTAGCTAAACCATGGAACTCTCTCCCCACACACCTATGCAACCTACCTAACCATACAAATTTCAAATCTCAGCTACTCTCTCATCTTTCTTCCAAATGGGAATGCCCTTGTCATGCTCTAAGTTAAACCCCCCCTCATGCCACCCTGCACTGACTCATTCAACTACCTCTAATATTACTTCATCCCACCCAAAACAATCCCTCCCCTACCAAAAACTAACTTTCTCTCTAATATCTACTGTACAATACTCTCCAATCTCAAATATACTATTATCCTCTCCATGCATATTATTCTCCTAACCTACTAATGGCTAGTAGCTATATATTTTGAAATGTTAAACCTACAATTTGGTTTATAACAAAAAATATTCACTTTATGTAAATGTTAAAATTTCTGTATTGAATTATGTCTTTCATTTTTGTAACATTGTGACAAGCCAATTCCAAATATAATGGAGCTTATCTGTAAATGTTTAATTAGCTGTATGAACTATGTACTGTTGTAACATATGAAATGTAACTTGCAATTACCAAGGAGCTTTTTCCCCTGGGCCTCTACTGAAAACGGGCTCTTCTTGGCCTAGTGGACTTCCCTGGTCATCAAACTTAAATAAAATAAAATAAATAAAATGTAAGTAAGCAGCACACATTTCACAGTTTCTGTTGAGAAACATCCAACCTCTCTTTCATTTCTTGACAACTGTATATTATTGCCATTTAATATCCTCACACATTGTAAGGACAATGATACAGAATACCTTACAGACTGCATGTCTCAGATTACTGACCAGATAAGACAAGAGTGAATAACAAACACAGGGAGACATAAGACAGAGCTGCATATATGCAAGCAAGTATCATAAATGGTTGTGTGATCACTCAGTGCACTACATCTGAAATTAATACATGTTGAAACAACTGTTATATGTTTTATTAATACTGTGGATGATGTTGCAGTTGCTTGTATACCCAATGATTTTTATTCTTTCTTGCAAAGCTGCTTCTGTGGAAAAGAGGGATAAGACACCCTTACTGTGTTTTGAAGGATCATTGCAGTGAGAGTTCAGACTCAGACCTGTGTAAAAATGTTTCATGTGTACCAACATACATTTTTGTAGTGTTGTTTATTTAATAGATTTCTTTTCTTTCTTTCTTATAATTTTTCCTTTTTTATTTTTTTAGTGCCAGTGTTTGAGCAGTGCAAAGCTTAGCTCAAACAGGGGAAATGGAGAAACACAATAAATGTCATGTTTAGCTTTGCTTATCTTATTTGTGTGACACTTAGCAGTGTGCAGAAATGGACTAGTGGCCCACACAAGAAGCAAACAGAACACCTGCAGACAGGGCGTAGACATTCTAAATGTTAAAAAGGATATATTGTTGCAGTTTTTCCTTTCTATCATGCAACACCACTAAGCAACATTGCATGGTGGTTAGCAAAGTTCCCCAACACCTGCAGATATCGAACACCTGCAGAGAGGAAGCAGACAGTCAACAATTTCAAAATGTATACATTCTATTAATTCTGTTGCACACCATGCAAACACACTAAGAGGCATTGTGCAGTGGTTAACACACAAGTTAAGAATGAATCGGGATTTATGCAACTGTTATTTAATTATTCCTATGGCAGCAGGTATAAGTGTAGGGCATACAGATAGTTCTGGTTTCTAATACAAGAAGTGCAACATATTTTTACTGTTGTGACAGTTCAATTTATAGTAATGAACATGAAAATATCAAAGTGTTATTTCAGTTTTCCTGTGGCAACAGGTGTTAAGTGTAGGGCTGCCATACAAAGTCCTGGGTTCTAGTACAAGAAATTCCAGACATTTTTACTGTTGTTCCAATTCACAGTATATTAAATATCACTTCTAACAATTTATACATAATTATGAATAGTGGAGCTGATATGAATTATATGTATGAGAGATAAGATGCCCTTACTGTGTTTTGAAGGTTCAGATGTATGACTGAGGGTATACTGCCTACTATGTTTCTGTAAGTATAATTCTGCTATCTGGACTTGGATGGCCTTCACACTTAAATAAGACACATACACAAATTAATGTATCAGGTCACACACAGATATGATTAACACCTCAATCTGTCATCTATATTTATACATGATTCATGACTATGTCTGAGAAGCACTTCTTCTGTGGCAAAGATAGAGAATCAGTGCTGTGGAAGAAAATGTTTTGCCCCTTATGCATATGTTTGAATCTGTAAAAATCAATTTTATGAATCTGTAAAAATCAATTTTAGCAGTGTATAATGCCAAACAAACATGTGTCAGGTTATGAAATGTGCATGTCTGCAAAGTTAAATCACCTTAACAGTTACAGCAGCAGACACTCCAAACTAATGTCAAGTGTCAGATTGACCTTCCAGTTTCAAAAATTGCTTTCCTCTCTGTTTGGCACTGTTGCTCTCTGCTTAACATCACGCAAATGCAGAGGACATTATTGATCAGGTTTGTGTACTACAGGTAAACATGATAACAGGAATTGGCGGGAAATTATTATTGCTATTGCACTGCTTTGGGATTAGACACGTCTGGTGTTAGAATAGAAGGTGCCCAATTTAGGCTGCAGAGGTGGGGTATTCAGGAGTCCAGAATATTTACTGGACTCCTGGTAAAATGCCACAGCCAAAGGTTTCTTCAGGGGGACTATTCTGGCTCCCAGTACAAGTCTGAGACTTGAAATATTCTGACCAAAGCTGTATCCAGTGTGACTGGCATCCCACACACTTTCCTGGTAAAGTGCCACAGCCAAAGGCTTCTGCAGGGGGATGATTCTGGCTCCCAGTACAAGTCTGAGACTTGGGATAGTCTGGCCAAAGCTGTATCCAGCGTAACTGGCATCCTACCCACTTGAAAACAGTGTAGGCACCACTTCAATGATCTAAAAAGGCACAAGAGGGATACACTCAACCAGTGGTTGGATGTGTTTTGAACAAGTAACATCTCACAATTATGTAAGTATGCTAATAAAGAGAATGTATAATACATAGAAATAGAAAATCGTATATACAATCTGAGGAAGACAACAGTCGAAAGCGCTTATTGGATATCTTCAAGGGACAGTTTTGAGCTTTTTTATTTTTCATTTTATTTTCAAGTCGAAGTTTTATTCGTATTAAAGGACTACATTTTAATTGGAACACTTGTGGATTTCGTTGATTGGCCATCCTTGGGTGGATTTTCTGTCTTTTTTCTGCTAATATGTACTTAGGTAGGGGTTCTAATCTCACTGCAGTCAACCGTGTGTGTGTGTGTGTGTGTGTGTGTGTGTGTGTGTGTGTGTGTGCGTGCATGTGTGCATGCATCTGTGTGTGTGTGTGTGTGTGTGTGTGTGTGTGTTTGTCCACTTGCTTGACATTAGAGAGAGAACATTTTACACCAGCATGTGGGACACTGCTATTACCATTTTCTCCTCACCAGACACTGCTGATGTCATCACCTATAAACTGTTGTCTGACACTCTCCAAGTCAGACTTGAACTGTGCTGCTTGACTTAAATACAGAGTTCTCTAGTTGGTGTACTTAGATGGGTAGGGGTTCTGTTCTCACTGCAGTTGACTGGTGTGTGTGTGTGTGTGTGTGTGTGTGTGTGTGTGTGTGTGTGTGTGTGTGTGTGTGTGTGTGTGTGTGCTTGTACTCTTGCTTGAAATTCGAGAGAGCATTTTACACCAGTCTGTAGGACACTACTATTACCATTTTCTTCTCACCAGACTCTGATGATGTCATCAGCTATAACTGATTTTTAGATGTGCAGTATTTCCATCAGAGCAGGGTCAGAGACTGGCCTGTATATCTGGCACAAGTCACCTTATGTTATATAATACAGATTACAGTGACATGACTTTTAGTCTATCCACATACTTCATGGTATGGTTTGTAGGCCCTGTATTTTCTGGGTGAGAAACCCCTGTCATCTCTACAGCTGCTGCAGGTGTCTGTTGAGGTACATGCAAAAGGAACCATTATATTCTGTTAGTAGTCTGATAAGGGTTGAGTACAGTGCTGTTATAACATCCTCAGATCTGGATATGATGGCCTGACTTATGAGGTGCAAGACATAGCCATTCCATACCACTGTGGAAACCTGGTGGTCAAAGTTCAGATTTCTATGTGTGTTCACAGGTCTTGCACCACTGTATTTAAGCATGGGGGTGTTGTCAATGCTGGAATTAGTGGGGAATTTCACTTTGCGGAACTCAAACATAATGCCACATTTTGCATTTATTGTAGTCTGTGTGGCTTTGGCAGCAATCTTTTGTCCGTATTAGCCCCTCCTGTAATATGTTAACATCATTGTTGGACTCAGTGATTGCACCCAATATGCAATAATCAGCAAACTTGGTAAGCCAAAGGCCATATACTTTTGCCTGGACTGTTGAGAAACAGATTCCAACCAGTAAGGGGCCCATTACAGATCCTTGGGGTATGCCAGTGGTGACAGCTCTACTGATAGAGGTTGATTCCCCAACTTTGACAGTATGTGTTCTGTCAGTGAGCCATGGTTAACCAGCTAGTGATGTAAGGGTTAATCCCAGCTAGGAGAGTTTCTGAAAGATATCTGAGTGGGGGATTGTGTCTAAACCATAGGCCAGAGCAAGATATGTAGTATGCACTGTCTTATCTTCATCCAAGCCTATCACAAGGAATCAATGGACTGTGACAACATCACACATCACCTATCGCATGACTCAGAACATACACCTACCTAAAATGGTTGGATGCACACTTCAACACATTCTCTAGACAGAATATATTCCCATAGAAGGGTGTGCATCAACTTGCATCCATTTGAATGGCGGCGGGGACAGCACCTGATGCATGCACGTAAAAACACATCCTGACTCACCTCATTTGTTAGGCAGACCAACATGTAACCATGGACCTTTTCTAAATGGACACTGGTTAATATCCGGGCTATGTGTAAAAGACATGTGTGAGTAGTTAATGCTAAATCCATGTCTGTTACATCTGTTAGATGTCCTCAAAGAGGTCATTGAGAGCATGCATGATGATGACACTATCTTCCTGCAGAAATTCACCAGGCTAAGGCATTTGACACAAATACACACTGAGGTATTCACTCTACACTGTCAGATGTGGCCATAAACACCTGTATAACCAAGTGAGTAGACCACTGGATCACAGACGTAGCATCTAAATCTAAATATGTTGAAATGTGTGACGTGACCTATATCTCAAATCCAGTGATCGGGTCCATACATCAGGGCTGTGTGCTACGGCCTTTCCTGTCCATTATTTAAGTCACAGATGTCAAGAATGACATACACATCCTGTGTCCAAACAGTTGTCTGGGGGACTACAGACTGTGGGCAATCATTAACTTCATCTGTGATATTAGTATAAAACAGTGTCAATACACACCAAGGATTGCTGCCACAGCCATGACTGCACATGAGATAAAACAAAAACATGGGGGAATTTTTCACATTAAGAAAACAAATGCACAACCTAGTGATAATGTAGACATCACACCCCTACAAGCAGACCAAGTGGTATGTGACCTGTGTCCTGGCGTATATGGTATGTGGAACATCCACCAGCATGTGGCCACAGTGGTGGCTACTCCCATGTATGTAACACAACTTCTGAGTATGTGCAAGACATCCACATCAAAGGCCATAATACCTCCCATAGTTCACAGCCTTCATCACACCAATAACTGAGTACAATACACCTTTCTTCATTTACCCCCTACACATCTTCCAGTGATGTGCAACTGAAGTGTACCACCTTTGCCACAGGAAGCTCTCACACATTTTATTGGCCATACCTAGGTATTCTTTTTGTGGCATAAACATTACTGTCTGATGGTGCGGAATCCCCATAAGGTTGTTACACCAAAGGCATGTGTGATACCTGTTCTAGTGATGCACACAGTACATACATAGCTGTTTAACAACATTGATGGCATAGGTTACATTCATAACAGTGTGCCATGCACACCAGTCAACTAGCCTGGATTGATCATAATGTCACTCACAGGTATAGCAGTGTCCCTCCTAACACTTCCAGCAGATGTTACAGTGTCAGGATGGTGTACTTGATTACCCTCATAGATTGTTGACATGTCATAATAGTTGTATAAGTATGTTCACTCAGAACCATCTATGATCACTCACAATCACATATATTTCAGAGACATTGGATTACTGGTGGTATTATTCTGATATTGCTGATGATTGTGTGTGCTTCTATTTACTGTTGTCCATGAGCCTGTAACTGTGTCCCACTTGTTGGAAATCTCTGCTGACATTACAGACATATTCAGGAAAATCAGTTTGCACAGCTTCACAATATGCACCCTGCCCCAATTGTATATAATATCCCTGATAGATGTCCTCTCCATTGTTCATGTTAGGATGCTTATATCACAAAGACATCCTTCTCCATTGTTATGTCACCTTGTCTGACAGTCACATAATATATATTTTCACTATGCAGTCCATACTGTACCATGTCAATATGTGATTAGTTAGCTAATAGTATCTACATTTCCCTTAGTGTACTATGCTAATTATTAACAATATTATATTGATTTAGTGTAATCCAGTCAAAAACAAACACATCTTACATTACCTTTATTTATTTACTGCCAGAAGAATGTGTTAGCCTAGAAGTAATTATTCTGTAAGATTGAGAATTACCAGCATATTTAGATAATAGTATTAAGTCATCCAAGCTAATCTCGCTTCCTTCTAATTATGCCAATATTTTAATGCCAACAGTCTGAGTTCAGATGTCATTCTGTTATACAGAATGAATACTGCTCAATATCAGCATTAAAGCAAGCAAATGAGAATGTGGAGGAAGGAGAGAAAGATGTATAAACTAAATAATAAACTGAGTATTGCGAAGAGAGTAGATTATAATAATTGCATTGTCCGATTATCAGTAAATAGGAAACAGTGTTTAAGGATGTATTCATTATGTTAATTGCAAATAAAAGTTATGATTAATTGATTAATAATTTTCACCATCAAATATAATAAATCATAACTAATACTCTTCTGATTTTCTGTCAGTATTTGATTTTTCTTCATTGTATTCTCTGTAAAAGTGCATGCTTCTGGAATTTTGTTACAGCATTATTGCATTACATACAGTGTTTTGTTGAGACAAATTAATGAGTTGGAGTAAGAAAGAGTAACATCGAAGACTCTAATATTCCAGCTACAGTATTAGAACCTGTGAATGCAACTCAAATCAGCTCAGCCCAAATAACACCTATAAATCACAGGGTTCAGATTTCACTCTTGAACACTGACATAAAGTTGTTACTTTGAAAAGAACAATTAACTCACCTACATTTTTAAGCATGACATTTAAACATTCCTTAAAAGCTGCTTCAGAGATGAGCACAGATAAAAATCAAAGGAAGCAAAGTAATGAATAATACAGATTGATACTGTCAGTCTAAAGTATTCAGTCACAGTACTCTTCCCTAGGGATTTCTCTCTGTCTCTATAAATGACATCAGGGACATGAAGGCATTGATTGTAAAACAAAGTCATGCTATCCATAGCAGCTCCCTTTCAGGCCACTTTGGGTTATGACAAATTAGAAAATAACTTACTGTGATACAGAGACATCAATAAAAGAGAAATATTCAAGATATTCTGAAAACAGGTCTACTTACAAATTCCATATTGCCAGTAGCCTGAACGACACACGATCAAGACCTTAAAGTTGAAACCTGTATTTCCTGAAACTTTAAAAACTCAATGTCAGAATACCTAAATGAACATAATACTTAAATGGCATATAGTTAAATAGCGAGTTATCATTTTAAGGTTTTGTAGATTGTGTGACACCCACCACTGCTACCAATAAGTGATGGGCACCAATATGTTTCATCCCCATGCTGGCCAATAATCAAGGAGCCTGAATCCTCACCACTGACACCACTGACACTGGAGAGGGACATGCACTCGGAATACAAATGGATATACTTAGTATTTCCAGATGCAGACCTTTCTGTATCAAGTACAATTTCCTTTAAGAGCACACAGGGAACACACTCAGTCTGGGGTCTGGATGTCTCTATGTCTGCCTCCCTTCAGATCCCCAATAAGACTCCCCACTAGTACAGCTGAAGGGTTAGGTCCTCAGCCAAGTGTCTAAGTCAAGTCCTCCAGCACCCTCTCTGTAAACTCAGTGCTCATGTCCCTGTTCAAGTAGCTGACACACAGACTCTGTAAGATTTCTTTTTCACACAGACACATATACACACACACACACACACACACACACACACACACACACACACACACACACACACACACTTGAGAAAGGTTGGCACAGATTACCCGCTCTACCAATTTTGCCCACACTATAAGGCAGTTATCACTGCCACCAGTCAGTTACTATAAGGATCTTGAAAGGGTATCCAATTATACTATGTAATGTTAATATTAATACAAATGGTAGTAGTTCACCAAGATGGCTAGGCCCTCTGGAGTCACTGACACAGTGTCACCAAATAGATATAAATACGCTCAAAGGTTAGATACTGAGGACCAGCCACAATAAAAGTTTTACATATATTCAATAATAAATATTAAAATAACATGAAAATACTGAATATATATTTACAGTAAACCACAGAGTTCAGATCACAGGAAATATTCAAAAGAACATTGTAGGACAGACTCAGACAAATAAAGATAAACAATATCTGAACTAAGCTTCACTATATTCCTGACTGAATCTAAGAGAATTTACTATTCCCTAATAACTTACTTTGGCAAAGCAAGATGAAATACATGCACAGTATTTCTAGTCAGGCTTCCAAGCAGAATACTCTGTATTCTGAGATTACTCCCTGTAAAATATAATATCCAAGATGACTTGCAGAATGACCTCATCTGGTCACCTGACTCTAGCTTTTCACAATATCTCCCTTTGAAGTTTGAGACAAGACTTTATAAGACTGCTACAATACACATTTAGAGCTTTTACGGCAGTGCCTGGAGGCTTCCCCTCTTTTTGCTGAGCTAATGAACAAAGGCTGTGTCCCACACCCATCGTCTTAGGTACTACACAGCACTGTGGGGTGCCATTCAATGATTTAACAGTTCATTTACATTTCCCTTATTTTTCTTAAAATAAGCCAGGTGGCTAACCATTGCGGTGCCAGTGTCCTCTATTACAACATATACATTTAATTCAGATACCATAATAAATGTACATTTCTCTTCATTTCAGCAGGGTGCACTGTTGATACATTTTAATACAATTAACACAAGAAGAGCTCACAAATACATTTTGCAGCACAAACATCTGTACAGATCAGTTTGATATACTAATGACCTACAATTATTTACAAAATTCCAGCTAGTTGTGCTGGCACAAGTCATGCATCCTCTGCTGTACTTCACCCTGACATGGCTGGCAGTATCTTCTATCATCACAGTTTGTGCAAAAAAAAAAAAAATATGGCGGACATTAAGTTCCAAGCTTCACGAATCATTAGAGAAGTATACAATAATACAACATCTCAATAAGAAATACAAGTCCTTATAACTGAAGGGTAAGTTTGCCATATGGAATGGACCATAAAACTGAAAAAATATTGGTATTATAAGCACACACATAAAGGCAAATTTAAAGGTAGAGCTGTTACTGCATCTTTAGTAAATATTGAAGTGTTAAAGAAATCCATTGCTCATAATTACACAGGTGATCCTGTTAAAGTGCAAAGATACAGTTTGTGTAGTGCTATGATTTCATTAAACCAATCACTAGATTGTTGAAAATGTTGTGATGCCCTTGCACTGGCTCAGTAATCAAGAAGCCTCAATCCTTACCACTAACACCGGTGAGGGATGTGCACATTGGGAGGATGACAAGCACACACAGTAATGTACAATTTTCCTTAAGAGCACACAGAGATCACAGTCAGTCTGGGGCTGATTTCTCCCTCTCTCTCTAGAGCCCCAATAAGACTCTCGACTGCCACAGCTATAAGGTTAAGATCTCAGCCAAGTGGTCAAGCCAAAACCTCCAGCACCCTGCTACCTGCCACAGTGCTTCATGTCCCTGCCCAACTAGCTGACACACACATACGCACACACACACACACACACACACACACACACACACACACACACACACACACACACACACACACACACACACACACACACACTCTGAGATTTGATTTATATACAAACACACAGACACTCCTGGGAAGGCTAGCACAGGTTCACTAGCTATGCCCCCTTCTGCCCAGACTATAAGGTAGCACCAGTTGCCACCAACCAGCCTTATCAATTACTATAAGGCCCTTACAAAGGGTGACCAATTCTACTGTGTAATGTTACTATTATATCCAGGACTTCAAGGCTATTTAAGAGAGGCCTGTACAGTGTTACCAAATACATGCAAGTACTCTAAGAGCTTAAATATCTCTAAACAAATCCAGCCATGATTAAAAGGTTTAATATATTTAATAATAAATAATAACAGAACAAGACAATACTCAATAACCCAGTACAGTGACAACAGAGTTCAGAATCACAGGAAATATTTTAAAACAACATTGCAGGACAGTCTCACATAAAAACAGAAAATATCTAAACTAATCTTACTAAGTTCCGATCTATTTCTAAGAGAGTTCACTGTAATCTAAGTCTTACTTACAGAGCAACACGCAGGCAGAAGTGCTGGGTGAATGTTTCTAGGTCCAGAGACAAATACAAAATGCACTGACTTTCTCTGAGATAGTGCTTAAATTAATAATACACATTACTGCTGTGTTAGCTAGATGACATCATTTTTGTCACCTCTGCCATACTTTCCAGGCTAACAGAGCCTAAAATCACCTCAATGTCAAGAATACTTATCTCTTAGAAACTGACACATCTCCTAGAAGCTTGCCTGGAACTGGGAATCATAAAACTGTTAAATATTTTTACCCTTGAAACCTATAATTATCTCTGTCTCAAACAATATAAAGAATTTCTATCTGCAGATATTCTGTCTTCTATTTGTGGTAAACACACTCGTAAAAGTTTTAGTTATTTTCTCAAAGTTTACAAGCTAACTCTGTATGTCCCAACTTCTACTATGAAAACATACATTTGCACAGGCATATAATCCACATACATTTCTGCTCTTCTCCAGCAGAATGCACTTTGGTTACATTTTTGACGCTCAGCACATAACATATAATTTAATCATAACATATAGTTCTCTTACATTTGTAAGACAAGCCTGTGGATCATATTAATATTTACAAATAACACAGGATTATTTCCAAAATTCTAGATAGCTAGGCTGGCAGCCTTCACAGATGGAACTATTAAATTCTGAACTATTAGGTTGACAATATGTTTTGGTTTGGAAAACATGCATTACAGAAGATGATTTGCCTACTGTTTAAATGGAGATTGCCATACAGCTCAGAACAGTATATTTACCATTATCCTCGCTGTAGTGTGATCTTGGAGATGGTATATTTAATTAGCGGGGGGGGTTGGGGTACAAGGGGGGATTGCCCCCTGTGAAATTGTGAAAAAAAGATATTTTTTGTTTTTATCTTTTTAATTTAAATTTTGAGGTTTCAAAACTTCAGTCTTACGGTCTTGACCATGAGAAATTTGAAGTTTTGAAACTTCAAAATTTAGAAGTAGAACCCTCTTGAACTATTTAGAAATGTGAAAAACAATAGAAGTGTTGGTTTGAAAGTAAATTGATTTCCCTTTTTAGAGTGTTTTGCATTGGTGGAGGGTAGAAACATAATGTTTACTTCCCATTTTTCGATATTTTAAAAGTAGAGCTTTTAAAGTTTCAGGAAATATAGGTTTTGACTTTATGGTCTTGATCTTGTGTCATTCAGGCTACTGTTAATACAGGATTTGAAAGTAGATCCACTGAAAACATATGCTTTTTTTCAATTTTTGTATGCAGTTCTTCTTTAAACTCAAATGCCTATATTTAGTGACTGCAGTCCACAACAATTTGCTAGAAACCCACACATTTTACAAGGAACAGACCAAATACATCTCAGCTACTTTGTCCAAGAATTCTGAACAAAGGTAAAATAATAGAGGGACATAGGTTTTCTGAACAATAAGAACTGTAAAACTCTAATAACTGGCTGGCATTATTAACTGACTATAATCTTCAATTATTTAAGAGAAAATAAAGTAATAATTGAATGTCTTTCAATTGTTGCAATGCATTAAGGCTCCAAGCTCTTAATAAACAGCATTCAGCAGACAATTGTACAAGGATTGAAGCTTTCCACCTTCATTTGCCTTCTGTTTGACTCTGATTGCATTACTTAACCAGAATATATTCATACTAATGAACAGTAATTATGGAAATTCTAATGACTGTCCCTATTATTGTAAAGTTTATATGACTAGCATAATTATTAAGATAATTATCAGATTGTAAGCCAGTTAATTACCTGCTCAGGTGAGATGAGAGTTCATATAGGTTCATAGGTTCATAGGTTTATACTAGGCTATCTGCCCTAAGGCATTTATAAGCCTAGCCCAAAGTTTGACGCCACCTTATATGAAAAAATACTGTACCCATTAGTTTGTTGTGCCTCTGTCCAGCAGTGACACAGAGATGATTCCCGGGGTAAACCTACAATCTCCCATCCACAGGTCAAGATTTCTCTTGAACAGAGCCAGCGAGGTGCTCTGCCTCACATGGACCGGGATTTTATTCCACAGCATAGGGAGTCTCTGAGTGATAAATCTATCCCTCCAGCACGTCCTATTTATATCCGTGCTAAGGTTTAAGTCGATTGCTCTAGTGGTTTTGTTGGATTTGGATTTTTTGAGGTGGAGCATGTCCATTAATTCCGGGTTGGACATGGCCTTGTATGTCAGGCACATGTCACCTCTGAGCAGACGGTATGCGACTGAATAGAGCTGGAGTTTCTTCAATCTGGCAGCATATGACAGATTTTGGAGTCCCTTTATCCTTTTGGTGAGGAACTTTTGGGGTCTCTCCAATTGCTGCAGATGTCGGGTGAGATACATCCGAATGGGGCATTGTACTCGATCATTGGTCTGATAAGTGAAGAGTACAGGGGAACAATGACCTCACTAGATCTGGATGTGAATCCCTTCATGATCAGGTGGGCAATGTAGAAGGTCTTTCTAACCACTTTAGCAATGTGAGTGTCAAAAGAAAGGCCACTGTCAACCTGGGTCCCCAGGTCCCTGATAACCTCTTCTGTGCTTAGTGGATTGCCACCTATATGGTAGCTTGGGGTTACCTTGTTTTTCCCGAAGGGAATGACTATGCATTTTTTGGCGTTTAACTTCAGGCCATAGCTCTGGCACCAGCTATCTGTTTCTGTGAGTCCCTTCTGAAGGATATCCGTGTCCGATGCACTTTCCACTATGGCGCCCAGTTTGCAGTTGTCTGCAAACTTTGTCAGCCAAAGTCCTCCCATGTTGGCCTGTACTTCTGAGAAGTAGATGCCGAACAATAGGGGGCCAAGGACCGAGCCCTGTGGGACACCACTTGTGACCGGCTTGGAGTCTGACATAGCGCCAGCAACTCTAACCCTGTGGGTTCTGTCCTTAAGCCAGTTTGCAACCCATCTTGTGACATATGGGTTTACATTTAAGCTGGTAAGTTTTTCTACAATACCGCCTAAAGTGGGGTGTTGTGGCCTTTGCAAGGTCAAGGTAGGCTGTATGGACTGCCTTTCCTCATCAATGGCCTTGGTGACTGTTTCGAAGAAGTCGACCAAGTTCAAAAGGCATGATCTGCCCTTGACGAAGCCAAACTGGGTCGGGTCCAATGTCTGCAAGTCCCCTATATCTTTGTTTATGAGCTCCATTATGATCCTCTCCATAGCTTTGCAGACTAGACTTGTTAAGCTTATGGGGCGGTAATTACCAGGGTCCGTAGAGGCACCGCCTTTGTGGAGTGGGACCACAGTTGCTGTACGCCACTCCTTGGGCATGTATCCTGTGGTAAGGCTGAGATTAAACAGCTGCCTTATGTGCGGGTTTAATTCCTCATTTAGCTCGTGTAGCACACCACGTGTAGGACACCATCCGGTCTCATTGATGCTGTGTTTTTAGCTTTAGAGAGAGCAGCTTTTACCTGCACATTTGAGATGTCTGGGAGGCTACACTCCGCTGGGATAGTTATCTCTCCTTTAGGGGGGAGAGGGGTGAAGTTTGCACTGAACCTGTCTGCCAGTATGTTGGCAATGTCTGTGGGTTCAGTGATTTTTGTATCATTTTGGACTAATTCTGAGCATATCTGGGAGTTTCCACCCAGGTTCCTAACATAGCTGAAAAAGGCCTTATGATTGTCCTTTGAATCCATGGCAATTTTTCTCTCAAAATTGGCCTTAGTTGATTTTATGAGTGCTCGTATTTTTTTACTAATAATGATCAGGGGTGACTTCCCTTTTATTGATTTTGTTCTATCATGTAATAGCTTTCTCCTCTTCTTGTAAAGTTTGTTAATGGCTGGGGTCCACCAGACTGGACGTTTGCCCTTTGTGGAAAGAGTCTTGGTTTTATTTGGGATTGCCTGATCCATGCAGTCCTGGAGGTGGTCATAGAAGGCATTTGTAAGGGCTTCCGCAGCTTGGGTTGTGGTTTCCACTGGCTCAGGGGCCTTGAAGGATACCACACCAGTCTTGAGTAGTGTGAAGTTTGCTTTAGAGAAGTTCTTCACTGTGGTCTTTTTTGTTTGGGGTGGGGGCGGGATGTGGATTTCCAGTGAGATTAGTTTATGATTAGATCTCACCAATGAGGGATATACTTCCGGTGTGGAGCATTTTGTCCCCATGTTTGTGATAATGAGATCTAGTATATTTTCTCCTCTCGTGGGAACAGTGACTAGCTGTTCCATGGCATTTGAATTTATGAACTCCAGGAACCATTGGGCTAGAAAGTTAGGGCTTGAGTAATGTTCCCAGTCTATATTCGGGTAGTTGAAGTCACCCAATATGATGGTGTTTGGAGATACATTTATACCCTCCAGTGTCTTCAGGAAGGCTGTGTGGGGTTCTTGAGTTTGAGAGGGTGGCCTGTAGCATGCTACAATTTGTAGAGCAGTTTTGCCTATGGTTAGTTGCACCTGGATGGTTTCGAAGCTGCATTGCCACCAACCTGGAGGTGTGGGTATCCTTTATGAATATGGATACACCCCTCCTTTTGTGGTGTGGTCCGGGTTTTGGGGCTGGGCATGATATAAGGTAAAACCTAATAGTGCCGGGTGCTCTCAGGAGCCTTGAACCAGGTTTCAGTTACAGCACAGACATCGATGTTCTCCACACTGAGAAGGGCCTCGAACGTGCATTTTGAGATTTAGACTTCTGGCATTGAGTAGCATTACCCTCAGTTTCTTCCCATTTTGTTTTCTAGGGTGGTAGGTTTAGAATTTGAGCCTTGCCTAAAAAGGCACTATGGGGTGGCAAGAGCCTTAGCCAATATCCGAATCCCAGGGTGACAGGTGCAAGCCATCCCGCAGCGTGGCTTGTCAAGCATGTCATCCCAGGCAGACAGACACTGGATCCCCTTTGAATGACACCAGACATTAAGCCAATTATTAAAGCTGATCATCTTGTCTCTATATTGTGGCATCATTCTTGGTGAAGGCAGGATACTGCTCAGGGTCAGGGTCATTCCTGCCTGGGATACATAATCAGAGAGCTCCTCTATGTCTCTTTTCATGTAGTCCAGGGAGGTACGTCTCAGGTCGTTCACACTAGCATGGACAATGACTGTGTCATATTTGTACTTGCCGTGGAGTGACCCGAGTGCTTGTGTTATGTGGCGGATTCTAGCGCCTGATAGGCAGCTTACTGTGACCCTCTCCTTGTTCAGCCTGGTGAGTGGGACGTCAGTGTGTCTGACTATGGATTCACCTATGACAAGTATGTTTGGTGTTGTATTTGGCCTTAAGGGCTGTGACTGCTTTGCACACTGATTTTGTGGTTTATGTGTTGCTTGTGGGGTGTCTTGAGGTAGCAGTTGTTTGGGTGTCTGCTTTGGAGGCCTCTGCTGTTTAGGTAAATTTTACTCAGAGCCTCAGTATGTCTTTGTGTGTTTATATGTTTGATTCAGTGGTGTGGTAGCATTATGTGAGGCTGGTTTTGTGGTGTGTGTAGTTGCCTTCTCCTCCTGTCTGGTCTTGCCAGTCCTGAGTTGAGAGAGTTCAGCCTCCAGTTTGGCTAAATAGCTGCATCTCGTATTTGTGTTATGTGGGAGGAGGGTTGTCTGTGTACATGAGGCAGTTATAACATTGCCTCAAGATTCCCAGATTCACCAGCTGGACCGGAGAGGAGATTGACAACTGACCTTTGGACATGCTAGAATAATATTGGGAATTCCTTAATAATTGAAAACAAGGGCCAGTGGGGAGTGAGGGTGTAGTGCTTTTAATTTTTAGTGCTGACTTATATAATTGCTTTAGTGAGCAAGTGCCAGGTAACTTGAGTGCAATGTATTACAAGTAACTAAATGCAAAAACGACAAACAGTAACTTTCTTTCAAGGGAAACAAGGAAATAAGTACAGTAAGCAATGCAGATATCACTAGTGATCCACAGAAGCGCTGAGAAGCGTATTAGGTGGAATTAGCGTTCCAGGGAAATAACAAACAAACAAACAACAAGCATATAAACAAAGCTAGATTCAGCAGGCCTGGATCTAGTCTATGCTACAGCAAACAAGGTGTACCAATTTCAGTAAGATACAGTTCAGATATTCAGGCACTATAAACCTTTAACCAGAAATTCCCAGCTCAGAAGGGCAGAGTCCAGCCTCTTCTCCCACAAGAGTGCAGACCACAAACCTTCTTAATGTAAAATAACTGGCATGAAGCCCAAGTGCTTAAACCAGAACTAATACACTTGGACACTGGGCTCTCAATCAGCAGTTCCCAACTTAGAAGGATGAAAGCTACCTGTCCTGCCACCACAGTGCTTGCCACAAACCTTCCTAATGTAAAACAACTGGTCTGAAGCCCAAATGCTTAATCCAAAAGACTTAGAATGATAGCTACACTTTAATCAAGTTACAACCAAGCAGTAATATATACAATTGAATACTTTAGAGAATGTCTGGATTAGTGCTCAAGTTACACAAACAAAGCTAGATCCAGAAGGCCTGAATCCAGTCTATGCCACAGCAAATATGGCGCACCAACTTCAGTAAGATGCAGTTCAGATATGCATGCAATATAAGCCTTTAACCAGAAATTCCCAGCTCAGAAGGGCAGAGTCCAGCCTCTCCTCCCACAAGAGTGCAGACCACGAACCCTCTTAATGTAAAATAACTGGCCTGAAAGCCCAAGTGCTTAAACCAGAATTAATACACTTTTAGAATAACAGTCACTGAGCCCTCAATCAGCAGTTCCCAACCTAGAAGGATGTAAGCTACCTGTTCTGCCACAACAGTGCAGACCACAAACCCTCTCAGTGCAAAACAACTGGTCCGAAGCCCAAGTGTTTAAACCAAAAGGCTTAGAATGAGTTACACCAAGCAGTAATAAATACAACTGAGTATTTTTAAGATGATGCAAAAGTAAAATGAAGTAGGTAGAAACACAAGTACAGTAAAAGCAGATTAATTTTTTTTTTTTTTAATCTGAACAAGTGCTGAGATCAGAGAAACAGATTTGAGTGCTGAAACTAGAAAACTGGCTAGTTATAAGAAAAGAAAACAAGCTAGAAGGCTTCCCTCAAACACAGAAGGGCTTGGAGGCTCAGAAGCCTACAAATAGTCTATACCACTTAACAGGAAAGGCAGGAAATAAGCTTTATTTATTTATTTATTTATTTATTTATTTATTTATTTATTTTGTCTGTTTCCCAGATGCTGTCTTTGTACACAGTAGGAGTGCCTGAAATCAGAATATGATCTCACTGCACTCAGTTGAGTGAGCAAATGAGATGGGCCCAGAGGCAGGCTGAGGCAGTTTCAAGGCCACTAAGATTAACACCAAAACAAAAACAGGGAGGGTGGGTGGGAATAACTTAAGAGGAGAGTTAAAACTGCCAGTTCAGTTAAATATTCCTTCAACACAGTTTAAATCAAATTAAATACTGTATTTTTTTTTTAAAAAAGTGCAGATAAAGGTACTTAAATTCTTTTATACGTCCAGCTGAATATAACCAAGTTCTTCCAAAGCTGAGGTTTTTAAGCAGAAAATATGTCACACTGTACCACTTAAAAAGGCAAGGACAGGAAATCAAAGAATGTGGCTACCCCCACACCTGTAATTACTAGCAAATAACAAACAGCAGAGTTAAAACTGCCAGTTCAGTTAAATATTCCTTCAACACAGTTTAAATCAAATTAAATACTGTATTTATTTTTTAAAAAAGTGCAGATAAAGGTACTTAAATTCTTTTATACGTCCAGTTGAATATAACCAAGTTCTTAAGCTGAGGTGTTTAAGCAGAAAATATGTCACACTGTACCACTTAAAAAGGCAAGGACAGGAAATCAAAGAATGTGGCTACCCCCACACCTGTAATTACTAGCAAATAGCAAACAGCAGAGTTAAAACTGCCAGTTCAGTTAAATATTCCTTCAACACAGTTTAAATCAAATTAAATACTGTATTTTTTTTTTAAAAAGTGCAGATAAAGGTACTTAAATTCTTTTATACGTCCAGTTGAATATAACCAAGTTCTTAGCCGGCCAAAGCTGAGGTTTTTAAGCAGAAAATATGTCACACTGTAATTACTAGCAAATAACAAACAGCAGAGTTAAAACTGCCAGTTCAGTTAAATATTCCTTCAACACAGTTTAAATCAAATTAAATACTGTATTTTTTAAAAAAAAGTGCAGATAAAGGTACTTAAATTCTTTTATACATCCAGTTGAATATAACCAAGTTCTTAGCCGGCCAAATCTGAGGTTTATAAGCAGAAAATATGTCACACTGTACCACTTAAAAAGCCAAGGACAGGAAATCAAAGAATGTGGCTACCCCCACACCTGTAATTACTAGCAAATAACAAACAGCAGAGTTAAAACTGCCAGTTCAGTTAAATATTCCTTCAACACAGTTTAAATCAAATTAAATACTGTATTTTTTTTAAGCAGAAAATATGTCACACTGTACCACTTAAAAAGGCAAGGACAGGAAATCAAAGAATGTGGCTACCCCCGCACCTGTAATTACTAGCAAATAACAAATAGCAGAGTTAAAACTGCCAGTTCAGTTAAATATTCCTTCAACACAGTTTAAATCAAATTAAATACTGTTTTTTTTTAAAAGTGCAGATAATTTTATCGTCCAGTTGAATATAACCAAGTTCTTAGCCGGCCAAAGCTGAGGTTTTATAGATAAAAGGAATATAAGGACACACACACACACACACACACACACACACACACACACACACACACACACACACACACACACACACACACACACACACACACACACAAACACACATTTTCGGTTAAAACATCAATATTCCAGTTGGTGTTCTCATTGAAAATGCTCATTTCTATTCTGTTATGCAAGTAAAACAGCTGCCCCAGCTTGCAAGTAAAAATGGTCTGACTCACAAAACAGCACGGCTAGCTCACCCCAAGTCAAATGGCAAATAATTTCCATGCTCCAGCTGGAGCTCCTCCCCAAAAGAAGTGAAAAGCAAAATGACTGACAAATAACTGCTATTATTCTAGTAGCTATCTAAGTATATGTAAGAAAGTGGTTTGAAAAGCTTGACTTCCAAATCCTCACTTGAAGTGCTGGGAGATTTCTCTTTCTTATTGGCTTAAATACAGAGCTGTAGAGCCAATGACAGTGAAGCTTCTTGAAACTAGGCCAGTGGAGTGGTTTAGAGCAACTGCTGTAAATCCTAGATGTGAGATTGATTCAGTTTTTTTCTTTTGTGTGGAGCTCATAGTCAGTTTTTTTTAACATTTACAGGCCCCCCTGCTGGCACTAGGCCCAAAGGCAGCTGACTAGGTCAGCTTGTGCTAGATCTGGCCCAAATTGGAGCACAGCAGACAAAAGTGGTATCATCTGCCTTTTGTATAATGATAGCATGTGTGGCTGCTATATGCTTGTCATTTATAAAAATATTGATCAAGAGATATCCTAGGATGGAGCCCTGAGGGACTCCTGCTTGTACTGGTAGATAAGAAGTGTAGGAATTGTGCCATTTAATGCATTCAGTTTGGTTGCTTAGGTAGCTGGTGAACCAAGTTATTTTGCTGTTGTCGTGGCCCAGGTGTGAGAATCTTGCCATGAAGCAGCTGGTAGGATTCTGTGTTGAATGCTTTTGAGAGGTTAAGAAATAAAGATGAGACTGAGTATGCTATATTTCTATTTTGGTTAAATTATAAAGAAAATAGTGAGGAGTGAAAGTAATGTTGTATGGGGTATAGTAATTTGTCTGGAAGGAACTTTAAGATTTATATTCGGATTAATCATTCTAGAACTACAGCAGTGTCTATAGTTAGATAGTTTGATAATGTTTCTGATGTTTTCTACAGTGATGGCACATAGAATTCTTTAGTTGACCTACTGATTGGGATAGAGATAGAACAGGATAGTACATCTGCACCTATCTTAATGTATTCTTCGGGGGGAGGGGTTATCTGCTGCTAGAGTGGTGGATTTAAGCCTTAGCAGATATTTCTTGGTGATGTTTATAGACACTAGTTCTAGGGAGAGGTCATTTATTTCATTAGAAGCATTGTTACAGGTGCCAAGCTGAGCAAGTTTTTTTTTTTCTTTTTCTTTTTGCTGGGTAAGGCAGTCTTTGTTGAATTTACATGTTAGGAATGTATCGATTACTGAAGGGAAAGGACTAGGTTGAGACATTTTGCCAGGATTCCATAGGCTATTTACAGTAGATCAGACTTGTTTGGGATTATTTGTGTGTATTGCCTATGCACTTTGTAGTAGCTTATCCTGTGTAAGAATATTGGTTTTTTTTTTTTGAGATTTCTTAGGTAATGGCAGTTTTAATAGTGGCTTTGTTTCTTATCCTTTTGACATTTATTCCAAGCTTTGGCTCAAGTCTTTACTGATTCCTTTGCATTTTGAGTTAGTCATGGGGCAGTTGCAACTTTAACATGTTTATTTTCGAGTAGTGCTTGATGTTTTTAGGTTGTCTAAGAAGGCAGTATTAAAATATGTGACAGCTTAGAGGGAGGAGAGTTTTAAGTTGAGACCAACTGTAATACTTAAGGGTTTCTATAAAGGCACCTCTATTGAATTTGGATAAGTTTCTGAGAGGATTTACATGTAGTCTTTTTATATCTTTTGTAGTCTCTGGTGCTATAGGATATGTGGTGGTTAATAGGTTTATAGGTTTATAAATATACACTAGGCTAATGACCACTGAGGCCTTTATAAACCTAGGCAAGCATCCCAATTGTATCCCACAAGTTTATGCACCTTAGAGGTTATTTTAAGAGGTATATTTAAGCTAGTGCAAAATTTAGACATTGCCTCTGTCTATTAGAGACACATGTGCTAGACCCAGGGTGTATTTCCAATTTCCTATCCACTGGGCCAAGTTTCTCTTGAATAGGGTTAGGGAAGAGCTTTGTTTCCAATAGACTGGAAGTCTGTTTCAGAGAAGGTGGATTCTCTGAGACTCATACCTGTCCCTCTAACATGTCCTATTTATGAAGTTGGCAAAGTTTAAATCCTTAGGTTGAGTAATTCTGATGCTATTCATTTTGTTAATATGCAAAAGATCCTGCGGTGTGGGATCCAAGGATAACTTGTATGCCAGGTATAGATTGCCTCTCAACAGTCTGTAGGAAACAGTTTAGAGACAAGGCTTTGAGGCAATCTGCATAGGACATGCTGTTTACCCCTGTATTCTTTTTGTGAGTAACCACTATTGTTGTTTCAGTTGTTGCATGTGCCAGGTCAGATACATACTGAAGGGGGAGTTGTACACAATGATAGGCCTGAAGAGGGCCAAATATACTGGAACAATGCCTTTCTTTGACCTAGATGCCATGCCTGTGCTTATAAGTTGAGCAACTAGAGCTATTTCCTTTCTGCCTCAGACATATGTTAGTTGAAAGCAAGATTACCATCTACATGCCTGCTCAATTCCCTGACTACTAGTTCAGTTCTTAGAGGTGTGCTTTTAATGACGTATTTTTCTAGGGTGGCTGACTTCCTAAAGGATAATGTTATAAATTTCTTGGCATTTTGTTTTAAGCCATGACTTTGGCATCAGTCATTTTGTATCAAATGCCTTAGCCAGGTCAAGTTAGGCAGTATGCCCTCATCCACTGCCTTAGTGACCTTCTCAAAGAACTCCGCCAAGCTGAGTAGGCATGAATTGCCCTTGATGAAAACAAACTCAGTTGGATCCAATGTTTGAAGGTTTTCTATATCCTTATTAATCATTTCCATAATAATTCTTTCCATGGTTTTGCATATGAGACCAGTCGGACTTATGGGTCTGTAGTTCCCAGGGTCCACTGATAGCCCACCCTTGCTCAGAGGGATGACCATTGCAGTTCTCCATTCACATGGTACAAAGTCTCTCTGGAGGCTATAGTTAAACAGTGACTACAGTGGATCCCAATAGGCCATGTTTCAGGCTATTTAGGAGGCATGCAGTAATGTTATCAGGGCCCATTGATGTGGGGTTTTTACTTTAGCAAGCACATCTAGGATGTGTGGTATTTCCTGGAGGGCAGCTGGAATGGGTGGTGGAAATTGGAGCTGAATTTGTCAGCCAGCAGATTTGCTAAAACTTCCTGCTCCATGAAGGTGACTTCATTTACAATCAGTTCTGCACACTGCTGTGTGTTGCCTTAGAGGTTTTTTACATAGCTAAAGAAAGCCTTGTGGTTGTCCTTTGCCTGGGAGGCTACCTTTATCTCACATTTGGCTTTTGTAGACTTAATTTGCTCTCTTATTTAATTATTTGTTTAGATTGATGTGAATGTTTTTAGCATGCTGGGCACAGGAGTTTCTAATCTTGGCTATGATTTTTTTTTCTTTCGTTATATAACCTGTTTATGTTTGGATTACACTGGAAAGGTTTGTTTTTTATGTAGATTCTGGGCTTATTTCTGGCACGCACAGCTGTCTCTATGCATTTATTGACATGACTGTTCAGGGTTTCTGGGAGCAATTCTCCACAGCCAGATGTGTTCTCAGGATTTGGGGGGGCTTAACATTTTGACATGTTATCACTTAGTACTTGCAGGAAGTGTCTATTAACAGTCTTTTGTTTTTCAGAAACATGCACATTTAATTGTTTGGTGCAGTTGATATTTCATTTTATTTTAATATTAGGTATGTTTACAATTCTTGATTTATCTAGTATTTTAATTTGTTAACTATTTTGCAACTAGAATTTGTTTTTAATTTTATCTATTTTGAACTGTGTTTTTCCTGGTTTTATTACTTTATATATGTAATTTAATACATCCACCACAAGATGGCACTGGGGGAGATTTTTGTCTGATTAAGTTTACCTTGTAGTGGATGAAAGCGTTTTATGAATTTAACTTTTCGGGTGTATCTTGCACTTTCCTTGGAGCTTTCTTTTCTTTTTTTCTTTTCTTTTTTTTTTGAAGTTTGCTTTAGAATAGTTCCTAAATAGTTTCACTTTTTAAGAATTTTTAAAAAGGCTGAAAAGAGCTAAGCTTCCTCCTCATATTCTCTCCAGCTTTTACAGAGGTGTAATAGAGAGCATCATCACCTGCAACTTCACAGTGCAGTTTGGAAGCTGCACAGTTACTGAAAGAAAAGCCCTACAGAGAGTGGTGAGGGTTGTAGAAAAGGTAACAGGCTCCCGTCTTCTGTAGATACAACATCTTTATTCTACAAGAAACATCCATAAGGCCACCAAAATAATATAGGACAACACGTATCCTGCACATGTTTAAGCATCTGGCAAAAACTTTTATTATGAAGGAGACAGCTTTGTGGTCTGTTATTACCAGAGATGACTATGCATGGGGTTGGGGTGGAGGGGGGAGGTGGTACAGTGTTCTCCCATGTTATGAGAACCAGGCTATGTTTGCACCACTAGTCAGCATATGGACTATCTTGTCCAAGGTGTTTGTCCAGTAATCTCTGGGCCTGTAAGTTTGGGATTGTGTAAGTATCTCAGTTTATAGTGGGGTAGTTGACGTTGCCCATGAATATGGTATTGGGTTAAATGGGAGGGGCCTCAAGTAAGTTTAAGTATGAGTTATGGATAACTTGTGCCATAGAAGGTGCCCTATAGCTTTCAATGATATGATATGGGATTTTGCCTATGGAAATCTGGACATGGAGGAAGCTCAAGCATGTCATTCTGTTTGTCTTGAGATGAGTTTGTTGTTGAAATAGACAGAGACACCTCCACCTTTATTACCTGCCTGTGCAGTAGCTGGTCTGAATGTTTGGAATACATTGTAACCCTTCACTGCTGGGGTGCCCTTCACAGTTTAAGCCATGTCTAAGTAACTGCACAAATGGTTGCATTCTCCTGGGTGAGGAGAGTCTTCCAGAAGTGGAGTTTCTTGTTCAGGCTTCTTCACATTGTGGAGCAACAACTTTAGACTCCCTTGGGGTGGTTTTGCTACACTGGAAAGTTTGACAGTTTGGCCTTGCCTAAAGAAATCACTATGGGGCGAAGACTATGTTTTAGCCAATATTGAGAAGCCTAGAGGGGACAGGTGTAGACCATCCTTGGCAAATTAACATGGTCTGTTGACCATATCCTCCCATGCCGACACATATTGTACCCCCTTGGAATGACACCAGAAACTAAGTCAATTATTGAAGTCAGTCACCCTTTATTCATATTGTGACATTATCTTTGGGGAAGATAGAATGCTGCTTAATGCTAAGCACATATAGTCTGAAGGTTCCATAATGTCTCTCTTTATATAGTCCATATCAGGTCATTTACACTCACATGGACTATGAATGAGTCATACTTGTATTTGTGGTCTAATGACTTGAGTATATGGGTGATTTTGTGGATTCTGACCCCTGATAGATAACTGACTGTGATGTTCTCCTTATTCAGCCTGGTGCGTGGGATATCTGTATGCTTCACAATGGAATTTCTAATGATTAAAATATTGGGTAGTGTGTTGACTTGCCTTATAGGTTTTATAATTGAGGTTCTAAAGGGCATGACTGGTGTTGTGATAGGTGTTCTTCGGTGAAGTGATTTTGGGGTTGATGAGGATTCTTTTTGTGAGATAAATGCATAAGAGGTCCTTATGATTTAGGAAATTTGCTTTTAAGTGCCTCAGCATATGTTGGTCTACGTGTTGGGTCATTTCTATGTGTGATGGGTGTAATGCTTATGCTACTGACAACCTGGTTGTTACCGTGAGTGTTTCTTTGTGACATTATGTAATTACATCTTTCACATATTGTATCCATTTCCCTAAGGACTGGTTGGTTGTCAGTGAACATGAGACAATTCATATATTGTCTCAGGTACAGATATTTGGGCAAATCTCACCTTTTTATTTTTTTAGGGTTGGAGGATAGTATGCAATCTAAGATACTCACTTTAATGGACATTTTGTCATATTGTGTTGGGGCCTTAATTAGCCTGGTAAAGCCAAACAGGCAGATATTATAATGGGGAGTATCAAATTCTTAGTCTAAGCAGTCAATGTTTTCTGTTAATAGCCACCTAACACAGTATATTTTCAGTAGGTGGTAAGATGCTTTTGTTTGGTGGGAAGGTAAGCTCCAATGATGCATATAGTCTTGTGTGAATTTCATTTGAGAAGAGATATTAATAATTTGTCTATGTCAAATGCAAGTATTTTGTTGGAATATGTTAATATTTCCAAAATGTTTTGGAATATGATAGGTATTCCTTCAGTGCATGTTTGGTACAATGATTTCTTATCATACTATATTCTGAATGAAAGATTTCTTTATCTTTGCAGTGTCTTTTTAGTTATGTCCCAGTGACTAGTAGCATATGTAGCCAGTGAGATTTGATCCTTGCATACAATTCTGAGATTTTATTAGAGAGAATGCATGCGTTCAGGCTGTATATCCTGAAGGCTGCGGATGCTTATGTGGTAGGGTTTTGAAGGCTGTTGACTGGCTGAGGATGCTCGAGTGGTAGGGTTTGAAGGCTGTTGACTGAGGGGTATGTATAGTCAACTGCTTTTGTAAAGCACTGATTTTGTTTGCTGTTGGCTGTTGGGTAAGTGGGGTCTTATTTATTTATTTATTTCTTTTAAGGTTCATGGATTGGGGTGGACATCATCACATTAGTAAGATTATTTAATTTGTAGATTCATACACTGTTACTAGGCTAATGACCTGGAGTGCCTTTCTAAGCCTAGCCAAGTCTTCCAAAAAGAATAATGATGTCCTACATCCAAATAGGACATTGACAGCCAGGCATTTCTAAGCTACTTCTGCCCATAAGGAATATGGGTGCCAGGCCCGTGGTAAATTTTCTATTCTCTTCCACTTGTCTAGGTTGTGCTTAAAGTGGGTAATAGACAAACTCAGCCTCACATGGATAGGAAGCCTGTCCCATAGGAGGGGAAGACTCTGGGACACATATCAATCTTTCTAGCATGTCTGGTTTAAGTCACAGACAACGCTTTGTGGATGATTGTTTTATGCTATGGGAAGGGACATTGGGAGAGCTGAATAGCTTTCTGGATTATTTGAATTCAGCTTCTTCATTTTTGAAATTTAAAATGGTGGCATCAGATACTGATATTGTGTTCCTGGACGTCAGTTTGAAGCTAGAGAAGGGAGTCATACATACCAGTGTTCATCGAAAAGAGGTGTCTTCTGGCCGGTATACGCACTTTAGCAGTATGCATGCACCACATACCTTTAGGGGTACACTGAGGTCCCAGTTGTGTAGATTGAGCAAACTTAATACTGATGATAATTGCTTTGAACTCCAATTAGACGATATGTTAAAGGACTTTATATTTAGTGGATATAATAGTCAATTATTGTCTGATTATAAACGTAAAGTATTGGAAGATAGAAAAACGATACTAAGACCGGTATTTTCGTATGAAGGCACTAATGCAGTTGACAATAGATGTAGTAGTGTTCATAGCAGTGAAGTATTACTTAGGTATGTGACTTCATATAGTATGAGAACTTCATCTATTAGACGTATCATATCCAATAATTGGGTTGTTTTAATGGCATCTGATGATCTTAAGGGGATCCTAGGCCACAAACCGAGATATGCATATAAAAACATGAGGACTCTTAAAAGTTTGCTGTTCTATAAAGATTTTGGTAACAATGTGAGTACTTTTAAATCTGTCAAGTTAGGTACACAAAAGTGCTTTAATTGCTCTTGTTGTGAGGATATACTCGAGAGTGATAGTCAATTTTTTAATCACCCTGTAAATGGCAAGAAATATAAGTTTAATATATCGGCCACTTGTTCTACTACCCACGTGATATACCTGGCTACTTGTGTATCGTGTTGTGCATTTTACGTGGGTAAGACTACACGTAAGTTGAAAGAAAGGGTCATTGAGCACAAGTCCGAGATTAGGAGGGGCTATGAAAGGAATGCTTTGTATAAGCATATAGCTGAATGTGGGCATCAGCATTCCTTTAAATTCAGGGTAATTGACTCTGTCAATCCAACCCCTAGGGGTGGAGATCTAAATAATTATCTGGAGACCAAAGAGTATAATTGGATTTTGAGATTAGCTAGTGATTCTACACCTGGCTTAAACAGCATGGTCAGTTTAAAACCAATATTGGTCAAGCGTAGTAGGACTAGGCTTTGATGTGTTTTAAATTGTGTTTTTAATTTGTGTTTTAAAATATGTTTGATAATATGTTTGAAATTCTATTGGATTTGTTTTTTTAATTCTATCATGTGATTATTTGGCTGCTAGTCACATGATTTGTTATAGGACCTATATAAAGTGTTGGTATACTTGCATATGTTAGTATTGATAAAGGATTG